>NC_070609.1:4666060-4969090 GCF_027172205.1 Podarcis raffonei | reverse complement strand
TAGTACAAGAATACTTGGCTAGTTTAGATGTATTCAAGTCTCCAGGGCCAGATGAACTGCATCCAAGAGTATTAAAAGAACTGGCAGATGTGATCTCAGAACCACTGGCAGTCATCTTTGAGAATTCCTGGAGAACAGGCGAAGTCCCGGCAGACTGGAGGAGGGCAAATGTTGTCCCTATTTTCAAAAAGGGGAAAAGAGAGGACCCAAATAATTACCGCCCAGTCAGTCTGACATCAATACGAGGGAAGATTCTGGAGCAGATCATTAAGCAAACAGTCTGTGAGCACCTAGAAAGGAATGCTGTGATCACCAATAGTCAGCATGGATTTCTGAAAAATAAGTCGTGTCAGACTAACCTGATCTCATTTTTTGACGGAATTACAAGCCTGGTAGATGAAGGGAACGCAGTGGATGTAGCCTAACTTGATTTCAGCAAGGCATTTGACAAGGTGCCCCGTGATATTCTTGTAAAGAAGCTGGTAAAATGCGGTCTTGACTATGCTACCACTCAGTGGATTTGTAACTGGCTGACTGACCGAACCCAAAGGGTGCTCATCAATGGTTCCTCTTCATCCTGGAGAAGAGTGACTAGTGGGGTGCCACAGGGTTCTGTCTTGGGCCCGATCTTATTCAACATCTTTATCAACGACTTGGATGATGGACTCAAGGGCATCCTGATCAAATTTGCAGATGACACCAAACTGGGAGGGGTGGCTAACACCCCAGAGGACAGGATCACACTTCAAAACGACCTTGACAGATTGGAGAACTGGGCCAAAACAAACAAGATGAATTTTAACAGGGAGAAATGTAAAGTATTGCACTTGGGCAAAAAAAAATGAGAGGCACAAATACAAGATGGGTGACACCTGGCTTGAGAGCAGTACATGTGAAAAGGATCTAGGAGTCTTGGCTGACCACAAACTTGACATGAGCCAACAGTGTGACGCGGCAGCTAAAAAAGGCAATGCAATTCTGGGCTGCATCAATAGGAGTATAGCATCTAGATCAAGGGAAGTAATAGTGCCACTGTATTCTGCTCTGGTCAGACCTCACCTGGAGTATACTGTGTCCAGTTCTGGGCACCACAGTTCAAGAAGGACACTGACAAACTGGAACGTGTCCAGAGGAGGGCAACCAAAATGGTCAAAGGCCTGGAAACGATGCCTTATGAGGAACGGCTAAGGGAGCTGGGCATGTTTAGCCTGGAGAAGAGGAGGTTAAGGGGTGATATGATAGCCATGTTCAAATATATAAAAGGATGTCACATAGAAGAGGGAGAAAGGTTGTTTTCTGCTGCTCCAGAGAAGCGGACACGGAGCAATGGATCCAAACTACAAGAAAGAAGATTCCACCTAAACATTAGGAAGAACTTCCTGACAGTAAGAGCTGTTCGACAGTGGAATTTGCTGCCCAGGAGTGTGGTGGAGTCTCCTTCTTTGGAGGTCTTTAAACAGAGGCTTGACAATCATATGTCAGGAGTGCTCTGATGGTGTTTCCTGCTTGGCAGGGGGTTGGACTCGATGGCCCTTGTGGTCTCTTCCAACTCTATGATTCTATGACTCTCTCATGAAACTCACAGTCGCAGCCTCTTAACCTCCCTCACAGGGTCGTTGTAGGGATTAACAGAGGAGGGGGGGTGAACCATGTGCCAGAGATCTCCACAGGGTTGCAATTGGACCCAGGGCAGTTGCAAAATGCGCTTAGTGCCTGGTGAATTTCAAACACTGGCAAGAGGATGCCCAGAGCTGCCTATCTGGCTGTTCTTCTTGCCTTATCAATTTGCTGAGGAAGGCAGAGCACTGATCATGAGCTGCCACTGCTATTCTGGGCCCATTTATGGGGACTGCCGTCCTCTTCAGCCCACACAAGGGCTCTCACCTATATTTGTGTGGTACCTAATTCATGCTACAACTCGGCCGGGCCATCTGTCGCCCTTTTTGATTGACTGGTTCAATGGGATCTGCACAGTGTGATTATTCTGGTGTAAACATCTTTTCTGCCTGGCATTGCCGGCGTTGGGGTCAGATGCCTCCGAGACTTTGCTTTGCAGAGCAGGCTCTTTGTTGTGCTCTCTCGCTCTGCAATCCCGGGCCGGCTCCAGGAGGCGGCTTTGGTCTGTGTCCAACTCGCACTTGTGCAAATGGAGGCTGCGTTCTTGGCATTTGCTGGACAAGCTCCTCTCTCACCCCCTTGTCATTGTCTGCTTGTGACAAGTGCCAGTGCCTTTTTAGGGGGTGCCTCGGTGGATTGAGGGGGGGACACGGGTGGTGCTGTGGTCTAAACCACTGAGCCTCTTGGGCTTGCCGATCAGAAGGTCGGTGGTTCGAATCCCCGTGACGGCGTGAGCTCCCGTTGCTCGGTCCCTGCTGCTGCCAACCTAGCAGTTCAAAAGCATGTCAAAGTGCAAGTAGATAAATAGGTACCGCTCCGGTGGGAAAGTAAACGGCGTTTCCGTGCGCTGCTCTGGTTTCGCCAGAAGCAGCTTAGTCATGCTGGCCCCATGACCCGGAAAAACTGTCTGCGGACAAACACCGGCTCCCTCAGCCAGTAAAGCGAAATGAGCACTGCAACCCCAGAGTCGTTCGCAACTGGGTTTAACTGTCAGGGGTCCTTTACCTTTGCCTTTTGGTGGATGGGCAGCCCTGTTGAACGCAGCAGCAGGGTATCCCAGCATAGGGCTTGTTTCTGGGGGGTGTTTGTGGAGAGGATCCCATGGTGAGCCTTGCTTCTTCCCCCCTCCTGGAGAGAGGAATGGCCTTTGTGAAGGTTGCATTTTCTCACACCCTGCTGGGGAACAGGCAGAGCAAAGAAGATAACAGCACAGAAAGCTTTTTCGGTCAGAGTCAAGGCGGGCAGAGCTTCCTGGCTCTGTAAGTGTGCAACTGTAGCTTTGCAGCTTAGCAAGCGTACAGTGATGCTTTGGCAAAGGGCTGTGTGCCTTCGCCCGCCTGCTCTCCTCCTCCCTTGCTCACTGAGTCACAAAGCAAACAAGCTGTTCTCTCTGTGGCAGCCAAGCTCCACAACCTGGGAACTCTTTCCTCAGGGACCACGGGGCTGCCCTTGTAGACTCAGCTGGAGCCTGAAACGCCAGGCACCTGGCCTCTGAGATCTGGCCTGACAGGACAGAAGTACTGTTTTGGGGGAACAGGAGGCGGGCAGGTGTGGAGGACTCCCTGGTCCTGAATGGGGTAACTGTGCCCCTGAAGGACCAGGTGTGCAGCCTGGGAGTCATTTTGGACTCAGAGCTGTCCATGGAGGCGCAGGTCAATTGTGTGTCCAGGGCAGCTGTCTACCAGCTCCATCTAGTACGCAGGATGAGACCCTCCCTGCCCGCAGACTGTCTCGCCAGAGTGGTGCATGCTCTAGTTATCTCTCTCTTGGACTACTGCAATGTGCTCTACCTGGGGCTCCCTTTGAAGGTGACCCGGAAACTACAACTAATCCAGAATGCGGCAACTAGACTGGTGACTGGGAGCGGCCGCTGAGACCACATAACATCAGTCTTGAATGACCTACACTGGCTCCCAGTACATGTCTGAGTACAATTCATAGTCTTGATGCTGACCTTTAAAGCCCTAAACGGCCTCAGTCCAGTATACCTGAAGGAGCGTCTCCACCCCCATTGTTCTACCCGGACAGTGAGGTCCAGCTTCGAGGGCCTTCTGGCAGTTCCCTCACTGCGAGAAGCCAAGTTACAGGGAACCAGAGGGCCTTCTTGGTGGTGGCACCCACCCTGGGGAACGCCCTCCCACCGGATGTCAAAGAGAAAAACAACTACGGTACCAGACTTTTAGAAGATGTCTGAAGGCAGCCCTGTTTAGGGAAGCTTTTAATGTTTAATTGTATTTTAATATTCTGTTGGAAGCCGCCCAGAGTGGTAATAAATTATTATTATTATTATTATTATTATTATTATTATTATTATTATTCCCCTTCCAAAGGCAAGAGGGCCTGCCATGTGCCCCGTTGCTGCTTTTTACCAGGCTCCCAAGCAAGGTTTTCGCCTGCGGGGCTACTCCAAAGGGCTGGCGTCTTGCACACACTCATCTCGCAGTGTCAAGACTACATTGGCCCTTGGGGAGAAACCCTGAGGAATTCTGGGACTTGGTGCAAGCCTTCGGAAGGAAGGCTTATAAGGTTACCAGCAGTGGACCTGTGGGATCTGGAGCCTAGCAGTGTTTGAAATCCCCCCAGGCGCATTTTGGTCCGACTGTGACTACGTGGAGGTTTCTGGGAGCCATGTTGGCAACCACACTTTGAAAACCTCCGCCTTAATCCATAGTTAATTCCATTTCCAGGGTGTGTGTTTTCTCTTCTTGAACACTGGCACAAGGGAATTGCCGTAAGAGCAGGCTGCAGCCAAGCAATTGACATCATAGGACTGTAACGCTGGAAGGGACCCCGAGGGTCATCCAGTCCAGCCCCCTGGTGAACAGGCATTCCGTTGTGGCCACCGCAACCTAGATTTAAGGTGCCATTTGGCAACTAGCTTATATATCTGTGTTTTTAACACTGGAGACCCGGTCCTGTGCCCTGAGACAGGCTAGTGTCGATCTGCTCCTTGAAAAACCTCAAGGAGTCATCCGTGGCCCAGACTGCTTCTTCCAAAGCTATAATAATAATAATAATAATAATAATAATAATAATAATAATGATGATGATGATGATGTCATTTAGTCGTGTCCGAGTCTTCGTGACCCCCTGGAACAGAGTACTCCAGGTACTCCTGTCTTCCACTGCCTCCCGCAGTTTGGTCAAACTCATGCTGGTAGCTTTAGTAGTAGTAGTAGTAGTAGTAATAATAATAATAATAATAATATTAATAATAATAATAATAATAATAATACAAATAATATCAAGGTCCTCCTTTACTGGGCCACCTCCACTGTGATTTTGAATTGATTTTAGAATGCTGTGTTACTTTTATTGCTGTTAGCTGCTCTGAGCCCAGCTTCGGCTGGGGAGGGCGGGATATAAATAAATTATTATTATTATTATTATTATTATTATTATTATTATTATTATTATTATTATTTATTATGGCAGATGTTCCTGGGCATGAGAATGACGTCCACACCCCCAGCAGTCGGGAGAGCCTGTTCAGCTTGTGTGCTTTGCAAAAAAATGGCTATTTTTTCCCCAAGGGTTGGGGGGCTTCTGCTTAAGGAGTCTGGCTTGGGGATTGACTTGGAGGAAGAGGGGATTTGGGCTGTCTGCAGACGGGTTTCTCTGTCTGCTCTCCCCTAAGCTGCTGCTGCCACGGCCGCCACAGGGGATGCATCCTGCCAGGGAGGTTGGCTTGGCTGAGGGAGCTCAGCCGGGGCTCAGCTGCTGCTGCAAGGGATGAATCCCACTGCTCTTCCTGGCCTGCAAGGCTCTTGACCCCCTCCCTCTGCCCCTCTGCCGGCACGGAGCAGCACCTGTGGCTGCTGTGCGCCTCCCTCTTGTCCATGGGTAGGCAAACTAAGGCCCGGGGGCCGGATCCGGCCCAATCACCTTCTAAATCCGGCCCGCGGACGGTCTGGGAACCAGTGTGTTCTTACATGAGTAGAATGTGGGTTTTTTGTGGTTTTTTCATTTTTATTAAAGATTTTCTTGATTTACAGAAATATGTGTAATGTCTCTCGTATTTTTTCCATGTAACATTTTTACAAATCAGTTCCATTTGTTGAGACATTCGGAAGAAAAGGGGGAGGGGGGGGAAGATGGTGGTGGGGTCGGTTGGCGATGTTTCTATTTTGCTTAATGTATGTAGGGTTTGGTGTCAGTGTTGCTTGTGCAGGTTCTCTGCTGTTCGCTTGTGTTCCTTTGGTGGTGAGAGAGGTTAGCTGAGATTCCTGCATTGCAGGGGGTTGGACTAGATGGTTCCTGGGTGCCCCTTCCAGCCCTACAATTCTGTGCTCCACCTACTGAGCAATTGGTTGCCTTTTCCCAGGAGTTACCAGGCTGCGTCATTTATAAAGCTGACGGTGGGAGCATAGCTATCAACGTTTCCCCTTTTTTTTAAGGGAAATCCCCTTATTCCGAATAGGATTCCTCACAAGAAAAGGGAAAAGTTGACAGCGATGGGTGGGAGTTAAGCGACCTGGAAGGCAGGTGGAAAAGAAGCCTCAAGGTGTTTGGCCACCGCAGGGGCGGCGTTCTCATGGCACGAAACACAGCTGAGCTCTGACCTGCACAGCCCTCCAGAGCCCGGCCATAAATCACCGCTCGGTTGCAGGCAGGTTGCAAGAGGAATCGATCGGATCAGAGCCTTGGAGGCCGGGACTTTGAACCGTCTGGCTGGGCTGCTCCAGGTTTCTATGGTAACAGAGGACTTCGGTGGTTGCAGGGCAGCAGAGGTGCGTTAGTGGTTTGGCTGTTCCCTTTTCCGTGGCTGAGGTCAGCACTGGCCCTGGCTTGCAAGCCCCGGGTGCCGAGTCGTTTCTTCCTTTTAAAATCTTTTATTAAAGTTTTCTTGGTTTACAAAGGTCTGCGCCATGTCTCTTTTTTTCAAGTTACGTTTTCCATAGGTCAGTTTCATTTGTTGAGACGTTAGGGTTACATTAGGAAGAAAAAAGGGGGAATAATAATAATAATAATTATTATTATTATTATTATTTATTATTTGTACCCCGCCCATCTGGCTGGGTTTCCCCAGCCACTCTGGACGGCTTCCAACAAAGATTAAAAATACATTAAAATGTCACACATTAAAAACTTCCCCAGACAGGGCTGCCTTCAGATGCCTTCTAAATGTCAGGTAGCTGTTTATCTCTTTGACATCTGGTGGGAGGGCATTTCACAGGGCAGGCGCCACCACCGAGAAGGCCCTCTGCCTGGTTCCCTGTAGCTTTGCTTCTCGCAGTGAGGGAACTGCCAGAAGGCCCTCGGAGCTGGACCTCGGGGTCCGGGCAGAACAATGGGGGTGGAGACGCTCCTTCAGGTATACTGGGCCTTTGAGGCCATTTACGGCTTTCAGCCCCAACACTTTGAATTCTGCTCGGAAATGTACTGGGAGCCAATGTAGGTCTCGCAAGACTGGTGTTATGTGGTCTCGGCAGTCACCCCCCATGGAGGGGGAGGGGGCCGTGGGGGTGGGGTCAGGAGGCGATATTTCTACTTTGCTTAATGTATGTTTGGGTTTTTGCGTCCGCATCATTTGTGCAGGTTCTCTTTGCTGTTCGCTTGTGTTCCTTTGGTGGTGGTTCTGAAGCCCCTTTAGGGCTGAAGCAGGACTGAGGAGCACCTGGCTGTGCTCAGGTGTGGCCACAGCTGCCCTCACCTGGACCAGAGAGGCAGCAGCTGTTGCAGGTGCCTGGATTTCTGTCCTGGGTGCGAAGCTCCTTCCCTTTCCAGCTGGGCTGGGAATGTTAGTTTGGCGCCTTATGAGTGCCAGGAGTATGGCCACGTGTCCTCACAAGTCAAGGGACCCCCTCGGACATTGGTGGGTTCTTCTTCCTCGGAGGATTTTAAACTGCGGTGGTGGCATCACCCAGTTGGTTAGAGCGTGGTGCTGAGAACGCCAAGGTTGCGAGTTCGATCCCCATCTGGGGCAGCTGCGTTGTCCTGCATTTCAGTGGGTTGGACTAGATGATCCTCGGGGTCCCCTCTAATGATTCTGTGATTTAAAGGAGCACGAAGCTTCTGCATGCTGTTGAGCTGCTGAATTTGAGGGTGGGAGGTGTGTGTGTTGGGGGTTTGGAGCCGGAAATCCAAACCTTAATATCCTTTGCAGCGTTTTAAAGCTGCAGCCAAAGAGGGACTGCATCTGTCATTGTGCGTAGCAGATGAACTCCGGGAAATGGAAGTCTCCCCTGTGGGCAAGAAAGCAGATGGGGGACAGTTTGGGTCTTAAGTGCCTGGCAATTAAACAGTTAATTACTCACTCCCCCCCCCCAAACCCTTGGGAAGGAGCAATTAACCATTTTTCTGCAGGCTGCTTGAGATCAGAATTGTCTCCCATCTGCTTTCTTGCCCACAGGAGAGATTCCCTTGGGTGAGGAATTGGAGGGTGTGCTTGGCGGGAAAGGGTTAAGCATGCTCTCCAAAATGCTGCCCCTCTGAGAAACTTTTCACACACACACACACACACACACACACACACCCTTGCAACTAGTGTGTGCTTGTGTGCACATAAATGATCATCAGACTACACTGGAGGGTTGTTGTATTCTGTGCTCCCTCTCTCTGTCACTGCCTCTGTCCAGCTTGTAACATGGAATATATTTTCATTTCCAACGGCAGGTCACTCTTAAAAAGAAAGTTTTATTTTAAAAAATTAAATAGTCCATTGAATGTAAAATGACCCGAAGCATGAATTTAGAATCAAAGGAGTTGGAAGGGACCTTGACTGCCATCTAGTCGAACCTCATGCCATACGGGAATATGCACTGGCTAAGGCAACATGGCCAAGACACTGAGGTCCAGTGCTGAGGGCCTTCTGGCAGTTTCCTCATTGCGAGAAGCGAAGTTACAGGGAACCAGACAGAGAAGAAGAAGAGGAGTTTGGATTTGATATCCCGCCTTTCACTCCCCTTCAGGAGTCTCAAAGCGGCTAACATTCTCCTTTCCCTTCCTCCCCCACAACAAACACTCTGTGAGGTGAGTGGGGCTGAGAGACTTCAGAGAAGTGTGACTGGCCCAAGGTCACCCAGCAGCTGCATGTGGAGGAGCGGAGACGCGAACCCGGTTCCCCAGATTACGAGACTACCGCTCTTAACCACTACACCACACTGGCTCTCAAGAGGGCCTTCTCGGTAGTGGCACCCGCCCTGTGGAACACCCTCCCATCAGATGTCAAGGAAATAAGCAGATGTCCCATTTTTAAAAGACATCTAAGGGCAGCCCTGTTCAGGGAAGTTTTTAATATTTAATGCTGTATTGTTTTTAACACTCGATTGGGAGCTGCCCAGAGTGGCTGGGGAAGCTCAGCCAGATGGGTGGGGTATAAATAATAATAATAATATATTATTATTATTATTATTATTATTATTATTATTATTATTATTATTAACACAGTTCTGGCTAACAGTCTCCTGGGACAGGGGTGGCGCCTAGAATCAGATGGGTGCCGGGGTCCCGATGGTGGGCAGAGCAGGGAGAAGCAAAGAAACTGTTTGGAAAGGCATGTCTGCCAAGGAATATGGTGGCCAGAGTAGGTTTGCTGTGGTCCTGCACCCCTTGGAGGGAGGAGAATTTATTTTCATTTTATTTTTCATACCTGTTTTCATTGATACTTGCCCAAGGATATGCAAAACTCCACACCCAATGCAAAGCTTTTTCTAATGCACCAGAATAATAATAATAAAATGTTTTAAAAGTCTAATCTGAAAAGCAACAGAAGGGAAAAGGTAAAGAAAGGAAAAAGAGGGTGAAAAGAAAACGGGGGGGGGGGGAGATAAGAAGACTTCCGGTTCTCTGAAGAAGTGTGCATGCACACGAAAGCTCATACCAAGAACTAACTTAGTTGGTCTTTAAGGTGCTACTGGAAGGAAAAAAATTTTTTGTTTTGACTATGGCAGACCAACACGGCTACCTATCTGTTCCAGTTCTCTGTTAGCTAAATATAGTATTCACTCATTAACATCCAGCTATTCTATAAGCCCAGTAGTGATGTATGGAAGTGAGAGCTGGACCATAAAGAAGGCTGATTGCCGAAGAATGGATGCTTTTGAATTCTGCTGCTGGAGGAGACTCTTGAGAGTCCCATGGACTGCAAGAAGATCAAACCTCTCCATTCTGAAGGAAATCAGCCCTGAGTGCTCACTGGAAGGACAGATCCTGAAGCTGAGGCTCCAAGACTTTGGCCACCTCAGGAGAAGAGAAGACCCCCTGGAAAAGACCCTGATGTTGGGAAAGATGGAGGGCACAAGGAGAAGGGGACAGCAGAGGACGAGATGGTGGGACAGTGTTCTCGAAGCTACCAGCATGAGTATGACCAAACTGTGGGAGGCAGTGGAAGACAGGAGTGCCTGGCGTGCTCTGGTCCAGGGGGTCACGAAGAGTCGGACACAACATTCTGTAAGCCATTCTCCCCCCCCCCCCCCAATTTTCAAATCCAGATTTACCAAGCTCATTTCCCCTTTCGTGAAAATGGTCCATAAGAGGGCAGGAGGATTTATTAAGAGCAAAAGAAGAGCCTGCTTGGTCCAGCCAGGGGACCATCAAGTCCAGCATCCTGTTCTCACAGTGGCAGACCCGATGCCCATTATGGGAAATCTGCAAGCGGGGTCCGAGTGCGAGAGCAACACTCTCCCTTCCTCTGGTTTCCCGCAACTGGGATTCAACTGGGAGGCTGTGGCTCAGCCTTCCTAGCTAGTAGACATTGACAGCCATCAACTTCTTTAATAGGCAGCCAGGTCGGTGGCCATCGCTGCTTTATTCGTTGCTTCTTACCTAGAAGGTAGAATCACAAGTGTCGGAAGGGACCCCAGGGGCCATCTAGCCTGACCCCCTGCAATGAGGAATAAAATGCAGGTCTGCAAGCAAGTTGCATTTGTGAGCCTAAATGCAGCATACTTGTGTGGGTGGCGGGGGAGAGTAATCTCCTTTGAGAAAACAAACTTGAAGGCTTCTAACACAGAAAGATTGGAAATCTAAATCTAATATAAGCAATGGAACGAGCTCTTGTAGCTTCTTATTGGGTGTTACTGTGGGGTTTTGGTTTTTATTGCAATTGCAAAGTTGTTTTTTTTTAAAAGCAATTAATGTTTTATTTTAAATCTTGGCGGCCCCGTCTGGGGACCCTTGGGTGAAGTGCAAGCAATAAATCATCTTCATCTCAATATAGTGGGGTGCGAGGAAACTGCAGTGGCTGTGGAATCGGGGTGGTGTTGTTGTTTTGCAAATCGTTCCAGCAAGCCAGGAGACCTTGCTGCAGGGGAAGCCTTTGAAAGCCCTCGTCTCATGGTGCTTGTCAAAAAACAGCATGTCCAACGTATTGCAATGCATGCCTGTACAGTCATACCTCGGGTTACAGATGCTTCAGGTTGCGCGTTTTCGGATTGCGCACCGTGCCGAACCTGGAAGTACCGGAACGGGTTACTTCTGGGTTTTGGGGCTCGCACATGTGCAGAAACGCTAAATCACGCTTTGCACATGCGCAGAAGTGCCAAATCGCAACCTGCACGTGCACAGACGTGGTGCTGCAGGTTGCGAACGTGCCTCCTGCACAGATCATGAGCGTCCACTATATTTCAGAAAATTCCAGATACAGTGGTACCTCAGGTTAAGAACTTAATTTGTTCCGGAGGTCCGTTCTTAACCTGAAACTGTTCTTAACCTGAAGCACCACTTTAGCTAATGGGGCCTCCCGCTGCTGCGGCACAATTTCTGTTCTCATCCTGAAGCAAAGTTCTTAACCCAGGGTACTATTTCTGGGTTAGTGGAGTCTGTAACCTGAAGCATCTGTAACCTGAAGCATCTGTAACCTGAAGCGTCTATAACCTGAGGTACCACTGTATACCTTCAAGCCCCCTGGTTGTCCGGCTGTGTCCGGCTTGCAAGGGGGCAGCCGCTGCCTTTGGGCTAATGAAGCCAAAATGCTCACCCAGCCCTTATTTCAGGGCCTTTGGCTTCTGGACTGTGAACTTTTGACTTGGAGAGGCCATTGTATATTTGTCCATTCCTTGAGTCCCATTCCTTGAGCCTGGCCTGCCTGTGAGTCCCTCTCTGAAAGACAGAGCCATTTACTACACTTTCCTGATTAATTCAGCCTGTTTTAATTGCCTGTGGAGAAAGCTTACATATTTCCGTGTTCTGGTTCCAGGCATTGCTGCTGCTGCTTCTTGGCCATCTGACTCCGTGGCTGGGGGGGGGGGCACCTGTTCTCTGCCTTCCCCTGCAAGGGTCATCGTTTGAAGAATTGCTTAAATGGATGCTCCCTCCCTCCTTTCGTTCTGCCAGAAAAATCGACCCTGGCGAGCATTTTCAATAGGTGATCCATCCATGCCCGAGTCCTCCATGGGCATCTTTGCAGCCCCCACTTCTCCTTGCTCAAGGCCTCTGGATAAGCCCACTCCCCTATTTTTTCCTGGGCAGATCTCCGGGGCGGGGTGTAAGGCAGGGAGCCCTGTTTAGGGAAGTTTTTAATGTCTGATGTTTTATTGTACAGTGGTACCTTGGGTTACATACGCTTCAGGTTACAGACTCCGCTAACCCAGAAATATTACCTCGGGTTAAGAACTTTGCTTCAGGATGAGAACAGAAATTGTGCTCCGGTGGCACGGCAGCAGCAGGAGGCCCCATTAACTAAAGTGGTGCTTCAGGTTAAGAACAGTTTCAGGTTAAGTACGGACCTCCAGAATGAATTAAGTACTTCATCTGAGGTACCACTGTATTCTTAATATTTTGTTGGAAGCCACCCAGAGTGGCTGGGGAAACCACTGGGGAAATAATAAATTATTGTTCTTGTTCTTGTTATTTCCTCCTGGGGTGTGCTTCAAATGGACCTTGTTGTGTGCGTTCTCCCAAGCCATGCCAAAAGAGAAGGGAGATCCCAAGAGCCCCATTATTCTTGCGGCGTGCCTTTAATCTGAGGATGGCAACTAGCACAGGTGGTTTGGCTTGCAAAGGGTGCCTTTGCTGAGGGTTTTTAAGCAGAGGTCAGGCAGTTCTGTGAGTCAGCCCTAAGCTACGTGGTGGTTGCCAGCTTTTGAATTGCTGGTGCCACCTTGTTGGTGCGCTGACATGCGCTCTTGCGCTCCTTAACGTATGTCAGAGACCAGAAGCGACTGTGATTGAATTTCCCCAAAGCTGGCTGAGCTCCCAGCGACTGGCTGGCCAAAGGAGTTAGGCCTGGGCCTGTGAAGCAGGTGCCTTTTTTGAGATCATCAAACCGTCCTGTTGTGGCACCTTGAGAAGACTTGGCAGATTTGTCGTGGGGGCACAAGGCTTTGTCATCTCACTCTCTTCTCCCCACCTCCACCCCACCCCAGCATGCACATTTCGGTGCACATAACTGTGGGGGAAAATGCAAGCCCTGGCCCAAAATCTGGAATGCGAGGGGTGTGGCCTGCGGCATTGCTATGCAAAGCTAAGGACGTCTCCACAACAACCGTGTCGTCCCGGCATGACTCTTGCTGAATGGTTTATTATTTGCAGGGTTTCTTACCCGCCCGTCTCTGGAAGGTCCCAGAGCGGGTGACGGCATTGTGGCCGTGCAATTATAAGCAAATTAAAGAAGCAGAACCGTTTGCATGCAACTGTAAAAGCAGGTAAAGTGCTTCTGGGCAGAAGCAGCACGTAATCGACTAACCCTAAAAAAGGAAAAGCCTTCGCTGTCCGTGGTCAGAGGGGTCTTGAGGCATGGCCTTTCCATGGAGGCGCAGATTGCAGCTATAACAAAGGCAGCATTTTTCCATCTCCGCCAAGCTAAGCAGTTGGCTCCTTACCTCTCTCGCCCTGACCTAGCCACTGTGATCCACGCGACGGTCACCTCCAGACTGGATTATTGTAAACTCGCTCTACGTGGGGCTGCCCTCAAGACTGACCCAGAAACTCCAGCGGGTGCAGAATGCTGCCGCGAGACTCCTTACGGGGTCTTCGCTGCGAGATCACATTCATCCAGTGCTATATCAACTGCACTGGCTCCCGGTGGAGTACAGGATCAGGTTTAAGGTGCTGGTTTTAACCTTTAAAGCCCTATACGGCCTAGGACCCTCGTACCTACGGGACCGCCTCTCCTGGTATGCCCCACAGAGAAACTTACGGTCTTCAAATAAAAACATCTTGAAGGTCCCAGGCCACAGAGAAGTTAGGCTGGCCTCAACTAGAGCCAGGGCTTTTTCGGCTGTGGCTCCGACCTAGTGGAACACTCTGTCACAAGAGACTAGGGCCCTGCGGGACTTGACATCTTTCCGCAGGGCCTGCAAGACGGAGCTGTTCCGCCAGGCCTTTAGCCAGGGCACAGCCTGACTCCCTCCCTCGGCAATCTTCGCGGAGCTCTGGCCCAATGGTGGCCAGTGGCTTGAATTTAATTAATTTCATAATGAATGATTTTAGAGTGTTGTTTGTGTTGTATTTTTGTATTGTTTTATTGTTGTTAGCCGCCCTGAGCCCGGCTTCGGCTGGGGAGGGCGGGATATAAATAAAATTTATTATTATTATTATTATTATTATTATGGCTTCAGCATGCAGCGGAAGCTGTCTAAGGCAGATTTCAGGGATGGGGGGAAAGCAGTGCTAGAAGCTTGGATGTACGACACCAAATGGTTAAAGGTAAAGGGACCCCTGACCATTAGGTCCAGTCGTGGCCGACTCTGGGGTTGCGGCGCTCATCTCACTTTATTGGCCGAGGGAGCCGGCGTACAGCTTCCGGGTCATGTGGCCAGCATGACTAAGCCGCTTCTGGCGAACCAGAGCAGTGCACGGAAACGCCGTTTACCTTCCCACCGGAGTGGTACCTATTTATCTACTTGCACTTTGACGTGCTTTCGAACTGCTAGGTTGGCAGGAGCAGGGACCGAGCAACGGGAGCTCACCCCGTTGCGGGGATTCGAACCGCCGACCTTCTGATCGGCAAGTCCTAGGCTCTGTGGTTTAACCCACAGTGCCACCCGCGTAACCAAATGGTTACCGTCCGCCAAATCAGGGTTACCTTCGCCAAAATGGAGCACCTAGTTGCTATTTTTGGGCCAGACGGCTTGAAAACCGTATTTTTCAGTACGACTTTTGGTCCCTGAAATTCAACAGATAGAATTCCGCAGGATGTGGTCTGAGTGTGAGAAAACAGTCCAGGTCCAAAGATTCCCAGGATGCACCTCCAGATGGTGGAGACGTCAGGCGACAACCTGGGACCTGAGCATCTTCAACTGGTCGCAGGTGGCCGATGGCCAGGTGCAAGATGAGGCATGCAGGCCACAGAGCGAGGCCTGGAGCTGGGCTGCTTGCTCCCTCCCGGCAGAGGCAGGCTGAGGAATCCTCCCGTTGCTGTATTTTTGGGGGGTGGCGGGGGGGAGGGGGGAGAGAGAGCAGATGTGCTTTCCTGCCGAGTCCTGCCGTGCCTGAGGAGGCTTTGGGGTTGACAACTCCCGCGATTCCCTCAAATGAAATCAGACACTGCAATTTTCTTTGTGGGGCGGCCGCAAACGGATCAGCAGCCGGGGATGATTCTGCATGAAGGTTGTCGTCTTGAATTATCTCGGCTGCCCGCCTCCCTCTCTCCCTTCCGCCACGGTCGCTTCGGTTAAAGCTGTTTTCCAGGGTGCCACTGGCCTCCTAGCAAGCCATTTCCCTTGTCCCCAGAAAAGGGTCCTGCGAAGGCTTCGTGTGGGTGTGGGTGTCTTGAGTGGCTGCTTGCCTGATGGGCATCTGTGGCACCACATACAATCATAGAATCCTTGGAAGGGACCTCATGGGTCATCTAGTCCAACCCCTGCAATGCAGGAATATGGGGTTGAACCTGCAACCTTGGTGTTATTAGCACTACCCTCTAACTATGATGGATTGAGTTTCCTTAGACGCTGCTTTCCCACCATGAACTGCACCCAAAGTGTTGCGCGGGTGCTCGGGACTCAACAGCCGACAGACTCAACAGGAAGCGGAACATGTTTTTAGTGCTTCTGCGCATGCAGAACTGCTGAAACCCGGAAGTAAACCGTTCCGGTACTTCCAGGTTTCGGTGGTCGGCAACCTGAAGTGTCTGCAACCCGAGGTAGTCAAAATGAACATTCTACCAAAAATGATTTTCCTGTTCCAAACCATTCCAATATTGGGAGGAATGCAATGCTTTAAAAGCTGGAGGAAAGACATCGCTAGATTTATTTGGAATGGAAGGAAACCAAGAATCAAACATCAAATAATTATAGACCGGGGGGGGGGTGGCTTTACCCTACCAGAATTAGAACTTTATCATGAAGGCATTGCCCTGCAGATGTCGCTATGCTTCAGTTTCCATCATCCCTGAGCATCTTGTCCTGCAGGCAGGGGCTGATGGGACTTGTTGCCAGAGCATATCTGCAGCGCACCATGCCGGGAACCGCTGGCCTACAGGCTCCTGCTGTGTCTCTCAAGCAGGGAGGCTCTCCTTTCAACAGAGCGCCAAGACCTCGTGGCTCCCAGGTTTGTGCAGAGCCTTCGCACGCGGCTTGTGTTGGCCCCTGCAACACAGTCCCGCGCTAAGGCAGGCTTTTGAGTTTGTGGTCAGCCTCAGGTGGAAGACACCTCTTGCCATCTGTTCGCCTGCCCCTTATATGGAGACCCAAGAGATCGCTTTCGGGAACCTCTGCTCGCAAAGGAAAGCAGGTTTACCCTGCTGAAACAGTTCACTTCCTTCTGAAGGATGATAATAGCTTTGTGGTACATACATTGACCGCAAGAAAAAGCCCAGGAAAAATGAGTTAGATAAAATCTCTGTAAGCTGTTTTGGTGCTCTGGAGGTCTAATTTGTAATTTAAACTCGCTTCTGCTTCTGGTATCTTCTTTCTCTCCTGCCCGGATGTTGGTTTGTCTCCTGGATGTCTGTTCTGCATTATTTCATCAATACTATTGCTACGAAGTTGTCATGGCCTTGGGCTAGAACAATAAAGCTATTGAGTTGGACTGAAGTGGCTTGTGGGACCTGAACTTCCGGCAGCCCAGGGTTGTTCGCTCAGAGCACTGTGCCCGTGACACATATGCAGCTTGGAAGCTGGTCAGGTTTTCTCCAAAGAGGCAGGCGGGGCCGTTGTGGAGTAGAGGCAGCCTCTCTGGAACTCCAAGTGCGCTTCCTGCTTAGGCAGTGAACTTCCCCTTCCTTGTGGACATTTGACCCTCTCTGGCCTTCGGAAAAGAGGCGAGGAAGAGGTGACATTATAAAAGGGTGCAGAGAGGGGAAAGGTGTTTTCCGTCTCTCATAACCCATGGGCATCCCACAAAGCTGAATGTTGGGAGAGTCAGGACGGATTAAATAAAGAGCATATGTACGCAGTGCAGACTCTGGAACTCCCTGCCACAGGAGGCAGCAATGACCACTAACTTGGATAACTTGAAAAGAAGATCAGACATGTTCACGGAGGAGAGGGCTGCTGATGGCTGCCAGCCAAGATAAGGCCACCAACATAAAAGGTAAAGGGACCCCTGACCATTAGGCCCAGTCGTGACCGACTCTATTTATTGGCCGAGGGAGCCGGCGTACAGCTTCTGGGTCATGTGGCCAGCATGACTAAGCCACTTCTGGTGAACCAAAGCAGTGCACGGAAACACTGTTTACCTTCCCGCCGGAGCGGTACCTATTTATCAACTTGCACTTTGACGTGCTTTCGAACTGCTAGGTTGGCAGGAGCAGGGACCGAGCAACAGGAGCTCACCCCGTCATGGGGATTCGAACCACCGACCTTTTGATCAGCAAGTCCTAGGCTCTGTGGTTTAACCCGCGTCCCGCCACCAACATAGGTCACTATAGAACAGGACTAGACCAATTTATGGAAGACAAGTCTATCAATGTCTGCTAGCCATGATAATAACTCTGATGCCTACAGCTGCAGAAGCAGAACAATGTTTCTGATCACAGGCAACTGTTTGGCCCCTTGGAGAGCCGCTGGACTAGATGTGGCCTCATCCTGCAGGCTCTACTTATGATGCTGCTTCCTCTGCCCTCGTTGAACCCAGCAAGCCCCAGCAGGCCGAGAGGGAAGCTGGTTGAAGGCTGCCTCTACGTGGCTCGGGGCATCCCTGTGCCACGGAAGGAAACTCCCCACCTGCGAGGGTGACGTCACCCAAGCTGCCTCCGCTTCGCAGGGCCCTGGGCGCCCGAGCCAAGGAAGACATGGTGAGGTTGTCAAGGAGGGTAGCGGTGCCCTGTTCCCAGAGCCAGACAAATGGGCTTTTGTGGGGTGGGGAGCCTCCTTGCCAGCCCTGCCCTCTAAGAGGAGGCTGCTGCCATCACCGGAGACACCACCTGGGTGGGGGGTGGTCTTGGGCAATGGTACCTGCTCACCTCTAAACCTTGGTTTATTACCCCTCTTAAGACTCCCAAACTATTTGAATTCCTTAACTTCTTCGGCTCATAGATATGCCTTTGTAAAGGCAAGATTCAACACCTTCCCATCGAACGTGCTGAGAAATAGATTCTCCAATGGACAGATATCGCTCTTATGTGATTGTAATTGTGGGGCACCGGAATCGTTGCATCACATAATTCTTGATTGTGCTTTTCACTCATCGGCCAGGAGCAAGTTTCTTGCTCAATATCTAAAGGGAATTGCCGATGACACGAATGAAGCCAAACTGAGATATCTATTAAATGATGATGACCCCCTAAGATCACTCATGGTTGCCAGATTCTTGATCAGCGTCTTATCCCTAAAGAAGAGAAACGGACTCCTGAGCGGCTCGGATAATCCCTTTAAACTATGATCTATGTTTTAGGATGTAATTAGGTGATAACACCATTGATGTCTTCTACTAATTTATGAGTAGAGGGCGATGTTTATGTTACAAATTTATTGTAATGTATGATGTTGGTCTTTTGTTTTTGTTTTGCTTTGGTTCTTGTCTGTTTTTTGTAAGTTTTGGCGGTTTTAAAATTGGAGGTTTAAGTACATTAATGTTGGTATGGGAAACTGTCGTGTGATGGGCCAATGGTCGTAATAAAGATCAATACAATACTTCAGTACCTGGGTGGGGGGCATTTGAGGGGGGCTGGGGAAATAGAATTAAGAGGAGCACACACACACCCCAGCACAGGGCTGGGGGTTTGGCTCTGTGAGGCCTCCTGCCATCCCCCCCCCAGCAGGTTGGTGGCAGGCTGTGAAAGTACAGATCTGCTGCCATCCTCTGGGTAGGAGCCTCTTTCACCACCTGCTGGGCTGAGGAACGTGGGCTGCACACCCCCAGCCTGACATTTCTAAAGAGCAGCTTGTGTCTGTACGGGAAAGGGAGGCAGGGGTGCGGAAGGGGCGCAGTTGAGGATTTGCTTTGTGGGAAAGGTGTCCTCGAGGCTCGCAGGCAGGACACGGGCAAAGGATGTAGCTCCACACACCCCTCAGCCCAATGGCCCATCTAGCACAGGCTCCTGTTCTCACAGGGGCTGAACAGTTGCCTCTTGTGGGGAAACATGCAAGGAAGATCTGAGTGTGAGAGCTCTCTCCCCTTCTGCGGTTTCCAGCAGCAGGGATTCAGAAGGATGTGAGGCAGAGCCTAGCCCTCGTGGCTAGTATTTACAGGACCGCCTCTCCTGGTCTGCCCCGCAGAGGACCTTAAGGTCCATGAATAACCATAGTTTAGAGGTCCCAGGCCCTAGGGAAGTCAGATTATCCTCCGCCAGGGCCAGGGCCTTCTCAGTGATGGCTCCGACCTGGTGGAATGCTCTGTCCCATGAGACCAGGGCCCTGCAGGATTTAACCTCCTTCCACCGGGCCTGTAAGACAGAGCTATTTCGCCTGGCTTTCAACTTGAACTTAGCCTGATCTTTTATTCCCCTTCCTTCCCTCCCCCTCCCCTTTTTATGAAGATTACCCGCTCTGGGATCCCACAGCTAATTTTCCCCTGGTCTCCTCGCCGGCCCAAATAGGACTAATTTAGCCAGCTAGCCCTGGTGATCATCTAATGTTTATTGGATGGATTTCCCCCCTAAATTGATTTTTAATTATGAATTTATTGTTTTATACTGTATTTTATGCTCTTGCACCAATTAAGTGTTTTAAATTTGTTGTTAGCCGCCCTGAGCCCGGTTTTCTGAACCGGGAAGGGCGGGGTATAAATTAAAATTTATTTATTATTAGTAGTAGTAGTAGCAGCCCTCTTCTCCCCTGTGAATTTGCCTAGTACTTTTCCAAAGCCATCCATGTTCCTGTGGGAGGGAGTTCCACAGTTTAACTTGGCACTGCGTGAATTTATCCTTTCCTTTATCTTCTTGCTCATGGGGAAGGGGCGGTGTTTGGTGACAGCATCTCTAGGTGGGGGGAAGATTCCCTGCGTGAGGCCCAGGAGGACTATCGATGTCAGCCAGTGTAGGCTACCCTGAGCTTAGAGGACCAAAAGCCTGACTCTGTGTGAAGTGCCAACTTACTGCTTTCCTGTGCAGGCTGGGCTTGTGGTTTCAGTCCAAGGCTTTGCAGGGGACTCCAGCCCCTGATGCTGCCAGCCCCACAGACTCTCCCAGGCACATTCACGGAGGAGAGGGCTTTTTATGTTGTGAACCGCCCCTAGATCCACGGGAATAAGCCCCACAACACCTGCTCACTATGGGCCCTACTAAAGCAAACAGTCTAATCGGTCAACGTCTAAAAGATTTCGCGCATCAGAACAACCTGGCCACTATAAGGAAATTCTGCCCTTGGTATGTTCATTTTCCATCTCTCCATTTTGATTCTCTGGCCCCATATCTGCACAAACTTATTATCCCAAAATGCAAACGTGCTTTTACACTTGCAAGACTGGATGTTTTGCCATCTTGCGGTACTTGAGGGTCGATTCCAAAAGATCCTGCCTGAGAAACGTCCTTGCCCATGTGGAGACGGTAGCACCGTAACAGCGGCACACGTCCTCCTGTCTTGCGCTCTCTACAAAGACCTGAGGAACGAGATCATCACCCCACTCGTCCTGACCATCCCAGGGCGCTCAAGCACTGCCACAATGTCCTTTCTTCTATCAGATCAAAATGAGCAGATAACAGCAAAGGTTGCTAGGTTCATGGCAGGGGCGATCAGAATAAGGGCCACTAACTGACGGCTGATGCAGGACTTTAAATTGTGCTCTTACATCAAATTCCCTTTTTTGCGTATACTGTAATGTTTTACTGTTGCTATGGCCATTGGCTAATGCGAATAAAGTTTTATCTATCCACGTGGATAGTGGGGCATCTGGTTGGCTGCTGTGAGAACAGGGTGCTGGACTCAATGGGCCCCCTTGGGCCCAATCCAGCAAATCCTTGTCTTACATTCTTAGGAGAGTGCGTGAAATGGTTGGGACGTATTTCAGGTGCCCCAGTAGGGTTTCTGAGATGGCGTGATGCTGCTGGATTCATCCGGCATCTGTGGACAATGGCATCTACTGACTCAACTGCAAAGAGCAGGAAAATGCTCAAATGTCCTTTGGAGCTGCGGCCGCCCACACTCTGTCTGGACTTCTCCTGAGTCTGTGTTGCTGGGAACAGTGAAGGGGTGGGGTGGAGTTGCGAGTCCCTCGTGGTCGTGGAGTTTGAGCTTGCCAGCATGTGACTCCAACTAAACATGAGGAGGAACTTTCTCAGGATAGGAGCTGTTTGACGGAAGGGCGGACATCCTTGTGTTTCCAAGCACAATTCAAAGTGTTGATGCTGACCTTTAAAGCTCTGAACGGCCTCCGTCCAGTATATCTGAAGGAGCATCTCCACCACCATCGTTCTGCCCGGACACTGAGGTCCAGCGCCGAGGGCCTTCTGGTGGTTCCCTCCCTGTGAGAAGCCAAGTTACAGGGAACCAGGCAGAGGGCCTTCTTGGTGGTGGCTCCCACCCTATGGAATGCCCTCCCACCAGATGTCAAAGAGAAGAACAACTACCTGACTTTTAGAAGACATCTGAAGGCAGCCCTGTTTAGGGAAGTTTTTACTGTTTGGTGCATTATGGTATTTTAATATTTTGTTGGAAGCCACCCAGAGTGGCTGAGGAAGCCCAGCCAGATGGGCGGGGTATAAATTATTATTATTATTATTATTATTATTATTATTATTATTATTGGAAGGTGGCGGACTTTCCTTCACCGGAGGCTTTTACACAGAGGTTGGATGGCTGCCTGTCAGGGATTCTTGACCTGTGTTTCCTGCAATGTATGGGGTTTGGCTAGATGGCCCTTAGGGGGCCCTTCCAACCCCACAATTCTATCTTTCTGTGAATCTGAAGCTGCCGGTGACATGAGCAGGGGCTCCCTCGCTAACCTCTCTTTCTTTCCTTCCCCCCTCTCCCGCAGGGATGGCCCAGAGTGAAACGTTCCCACGGTTAACGTCACCGGATTAGCCTGGGGTTTGCCGAAAGAAGCTCTGACAGCCCTCCTCCCCAGCTGCCTCCTCCTGCAAATGCCGGGGCGTCTTGAGGATTGCTCGCCAGTGCGATGGCCGCAGGGGCCGGTCCCCCAGCAGGGAGCCCCGAGGGGGGCTCTCGCGGGCTGGCGTCCCGTGGCGCCGTGCCCCCCAGTCACGGCTGACGTCTGCGTTCCCCGATGGGGATGAGTGGCCCCTTCGAACAGGGAGTTGCAGTCCTCGCTTCCCTTGGACTATGACATCGTACCGGCCTGTTCACGAGAGCGGCGACGTGGGGGGCCCCGGATTGAAAGGCGGCGACTATTACTCCCCGGGGTTCTGGGCCCAGAATGGCTGTGCCGCGCAAGCGGAGGCGCCCGTTTCCTCGCGGCCGGCAACGGCCACCCCGGCCATGCCCAAAATGGGCGTGCGGGCCAGGATCGCCGACTGGCCCCCAAAGAGAGAAGGGCTGAAAGATCCCGCCACTGCCGCCAGCAGCACTTCGAGAGACCTGGAGACGCCAACCACAGGCTTCCGCGGCTTCCAGAATGGGGCCGCCTTTGCCGGCACGTCGCGGGGCTTCCAGCGCCTGGCCCGGCGGCGCTCTAAGGACGCGGAGTTCCCTGACGGCTGGCCGCGGTCCCCGGCCCGGGGCTTCCTGCCTCTGCGGAACCGGAGCAGCAGCGAGGTCACGCTCAGTGAGTGTGACCCACAGGAGACGTTTGAGCCCCGGGGGGCTGGTGCCAAGCTGCCCATTTTCCGGGAGTACGGGAGCACCTCCTCCATCGACGTCCAGGGCGTCTCGGAACAAAGCTTCTACGAAATGCTTGATGAGTTCCGCAGTGGGAAGACGGCGCAGCAGAAGGTGCAGTCGGGGTCTTTCCGCGCGGCGCGGGGCAGCAGCAAAGCCGAGGCCCGGAGCGAGCAGCAGGCGCTCTCCCTCCTGGGCGCGGACGAGTTCCCCCTGCAGCCCAAGGAGAAGTCCCGCAAGAAGGGACCCCGGGGCGATGCGGGCGGTGGGGACTCCATCTTCCGGAAGCTGCGGAGCGGCCGGGGGGATCCCGAAGGCGGCAAGGGCGGACCTCCGGACCCCGAGGACGCAGGCGGGCGGCCCTGGCTGTGCCAGAAGAGATTCGCGCACTACGACGTCCAGAGCATGCTCTTTGACCTCAACGAGGTTGTGGCGCGGCGGGCCTACGTGGCGCAAAGGAGGAACACCGCCACGGGGGCTTCGGCCGCTTCAGCCGTCTCCTCCGCCTCGCGGGCCTGCGGCCCCCCGGAGCCTGCGGCGGCCCCCTTCCTCGGCTCTGAGGACCCGAACTTCAAGGAGCACCTGGGGCACGACCCCGGGGACAGCCGCAGCAACGGGCTCCTGCTCAGCTGCCCGCACTTCCGCAACGAGGTGGGCGGGGAGCGGGAGCGCGACGTCAGCTTCTCGCGGGCCTCACCTGCCTCCCTTGGCTCGCCTGGCGGGGAGGCCGCAGGGGGTGGCCTGGCGGAGGCGTCTCCCGCCCCGTGCTGCACCAATGCCAGCGTCTCCGTCCTGGAGGTGCCCAAGGAGCTGCAGCGCAATGTGGCACGGCTGAAGCACTACAGCATCGAGCACGTCGACCTGGGCGCCCGCTACTACCAGGAGCACTTCTGCGGCAAAGGTGGGCACCGCTCCGGGGTTGCCCTGGCAGGGTGGGCCAGGCGGGAGGGTCTTGCACTGCCCCTGTGGCAACCGGACATTGCTCAGGAATTTGCTTAGCTTCTTTATTTGATGATGATGATGATGAGCTTCTTTATTTGATGATAATAACTCCTGGCAAAAGGCAACCAATTGCTCAGTAGGTGGAGCACAGAATTGTAGGGCTGGAAGGGGCACCCAGGGGCCATCTAGTCCAACCCCTTGCAATGCAAGAATCTCAGCGAAAGAATCCCTGATGGATGGCCAGCCAACCTCTGCTTGGAAAACCGCCAGTGTGGGGAGCCCACTAGCTTCCGAGGCAGTCCTTCCCACTCTCAAACAGCTCTTGCCACAAGGAAGTTCTTCCTTGGGCTTAGTTGGAATTATTATTATTATTATTATTATTATTATTATTATTATTATTATTATTATTATTTATACCCTGTCCATCCTGCTGGGTTTCCCCAGCCACTCTGGGTGGCTTCCAGCACATTAAAAATTGTAAAACATTAGACATTAAAGATTTCCCTATACAGGGTGGCCTTCATAATAATAATAATAAATTTTATTTATACCCTGCCCTCCACAGCTAAGGCCGGGCTCAGGGCGGCTAACAAGCAATAATAAAAACAAGTTGAATGGATACAACTTAAAAACAGGATTAAAATACAACATTAAAACATTGAAACATTAAAATTAAAATGCAGCCTCATCACAGGAGGAGAAAGGAAAAAAGAAAAATGTCTTCTAAAAGTGGATTTATGATGTATTTATGCGCAGTGTTGGAAAGGCAGATATAGAAGCCAGGCACAATGGAATGTCTCTTTTCCAGAGGGTTGGACTAGATGACCCTTGGGGTTAATAATAATAATAATAATAATAATAATAATAATAATAATAATAATTGTTTATTGATATGCTGCCCATCTGGGTGGGTTATCCCAGCCTCTCTGAGCAGCTTCCAACAGATTAAAAACTATAAGCACAGTCAAACATGGAAAAACTTCCCAATACAAGCTTGCCTTCGGATGTCTTATAAAAGTCAGATAGTTGTTTATTTCCTCGACAGCTCTAGAGATCTGTGACCTTGGAAGGCAGGGCACTCTCCTTCCTTAGAGGTTTTTAAGCAAGGTTTGGATGGCTCTCTTTAAGAATCCCTGACAGCAGTGTTAGAAATTCAGATATATAAGCTACGTGGCAACCGGGCACCTTAAATCTAGGTTCCATTCCACAATGGAATGTCTCTTTGCCAGGGGGTTGGTCTAGATGACCCCTGGGCTGCCTTCCAAAGCTACAGTTCTATGATCTCAACGACATTGCAGGACTGTAGCTTGCTCTCGCAACAATTCACTTGGCCCAGTATGCAAGAAGGAGAAACACACGCAGTGAAAATGGAATTAACTTTGGACTATGGCAGACGTTTTTAAACTATGATCTGATCTGATATTCTTAGCTAAAGAGTATTGCATGAAAAATATTGTTAGGCATTCCTACAAAAAGCATAAGGGTGGGGAAAAAATTCATAGCGTGAAATCTAGATATAAAGCTACTTGCCAAACATAAAACTTCACCTGACACATATGTACAATAACTAATTAATAAGTTAGGTAAGGTAAAGGGACCCCTGACCATTAGGTCCAGTCGTGACCGACTCTGGGGTTGTGGCGCTCATCTCGCTTTACTGGCCGAGGGAGCCGGCGTACAGCTTCCGGGTCATGTGGCCAGCATGACTAAGCCACCGAGCAGCGCATGGAAACGCCGTTTACCTTCCCGCCGGAGCGGTACCTATTTATCTGCTTGCACTTTGACGTGCTTTCGAACTGCTAGGTTGGCAGGAGCAGGGACCGAGCAACGGGAGCTCACCCCGTCGCGGGGATTCGAACCGCCAACCTTCTGATCGGCAAGTCCTAGGCTCTGTGGTTTAACCCACAGCGCCACCCGCGTCCCTCTAATTAATACGTTAATCAACCGCTATTACCAGTGACTGCTCTCTTGTGAGAACTCGGCATCGCAAGTACAAAAGAAATAGGTTTGAAAGCAACGAGAGCAAGAGAACTTCAAATATGAAGCGAGGCAGGTGTTTCGTCCTAGAATTGCAAAGTTGGAGGGGAACCCAGAGGTCTTCTAGTCCAGCCCACTGCAAGGCAGGAGCAAGTGATCCATGCACATGGCGGGTTCAGCCTCCCGTGCTTCCCCTTGATCACCTCCCTGCCTCTTAGCACCCCACTAGGTAATCCCAAAGCACCCCAGGCGGTGGTACTCCCCAATTTGGGCACTGCTGGGCTCACACAAAGTTTACCTCCCATGTTTCCAGCATGGTGTGTGTGTGTGTGTCTTGAGGCAGGGAGCCTTTGCTGCTGTTTTGGATGAATACCCCCCTCCCTCCCTCTCTTTCTCTCTGCAGAGCACGCCAACTACTTTGGGGTGGATGAGAAGCTGGGCCCGGTGGCCGTCAGCATCCGGCGAGAGAAGCTGGAGGACCACCGAGAGCACGGGCCTCAGTACCAGTACAGGATCATCTTCCGAACCAGCGAGGTAGGTTGCTGCTATGGGCACTGCTTTGTTCATCTACGGATCGCCTTCCGCGTGCGTCTCAAGGCAGTTCGCAGAAGAGCAACTTACAGATAGTTTAGAAAACAAAAACATCTAACGATAAGGGCTTTAAAAAAACCGGCATTGTTATGAAACCTGTGGCCAAGGCCTTTTCACCCAACTGGAAAAGCTTGTTGAGACAATTATACAGTGGTACCTTGGTTTGCATACGTTTTGGAATACAAACAAGTCAAATCCGGAAGTGCGTGTCCCAGTTTGCAACTTTTCTTTGGATTACAACCCATTTTGGGGGGGGGGAATTACGAACAAATTTTTTTTTTGGGAGGCCCCATTGGCGAAAGCTGTTTTGGTTTACAAACGGACCTCTGGATCGTTCTGCCCGGACACTTGAGGTACAGCGCCGAGGGCGGGTTCCACTACCAAAAAGGCCCTCTGCCTGGTTCCCTGTAGCTTTACTTCTTGCAGGGAGGGAACCGCCAGAAGGCCCTCGGAGCTGGATCTCAGTGTCTGGGCAGAATGATGGGGGTGGAGACGCTCCTTTAGGTATACTGGGTCGAGGCTGTTTAGGGCTTTAAAGGTCAGCACCAACACTTTGAATTGTGGTCAGAAACGTACTGGGAGCCAATGTAGGTCTCTCAGGACTGGTGTTATATGGTCTCGGTGGCCGCCCCCAGTCACCAGTCTAGCTGCCGCATTCTGGATTAGTTGTAGTTTCCGGGTCACTTTCAAAGGTAGCCCAACGTAGAGCACATTGCAGTAGTCCAAGCGGGAGATAACTAGAGCATGCACCACTCGAGCGAGGCAGGTAGGGTCTCATCCTGTGTACCAGGTGGAGCTGGTAGGCGGCTGCCCTGGGTACAGAATTGACCTGCGCCTCCATGGACAGCTGTGAGTCCAAAATGACTCCCAGGCTGTGCACCTGGTACTTCAGGGGCACAGTTACCCCATTCAGGACCCAGGAGTCCTCCACACCTGCCTGCCCCCTGTCCCCTAAGAACAGTACTTCTGTCTTGTCAGGATTCAACCTCAATCCATTAGCCGCCATCCATCCTCCAACCACCTGGAGGTTTCTAAGCAGAAGTTGGTCCTCTGTCAGAGATTCTTTAGCTGTGACTCCTGCGTTCCAGGGGGTTGGACTGGATGACCCTTCCACCTCGACAGTTCTGCAGTTCTTGAGTTCCTGCCTGGCATTGACTTCCCCAGAGCTTCTGGAGGTGTTGTGTTCTCAATTTCCCTAGTACCCTCCTCTTAATTTTCTTGATTTTTCCTCTGGCTGGCTGCTGTGAGAGCAGGACACTGGGCTTGAGGGCTCTCTGGTCTGATCCATCAGCCGGCCTCTTCTTGGGTCCACTTCCTTCCCAGGCTTTTTAGCTCCTTCCCCGCTGGCCTTTGTCCTGTCCCACCGAGTTCCCAGGGTTCATGCAGAGCATCTGCTTCCTCCATAAATATCTGCAGAGAGAGTCTAACCTGACAGTGGGGGGGGGATACTGAGCTTGGGGAGGGCTTTGGAAGAAGCCACAGAATCACCAAGGGGGGGGAACGTATGGCTCCCTGTCCCACAGAAGTTGTGTGCCGAAGGGGATGGCCAGTTTGCCTCTCGGTTACTGGGAACAGACCCCTCACTGCTGGGCCGCAGGGCACCTTGCTGCTTTCTCCCCACCTCCCAAATCTCTGCCCCCCCCAACATCTCTCTGAGCTGTGCGCCTGGTCCTCAGAAGCCCAAGGCTGGTTTTGCACTTTGGCTTGAGCCCTACGTGTGTTTGTGTCGGATAACGGCACCTCCTTCTCAAAAGCAGGGCTTTTTTAAAAAAATTTTTTTTTAAAGAATATTTATTAAATTTTCCAATTTTTTAAACAAACAAACAAAAACAGAACAAACAAAAACATTTAAAAAAGACATAAAGTTCATAAATCATACTTTTAAATAACGAATTTCTCAGACCTCCTCATACTTCTCCTCCTTGTATCCCAATTAAGATTATTTGTTCAGCAAATCCTTCATTTAAAGCATTACAGCTTATAACATTACCTTATTTTTCAAACCCTTTTTTCCCATCTATGTTCCTTTATATCATTACAGCTAGAAACCCCTCAGTTTCAATCCAACACCATTTAAGTTTCCTTAATTTTGCAATATTTCTGTAAATAATCCTTAAATTTTTTCCAATCTTCTTCTGCCGACTCTTCTCCCTGGTCACGGATTCTGCTCGTCATTTCTGCCAGTCCCATACAGTCAATCAGTTTCATCTGCCATTCTAAAAATTTTTTTTTTATTAAGAATCTAAACAAAACATATTGTCTTAATACATATCATCCTTGATTCCCCCCTCCCTCCCATAAAATAACCCACCCTCCCCTTCCTCCCTTGACTTCCCTCCGCTCCAATCTCTGGTTTCTCTACAGATGCTGTTCTCCGCATTTTACAAAATTATATAAATCTGACTGGTTATTGTCAATATTGTTTATTGTTTATTCAAAACCTGCCAAGGAGTCCAGTTCACTTTGTTGTTTCTTTAAGTACTTTGCAAAAGGTTCCCATTCATCTTTGAAGTCACAGTTATCCTTGTCCCGTAGTTTATAAGTCAATTTTGCCAATTCTGCCTAGTCCATCAGCTTCTCTCGCCATAGTTCTTTAGCCAGGGTTTCCTCATTCTTCCATCCCTGTGCTATTAAGACTCTCACCGCCCTTGTTGCATACATGAAGATATTTTTCAGTTTCCTTGGGAGGTCTTTTCCTACAATCCTTAAAAAAAATGCTTCAGGTTTCTTAACAAATGCTAAATGGAACATTTTCTTCAATTCATTGTATCTCATTTCCCAAAACTTTTTAATTTCATTACATTCCCACCACATATGATAAAATATCCCCTCCTTTTCCTTACACTTCCAACACATATTTGAACTGGTTTTATACATTTTTCCTAACTGCACTGGAGTTGTATACCATCTATACATCATCTTCATATAGTTTTCTTTCAACAGAGAACAATCTATAAATTTTAAGCCAATTTTCCATAACCTTTCCCAATCTTCCAACATAATGTTATGACCTATATCTTGTGCCCATTTAATCATGACTGATTTTACCTCTTCATCTTTCGTCTCCCATTCTAGCAGTATGCTATAAGCAGCCTTCAGTAGTTTCATTTTCCCTTCAATCACTTCCATTTGAAACCTGGATCTTGTGTAACTGAATCCTTTCTTACTGTCTTCTGCTCAAAAGCAGTGCTTTGCTTGACTCGGGGAAAGTTTCGGGCGGTGCCTGCATGTTCTCAGGTGCTCCTGGTCTAATCCAGGGCACACACCGCCCCAATGAGCCGTTGCCATGCCAGCTGCTGTGGCCAGAACAGGAAGGATGGGCTCCCTTGGACAAAAAACAAGGACACCAGCCAGGAATACCAGAGCAAAACAGCAGCCAGTAGGCTTGCTCTTGATTGAAGACTGTCACGACAGGACTCCCACCTGCCACCAGGTGGAACAAGATGGAAGCCCCGAACAAGAGAGAACCCAAACTTTTATTAGCTGCTAATCCCCATGTTAACCCCCCCCCAAACTATATCACTCATACATCATGGTTACATCATGAAAGGAGAGGTCTGGTGGCAGTAATCTGAGAATCCTGGACCCTGCCCCATGGTTCCCCTTGCCCTCCACCAAACACCCATCAAGTGTAAAAAAAGAGATACAGTGGTAATTCAGATTACATACGCTTCAGGTTACAGACTCCGCTAACCCAGAAATATTACCTCGGGTTAAGAACTTTGCTTCAGGATGAGAACAGAAATCATGGTCCGGCGGCGCGGCGGCAGCAGGAGGCCCCATTAGCTAAAGTGGTGCTTCAGGTTAAGAACAGTTTCAGGTTAAGAACAGACCTCTGGAACAAATTAAGTACTTAACCGGAGGTACCACTGTATTTACATTTCCCTGTTTCCCAGCCAAGTTAACCACACCCTTTTATCTTCATCTGGGTTTGTAAGTTCTGGAATGGCTACCTGTCTGGCACTCAGGTATCAGGATGCCAGGAATTATCACTCAGGTAGAGGAGCTGCTGAGGAGCTGAGCTCGCATGTCTATATGAATTTCTGAAGTTTTCCCAGGGAGCCAGTACATAGATACATTTATCAGTGAATTCTTACATTTGGTATTGTGCAGCAAAGGCCCTTTGAATAGGCAGGAAGAAAGTGTGATGAAGTGTTTTGCGAGGACAAATCACAAAAGTCACAAAAGTGATTGTGCTGATTTTGGTAGTGGGCTGCATGTGCATGATATCTGCTGGAGGGGCAACTCCCCCAACCTATACATAAATTCCTGCAACAGAAGGGAACCCAGAGAGTCATCTAGTCCACCCCCCTGCGCTGCAGGCATCACCGCCAAAGCATCCCTGACAGAGGGCCATCCGACCTCTGCTTAAAAACCTCTGATGAAGGCAAGTCCCGCGTCTTCTAAGGGAGAATTGATATAAGGCAGCTTCCTGTGGAAAGCAGTTGCCGCTCCCCAACCCCACGTGCTGCTGTGCTCTGAAAAGTGTGGCCTGGGGTTCTAAGCAGCCATTGCTCTCGCCTCCTGTCTCTGAGCTGTGAGGAGCTCCCCAGAGCCCAGCAGAGGGCATTGCAACTCAGCGCAGGGCTTGCATTTGCTGCTTCAGTCAGAGGAGGAGCACACCAGCAGCGCTGGTGGGGAATAAAAGGGCTGTGGGGAGAGGGAGCAGGCCTTGACTGCTCTGAGGCTGAGGTCTCCGTGGGGCTCAGAGGCTGGCCCCCCGCCTTCCCAGGGGTTCTTTGCTCTGGATTGCAACCTCAGAGCAAAAGCGTGGATTCCAAGATGCTCTTCCGAATCCGTTCTGCAGCTCTGCAGACTGCTTATCTGCGAGAGCTTCCAACTCTTTGTTTGAATTGACTGCCCTTTTCATGATACATATTTCCATTATCTAGGGGAAGTGAACGGTCTTCCCTACAAGAAGCCACCTTGCTATTTGAAAACCGGAGCCCAAACATCCCCTCTTCCAGCTATCCTGTTTCTCAATCTCTGTTCGCAAAGCTTTGAAATTTGCAAAGTGAATTGGAGACAAACCTTTAAATGTTCAGAATGGGACCCTGAGGTGTGTCTCAAGGTTGCCTCTCTCTTCCAACACTCCGATAGATAGATGATAGATAGATGATAGATAGATAGATAGATAGATAGATATAGATATAGATAGATATGGGACACGAGTGGCGCTGTGGGTTAAACCACAGAGCCCAGGACTTGCCGATCAAAAGGTTGGCGGTTCGAATCCCCACGACGGAGTTAGCTCCCGTTGCTCGGTCCCTGCTCCTGCCAACCTAGCAGTTCGAAAGCACGTCAAAGTGCAAGTAGATAAATAGGTACCGCTCCGGCAGGAAGGTAAACGGCGTTTCCGTGCGCTGCTCTGGTTCGCCAGAAGCAGCTTAGTCATGCTGGCCACAAGACCCGGAAGCTGTACGCCGGCTCCCTCGGCCAGCAAAGTGAGATGAGCACCACAACCCCAGAGTCGGCCATGACTGGACCTAATGGTCAGGGGTCCCTTTACTTTTACCTTTATAGATATAGATATAGATTAGAGATATAGATATAGATAAATAGATATATAGATTTTTCCAAATAATTTCCAAAAATCATATCACATACTTTCTTATACAATGTTTTGGACTTCCATCAACCACATCTGAAGATTTTTCAATCTTTATCACTTAATCTACATTTCTTAATTTCTCTATTACTTTCAGTTATCCTTAACTAATAACTCTTCATAATCTTCTCTGCAATACTTCGCATAGTCCTCCTTACAAAACTTCTTGAAGTCCTTCTGGCGTAATCTGTTTAGTACAATTGCTTTTCAAATAGTTCAGATATTCTAGTCCTCTGAGAATCTCTGGTCCCGCAGGTTTCGGATCCTTCCTGTCATCTTGTCTAATTCTGCATGGTCCATTAATTTCGTCTGCCATTCTTCTTTCGTCGGTAGTTCTTGTTTCCATTTCTGTGCCAGTAATATTCTTGCTGCCGTTATTGCATATGAAAACAGTTTACAGTGCTGCCTCGCAAGACGAACGCCTCGCAAAACGAAAAACTCGCAAGACGAAAGAGTTTTCCGTTTTTGAGTCGTTCCGCAAGACGAATTTCCCTATGGGCTTGCTTCGCAAGAAGAAAGCCCATAGGAAAATCTCCGGGGACCTCTTTTAAATGCTGGCGGTGGGGAGCAAAGCCTTTCGCCCCCGCCGGCCTTCAGAAGAGGTCCAGGAAGGCCGGCGGGGGCCGAAAGGCTTTGCTCCCCACCGCCAGCATTTTAAAAGCGGTCCGGGATAGCAGGGCTTTCCCGCTATCCCGGACCGCTTTTAAAATGCTGGCCATCGGGAGCAAAGACTTTCGCCCACTGCCGGCCTTCAGAAGAGGTCCTGGACCTCTTCTGAAGGCCGGCGGGGGGCAAAAGGCTTTGCTCCCCCCTGCCTGCCTTCCCGGGACAGCGGAGACTTCTCCGCTGTCCTGGGGCGATCTTAAAATGCTGGCGGGCGGCAGCGAAGCCTTCGCTGCCGACCCCCAGCATTTTAAAAGCCCCCGGGACAGCGGAGACTTCTCTGCTGTCCCGGGGTGATCTTAAAATGCTGGCGGGGGGCAGCGAAGACTTCGCTGCCGACCCCCAGCATTTTAAAAGCCCCGGGACAGCGGAGACTTCGCTGCCGACCCCCAGCATTTTAAAAGCCCCCGGGACAACGGAGGCTTCGCTGCCGCCCGCCAGCATTTTAAGATCGCCCCGGGACAGCGGAAAAGTCTCCGCTGTACCGGGGGCTTTTAAAATGCTGGAGGTCGGCAGCGAAGGCTTCGCTGCCGCCCGCCAGCATTTTAAGATCGCCCCGGGACAGCGGAGAAGTCTCCGCTGTCCCGGGGCTTTTAAAATGCTGGCGGTCGGGAGGAAAGCCCTCCTGTCCCCGGAGCTTGCGGGGTGGGAGGTGGGGAGAAGGGCTTTTCTTCCCACCGCCAGCCTTCAGAACAACCTTCTGAAGGCTGGCGGTGGGAAGAAAAGCCCTTGTCCCCCCCCCCAGCCTTCAGAAGAGGTCGGGGGACAGACTGTCCCCGGACCTGGTCTGAAGGCGGTTTCCATAGGAACGCATTGATTGATTTTCCTTCGCAAGACCAAAAACTCGCAAGAAGAAAAAACTTGCGGAACGAATTAATTTCGTCTTGCGAGGCACCACTGTATTATCCCTCTCTTCCAACACTCTGAGACCAAAATGGAGGAAAGCACCGTCTCCAGGGCACCCTGTTCCCGAACCATGTGGGCAGCCTCTCTTCCCGGGTGCCCAGCAGGCAGCCTGCCCTGTTGGGCTGGTTTCAGCTGCTGGCTTTCCGCTCCGCTGGGGGCGGGAGCCACCACAAAGCGATCCGTGTTGGTTAGCTCCACCCACGTGGCAGGTCCGGACAGGAAATGCCGGGAAGGCTCCTCTGACCAGACTCTCTCTCCTTGCAGCTGACCACCCTCCGGGGCTCCATCCTGGAGGATGCCACGCCCACCTCCACCAAGCATGGCACTGTCCGCGGGCTCCCCCTCAAGGATGTGCTGGAGAACGTGGTTCCCGAGCTGAACATCCACTGCCTCCGCCTGGCCCTCAGCGTCCCCAAAGTCACGGAGCAGCTGCGGAAGCTGGACGAGCAAGGGGTGAGCGAGCCGGTGAGGGGCGGGATGGCCGGGGGGGTGGGCATTGACCCCTCTTCAATCCTTGCTCCCTGGTCAGTGGGGTGAAGGGCAAGAGATGGAGTGGAGAGAAACACGCTCATGCCAAATAAGATTAGAACTTGGGGGTATAAGACAGAAGAAAAGACATGTCAGCAATTTGTGGGATATAATAATAATAATAATAATAATAATAATAATAATAATAATAATAATAAAATCTTATTTATACCCTGCCCTCCCCAGCCAAGACCGGCTCAGGGCGGCTAACAGCAAATATAAAACATGAAGTCCCCAAACAGGAGTTCCAACACAGAAGGAAAGAAAGGGAAAAAGAATGAGGGGGAGGGAATCAAGTTGATTCCAAGCCAAAGGCCAGGCGGAACAACTCTGTCTTACAGGCCCTGCGGAAATAAATCAGATCCTGCAGGGCCCTGGTCTCATGAGACAGTGGAATTTGCTGCCAAGGAGTGTGGTGGAGTCTCCTTCTTTGGAGGTCTTTAAGCAGAGGCTTGACAACCATATGTCAGGAGTGCTCTGATGGTGTTTCCTGCTTGGCAGGGGGTTGGACTCGATGGCCCTAGTGGTCTCTTCCAACTCTATGATTCTATGAGACAGAGTGTTCCACCAGGCTGGAGCCATCACTGAAAAGGCCCTGGCTCTGGTTGAGGCTAATCTGACTTCCTTAGGGCCCAGGACCTCTAGAGTGTTGCTATTTATGGATGTTAAGGTCCTCCGTGGGGCATACCAGGAGAGGTATGCAAAATGGGATGGGCATTGAGGGTTCTGAAAGGGGATGAGGCAGGTTCCAGGAGCAGGAGAGATCCACCAGATTCGGGAGCAGCCATCCTACTGCCTGCCGCTCCGCTTGCCTCGCCTCCAAAAGGATGTACAGTCATACCTTGGATCTCAAACGCCTTGGCTGCTGAACAAATCGGCTCCTGAACGATCGAAACCCGGAAGCGAGTGTTCCGGTTTTTGAGCAGTTTTTGGAAGCCGAACATCCAGCGCGACTTCTGATTGGCTGCAGGAAACTCCTGCAGCCAATCGGAAGCCGCGGCTTGGTTTTCAAACAGTCCCGGGAGTCAAACGGACTCTGTTTGAGAACCAAGGTACGACTGCAGTAGATCTGGGAAAGGTTGAGATGAAAGGGCAGCCGGCGAGATCAGGGGATCCCCGGCGAGGGAAGGTTGCGACATTTGGGACTTTGCGGTTTCGGAAAAAGATGAGCAAGAGAAGACATGGCCGAGATGCAGACGATGGTGACGTTTGTTGTGGAGAAAGAGGAGAGATGATGGTCATGCTTGACCCCCATGGGAAAAGCTGAGTGTGGGAAGATCCAAAAGAAAGTCATTCTTTAGGCAGCAGACACAGACTCTGAAACTCATTTCCCTGGGAGCCAGGGGTGGCCTCAACCTGGGTGGCAAAGATAGACAAATCGATGGCAGAGGAGACGGCTGTCGAGGGCTGTGGGCCGCAGGGGCCTTGTTCTCCCTCCACCGCTTGCAGGATTCGCATTCGGGCCGCTGGCTGGCCACTTTGAGAAGCGGGGTGCCGTAGATCAGACGACGTTTGTAGGTTTGCAAGAAGTTTTGAGAGGAGTATTATTGGAAGAATTGCAAAAATGGAGAAGGGGAAGGATAATTTGTTAAGAGATGTAAAGGCAATATAAAGTTAAGAAATGCATAAGAAGTGGTTAAAACGGTGGATCATCAGAGGTGCTGATGGAAGTCTAAAAAGATTATATGAGTGATATGTTTTGTAGTACATTTTATAATTTATACGTTAAAATCAATAAAAAATATTTTTTAAAAAAAGAGAAGCGGGGTGCTGGACTCCCCTTTGTGGCCTGTTCCAGCTACGGTCTCAGTGCTCTGAACATGCACAGGTAGATTCAGGTGAACACCTTGCGGCGTTCCTCTGAGGACGCCCTTGCCTCCCTTCCCTGCTCGTGCCCTTCTGCCAATCTGGGAAGAAGGAGTCTGGCCCCATCGTGGCCAGATCCTGCGACGTGTGGCACGGGAAGTGTCTCTCGCGAGGCCTCTGCCCAGTGGGCTCCCCCTGCTTGGCACTTCTCACCTGGCTGTGTGCCCCTCTCTCTTCTGCCCCCTCAGCTCTGCCGCAAGCACAAGGTGGGCGTCCTGTACTGCAAAGCCGACCAGAGCTCCGAGGAGGAGATGTACAACAACGAAGAGGCTGGGCCTGCCTTTGAGGAGTTCCTGGCGCTGCTGGGGGAGAAGGTGTGCCTCAGGGGCTTCGACAAGTATGCCGCCCAGCTGGACACCAAAAGTAGGTCCCTCCGGCCATTTGCTGGGGGCAGGCAGAAGGCTGGCAGGTCAGCCGGCTGCTTTCTGTTCCCCCGAAACCTCCCTTTCCCCATCTCTCTGGCTGCTCGGGGGGGGGGAGGAGCCACCCAGCCCATCCCTCCTCTCCACCCACTAGTCTCTGCTGCCAGTCCCTCCTGAGCATCCCTCCTGCTTGCTTTTGCCTTCCAGCCGACTCCACGGGCACCCACTCTCTCTACACCACCTACCAGGGCTACGAGATCATGTTCCACGTCTCCACAATGCTTCCTTACACACCCAACAATAGGCAACAGGTAAGGGGTGGGCCCCACGCAAGGGGGGGTTGCATTTTTTAAAAAGAAAACGACTTATTTGATCAGATTATAAGATGTGGGATCTTCGCTGCCTATTTTGTTGGTCCTGCAGCTTGCAAAACAGCCTTGTGCTCTAGCAACATAGAAGAAAAGCAGTGTGCAAATCAAAATGATTGATTTGCCACAGTTCAAGAAGGACACTGACAAACTGGAACGTCAAACGGGCAACCAAAGGAGGAGGGCAACCAAAATGGTCAAAGGCCTGGAAACGATGCCTTATGAGGAACGGCTAAGGGAGCTGGGCATGTTTAGCCTGGAGAAGAGGAGGTTAAGGGGTGATATGATAGCCATGTTCAAATATATAAAAGGATGTCACATAGAGGAGGGAGAAAGGTTGTTTTCTGCTGCTCCAGAGAAGCGGACACGGAGCAATGGATCCAAACTGCAGGAAAGAAGATTCCACCTAAACATTAGGAAGAACTTCCTGACAGTAAGAGCTGTTTGACAGTGGAATTTGCTGCCAAGGAGTGTGGTGGAGTCTCCTTCTTTGGAGGTCTTTAAGCAGAGGCTTGACAACCATATGTCAGGAGTGCTCTGATGGTGTTTCCTGCTTGGCAGGGGGTTGGACTCGATGGCCCTTGTGGTCTCTTCCAACTCTATGATTCTATGATTCTATGAAAATGGAAAATGGAATGAAAATGTTGGGTCCCCCTGACCCCAGAGAGCAAGGAATGCCGGACATGTTTTGAGGGAACAGCTGTGGCCTTCTGGGGGGTCCTGGCAATCCCACCTCCTTTGTCACATATCCAGCGCCCCTTGGCTGGGTGTCCAAATGTGTTCCTGCGTTCAGGGATGCCCTCAGTGGCACTGCCCTGCCACCACCTGGACCTCTTGAGCTTTTCTGCTCTCTTCTTTCCTCCCACCGGCACATCTGGATGCAGAGGTCTATTGAGATTTGGGGAGGTTGTTCTTCGACAGTGTTGCTTTCTTACTGTCCTAATACTGCCCTAAACCTTATGTGTCTAGGGAAGTTTTTAATGTCTGATGTTATATTGTATTTTAAATATTTCGTTGGAAGCTTGTGCAATCTCAACCTTACGCGGATGACGGCCAGTGGGTTGAATGCAAGCAAGGCAGAGAGTTTGTGCTTGGAGCACATGGTGCAAGGCGAGCTTTTAAGCCAGGGGTCAGCAACCTTTTTCAGCAGGGGGCCGGTCCACCGTCCCTCAGAGCATGTGGTGGGCCGGAATATATTTTGAAAAAAAATATATGAATGAATTCCTATGCCCCACAAAGAACCCAGAGATGCATTTTAAATAAAAGGACACATTCTATTTATGTAAAAACATGCTGATTCCCAGACCGTCCGCGGGCCAGATTAAAAGGCGATTGGGCTGCATCCGGCCCCCAGGCCTTAGGTTGCCTACCCCTGTTCTAAGCTCTCTGCCTTGCTTTGGGGGGCAAGGCCTGCTGCAGATAGAAGCTCAGAGACGCTGGCACAGGAGTAGTTTGAATATGTGCATTCTTGCGCATATGTGGAGCCCTTGGGCCCAAAGCCCCATGCAGGATGCGATCGGATTGTATTGTTTGCACACGTGGCCCTGGATCTGGATGAAAATGCTTTTGAGGAACACTTCAGATGAATAACTGAGACCCCCTCTGTCTGTCCGTCTCCTCCTTCCTCCTCCAGCTGCTCAGGAAGAGGCACATTGGGAACGACATTGTCACCATCATCTTCCAGGAGCCGGGGGCTCTGCCCTTTACCCCCCAGAACATCCGCTCCCATTTCCAGCATGTCTTCATCATCGTCCGGGCCCAGAATCCCTGCACAGAGAACGTTTGCTACAGGTAACACCCCCTCCCTGAAAGGGGCCCCAGGCTCATCCCACAGACTCTCTGGCAGAATCATCAAATGATGCATTTGGAATGGGTCCCAGGGTCATCTAGTCCAACCCCCTGCAATAGTCGTTCTAGAAGGGTCTAGCAGGAGGGAGGAAGCCCCCCAGGCAGAGCTGACGCCAGTCAGGAGGAATGCTTATCCTGTGGGCCAAGTGAGCTTTTGAGGTGACCAGGGGCAAATTTGACGAGTGGGCGGGGCCACCCTTCCGCCCATCACATGAGATCATCATGACATCATTCAGCTGAAACAGGAGGCAGCAAGAGGTCCAGATTCAGAGGCAGGAGAAGAGGCAAGCCAAGATGCAGAGATGAGTTCAGCTGCTGAAGTGGTCCCCTCCTGCTGTGACCAGCTCCCCTCCTCCCTGGTCTCCCAGAACCAGGAGAGGCATGAAAAGTGTGGAGGGGAGCTTGGCTTCACGCAGGCTAAGGCTCTTGATTGCTTGGGGGGGAAACCTGGAGAGGTGGAGAATGAGAGTGCGGAGGGGAGGTGGGAACTTGCAGTCTGGGCAACTGATCCGTGGGGCAAGACCTACCAGGGATAAGGCCTGACCCTCAGCTAAGTCATAGACTTGGAATAATAATAATAATAATAATAATAATAATAATAATAATAATAATAATTATTATTATTATTATTATTATTATTATTATTATTATTATTATTATTTATTTGTACCCCGCCCATCTGGCTGGGTTTCCCCAGCCACAGAGACCAAAAATACACTAAAATGTCACACATTAAAAACTTCCCTGAACAGGGCTGCCTTAAGATGTCTTCTGAATGTCAGGTAGTCGTTTATCTCTTTGACATCTGAAGGGAGGGCGTTCCACAGGGCGGGCGCCACTACCGAGAAGGCCCTCTGCCTGGTTCCTTGTAACCTCACTTCTCACAATGAGGGAACTGCCAGAAGGCCCTCGGTGCTGGATCTCAGTGTCGGTGCTGAACGATGGGGGTGGAGACGCTCCTTCAGGTATACAGGACCGAGGCCGTTTAGGGCTTTAAAGGTCAGCACCAACACTTTGAATTGTGCTCGGAAACGTACTGGGAGCCAATGCAGATCTCTCAGGACCAGTTTATGTGGTCCCAGTGGCAACTCACAGTCACCAGTCTGGCTGCCGCATTCTGGATTAATTGCAGTTTCCGGGTCACCTTGGAAGGGACCCCAAGGCTCATCCAGCCCAGAAATCACAAGCCTGTGTGTGTTTTGGCTAATAACGAGTTAACTCCCATGGTGTGATTTACTGCCGGCTGGCTTCTGCCTTCTGCTTGGTCCAAGCTGTGCTTCCCCCCTCTCTCCTTCCGTGTCCCCAGCGTGGCGGTGACCCGCTCCAAAGACGTCCCTCCCTTTGGGCCAGCCATCCCCAGCCGAGCCGCCTTCCACAAATCCGACGTCTTCCGGGACTTCCTGCTGGCCAAGGTGATCAACGCCGAGAACGCAGCCCACAAGTCGGACAAGTTCCACACCATGGCCACGCGGACACGGCAGGAGTACCTGAAGGACCTGGCGGAGAACTGCGTCACCAACACGCCCATTGACTCCACGGGAAAGTTCAACCTGATCTCGCTGGCCTCCAAGAAGAAGGAGAAGACGAAAGCCCGGCCGGGGGCCGAGCAGCACAGCGCCGGAGCCATTGCGTGGCACGTGCAGGCGCAAGATTACACCCAGGGGCTGGAGATCGAGTGCATCTTGGGCATCTCCAACGAGTTTGTCGTCCTCTTGGACCTGGGCACCAAGGAGGTGGTCTTCAACTGCTTCTGCGCGGACGTGATCGGGTGGACGCCGGACACGTTCAGCATCAAGATCTTCTACGGGCGTGGGGACCACATTTTCATCCGGGCCCTGGAGAGCAACCCAGAGGACATCAAGGAGATTGTGCAGCGGCTGAAGGTCAGTGACAGCCACATTAAGTCAGGACCCTTGGATCCTTGGACCCTTTGCTTGCATGCGTGGAGCGGATGGGGGTTTGAAACCAAGTTTATAAAAATTATGGGGGAGGGGAGCAGATTGCAACTAAAGCTTAGGAATAACTTTGTAATGGTCAGAGCCGCTACAGAGCGGAACGGTCTCCTTCAGAAGGTGGCAGTTGCATGCAGTTGGTGGACTGGGGGGGGGTAGATTGGTCCCCTAAATGTTCCCAGTAAATTAAGGTAAAGGTAAAGGGACCCCTGACCATTAGGTCCAGTCATGGCCAACTCTGGGGTTGTGGCGCTCATCTCGCTTTACTGGGTGAGGGAGCCGGTGTACAGCTTCCGGGTCATGTGGCCAGCAGGACTAAGCCGCTTCTGGTGAACCAGAGCAGCGCATGGAAACGCTGTTTACCTTCCTGCTGGAGCAGTACCTATTTATCTACTTGCACTTTGACGTGCTTTTGAACTGCTAGTTTGGCAGGAGCAGGGACCGAGCAACGGGAGCTTACCCCGTCGCAGGGACTTGAACCGCCGACCTTCTGATCGGCAAGTCCTAGGCTCTGTGGTTTAACCCACAGCGCCACCTGCGTCCCTCCCAGTAAATTAATAAAGTGTTAAAGCCCGGTGCCTCCTTCCCAGAGCCTGGAAAGCTTCTGCCCGGCTTAGGGAGAGAGGCATGATGCTCACATGTGGAACATTGGGACGTCATCACACACGTGTCCTGGCAAACCAGCGCCTCTGGCCGTAACTGTTCCCCTACGAAAAATTTCACCGCCTGCCACTGGAAGATGGGGTGCAATCCTTCATTGGAGTTGCTTAAGCAGAGGTTGAGCGGTGATCCCTGCAATTTGGGGGGGGGGTCTGACCAGATGACCCTTGCGGTCCCTTACGGTTCCACTCTTCTTTGCCCCTTCCGACTCTTTCCCTAGGTCATGACCTCTGGCTGCGAGACGGTGGAGATGACGCTGCGGAGGAACGGGCTGGGGCAGCTGGGCTTCCACGTGAAGTTTGACGGGACGGTGGCCGAGGTGGAGGACTACGGCTTTGCCTGGCAGGCGGGGCTGCGCCAGGGCAGCCGGCTGGTGGAGATCTGCAAGGTGGCCGTGGTCACGCTCAGCCACGACCAGATGATCGACTGGCTGCGCACCTCTGTGACGGTGAAGGTGGTCATCGTCCCTCCGCACGAGGACGGCGTCCCTCGCAGGTAATGTCGGCCTTGCTTTGCATTTAACGCCTGGCAGGCTGGCAACAGCAAAAGGACTCCTGTGGCTCCACACACTTGTCTGTTCTGCACCAAACCATTGTGCTGTGCCAAGAGGACGCAGCTGTGCCCATTGAGTGGCCTCGCATGGACCCCTTTTGCACGCTTTTGTTCCCGCTGCTCATCGCAGAGCTGGCAAGGGCTGTGGAAGCAGTGTTGTCAGTGTCTGATGTGCAAGGCAGGAGGCTTGTTCGGGGTCCTTGGCAAACAGCTTGTGCAGCCTCTGGTGGAGGAGATCCCGCCTGCTCCTGAGGAAGGGCCGTCCTGAAGTTCAGTTAGACTGTTGTTTAGTCGTGTCCGACTCTTCGTGACCCCCTGGACCAGAGCACGCCAGGCACTCCTGTCTTCCACTGCCTCCCGCAGCTTGGTCAAACTCATGTTTGTAGCTTCGAGAACACTGTCCCACCATCTCATCCTCTGTCGTCCCCTTCTCCTTGTGCCCTCCATCTTTCCCAGCATCTGGGTCTTTTCCAGGGAGTCTTGTCTTCTCCTGAGGTGGCCAAAGGCTTGGAGCCTCAGCTTCAGGATCTGTCCTTCCAGTGAGCACTCAGGGCTGATTTCCTTCAGAATGGAGAGGTTTGATCTTCTTGCAGTCCATGGGACTCTCAAGAGTCTCCTCCAGCACCAGAATTCAAAAGCATCAATTCTTCAGCAATCAGTTAGACTACAGCTCCCATATTGGCCATGGCGGCTGGGACTGATGGGAGTTGGAGTCCCAGCATCATTTGGGTGGCGCCTGGGTCTCCATTACTGTCCCCGTGAGTGATGGGCAAGGCTTGTGGCTGATGTTGCAGTGGACGCTCAGTTCTGCCTCAAGCAACATATCCATTTAGGCCTGGGCTCTGTGGGTTAAACCACAGAGCCTAGGACTTGCTGATCGGAAGGTCGGCGGTTCGAATCCCCGTGACGGGGTGAGCTCTCATTGCTCGGTCCCTGCTCCTGCCAACCTAGCAGTTCGAAAGCCCCTCAAAGTGCAAGTAGATAAATAGGTACCGCTCCGGCGGGAAACGGTGTTTCCATGCGCTGCTTTGGTTCGCCAGCAGCGGCTTAGTCATGCTGGCCACATGACCCAGAAGCTGTAGGCCAGCTCCCTTGACCAATAAAGCGAGATGAGCGCTGCAACCCCAGAGTCGGTCACGACTGGACCTAATGGTCAGGGGTCCCTTTACCTTTAACTGTTTGCTGTTAGGGTTTTTATTAATTGCCCAACCTTCACCCTAAGGTCCCAGTTGCTGCAGGCCCAGGAGGTTTCAGGGTGTGTGGGGAGGTGGTCGCTCAAGCTCACCCCTTGCCCCAAGTGGTGGAGCAGCAGGGAGAAGGGGGTTTGGGTGTCTTGTGGCCTTTGTCTCCCTAGCGCAACAGATCCATGTTTCAAAAGAGACTTCTTGCAGTTTGGAAAGTGGCAGAGAAATGCATTGAGAAATGTGGGGTGGGGGGATGAACGATGAGGGGAAGCCTAGAAATCAGGAAAGAGGCAGGATGGAGCCTCAGTGTTGTCTAAAGGTACCCCTGACCATAAGGTCCAGTCGTGGACAACTCTGGGGTTGCGTGCTCATTTCACTCTATAGGCCGAGGGAGCCGACATTTGTCCGCAAACAGCTTCCGGGTCATGTGGCCAGCATGACTAAGCCACTTCTGGGGAACCAGAGCAGCGCACGGAAATGCCGTTTACCTTCCTGCTGGAGTGGTACCTATTTATCTACTTGCACTTTGACGTGCTTTCAAACTGCTAGGTTGGCAGGAGCAGGGACCGAGCAACGGGAGCTCACCCTGGCATGGGGATTCGAACCGCTGACCTTCTGATCGGCAAGCCCTAGGCTCTGTGGTTTAGACCACAGCGCCACCCACGTCCCCCCAGTGTTGTCTAAGCGCCCCATAAACCAGAGCAAATGCTCAGTATAGATAAAGATTCAATAAAGAATACTATCTAATCTCTGAAATAAGCTTGGTGCACAGAAGTCAGAATGGCTGGGACAACATTTGGATTTTGCTAATTCAGTACAACCCCGCGATATCGTTCCCGGTCAGTCACTGCCAGTTTCAGCTCCCCCTAAACACATGCCAAGTGAGGAAATATTTTGAGCCAATGGGCTTCACATTACTCTAGTTTCAATTCCTCACGATCCCTTTTTGCTCCTGTATGTGATCTGTAAATTTGGCCCCCTTCTGCTCTCCTCCAACTCCAGGTCATTTGTGAACAAGTTAGCAAGCAGAGGCCCAAGCGATGCTTGAGGGACTTTCCACATACCTCCATCCTGTTCTCTGGTTCTCCTGTTCCTTAACCAGTTACCAGTCCATGGTGGAATCTAGACACACATAAATGCTTTTTTTTTCCATATTGAAAAATGTATTGAATTCGCCATAAGGCTAACAATCGACATCTAGTGTTACGTTTGTTTATTGCACTTAGAATCATAGAATCATAGAGTTGGAAGAGACCACAAGGGCCATCGAGTCCAACCCCCTGCCAAGCAGGAAACACCATCAGAGCACTCCTGACATATGGTTGTCAAGCCTCCTCTTAAAGACCTCCAAAGAAGGAGACTCCACCACACTCCTTGGCAGCAAATTCCACTGTCGAACAGCTCTTACTGTCAGGAAGTTCTTCCTAATGTTTAGGTGGAATCTTCTTTCTTGTAGTTTGGATCCATTGCTCCGTGTCCGCTTCTCTGGAGCAGCAGAAAACAACCTTCCTCCTCTATATGACATGCTTTTATATATTTGAACATGGCTATCATATCACCCCTTAACCTCCTCTTCTCCAGGCTAAATATAGAATCATAGAATTATAGAGCTGGAAGAGACCACAAGGGCCATCGAGTCCAACCCCCTGCCAAGCAGGAAACACCATCAGAGCACTCCTGACATATGGTTGTCAAGCCTCTGCTTAAAGACCTCCAAAGAAGGAGACTCCACCACACTCCTTGGCAGCAAATTCCACTGTCGAACAGCTCTTACTGTCAGGAAGTTCTTCCTAATGCTTAGGTGAACATGCCCAGCTCCCTTAGCCGTTCCTCATAAGGCATCGTTTCCAGGCCTTTGACCATTTTGCTTGCCCTCCTCTGGACACGTTCCAGTTTGTCAGTGTCCTTCTTGAACTGTGGTGCCCAGAACTGGACACAGTACTCCAGGTGAGGTCTGACCAGAGCAGAATACAGTGGCACTATTACTTCCCTTGATCTAGATGCTATACTCCTATTGATGCAGCCCAGAATTGCATTGGCTTTTTTAGCTGCCGCGTCATACTGTTGGCTCATGTCAAGTTTGTGGTCAACCAAGACTACTAGATCCTTTTCACATGTACTGCTCTCAAGCCAGGTGTCACCCATCTTGTATTTGTGCCTCTCATTATTTTTTTTGCCCAAGTGCAATACTTTACATTTCTCCCTGTTAAAATTCATCTTGTTTGTTTTGGCCCAGTTCTCTAATCTGTCAAGGTCGTTTTGAAGTGTGATCCTGTCCTCTGGGGTGTTAGCCACCCCTCTCAGTTTGGTGTCATCTGCAAATTTGATCAGGATGCCCTTGAGTCCATCATCCAAGTCGTTGATAAAGATGTTGAATAAGACCGGGCCCAAGACAGAACCCTGTGGCACCCCACTAGTCACTCTTCTCCAGGATGAAGCGGAACCATTGATGAGCACCCTTTGGGTTCGGTCAGTCAGCCAGTTACAAATCCACTGAGTGGTAGCATACTTTACAACACACTCACAACGTTTTATTTGCAGCTGTAGAGCTGAGTCCCGTGACAGGGCCTCTCCTGTTAATCTGTGTCTGCTACGCTTACTCAAGAGTCTTTGGTGAGGGACTTGATCAGTGGCGTTTGGCGTGTCTTAAGTAACAGTACTTCCTGCATCACTCCTTTCCATATGCTTATAAAGGTAAAGGACACCTGATGGTTAAGTCCAGTCACGGACGACTCTGGGGTTGCGGCGCTCATCTCGCTTTACTGGCCACGGGAGCCAGCGTACAGCTTCCGGGTCATGTGGCCAGCATGACTAAGCCGCTTCTGGCAAACCAGCACAGCACACGGAAACGCCGTTTAGCTTCCCCCCAGAGCAGTACCTATTTATCTACTTGCACTTTGACATGCTTTCGAACTGCTAGGTTGGCAGGAGCAGGGACCAAGCAACGGGAGCTCACCCCGTCATGGGGATTCGAACCACCGACCTTCCGATCAGCAAGCCCTAGGCTCTGTGGTTTAACCCACAGCACCACCCGCGTCCCTTTGCTAATAGAACATCATCATCATCATCATCATCATCATCATCATCATAATTTATTTATTTATACCCTGCCCATCTGGCTGAGTTTCCCCAGCCACTCTGGGCTGCTCCCAACAGATTAAAAACAGAATAAAACATCAAATATTAAGAATTCCCTGTACAGGGGTGCCTTCAGATGTCTTCTCAAAGTCAGATAGTTGTTTATTTCCTTGACATCTGATGGGAGGGCGTTCCACAGGGCAGGAGCCACCACCGAGAAGGCCCTGTGCCTGGTTCCCTGTAACCTCACTTCTCGCAGAGAGGGGACTGCCAGAAGGCCTTCGGAGCTGGACCTCAGTGTCCAGGCTGAATGATGGGGGTGGAGACGCTCCTTCATATTAGCCACTGCAGGGGGTTTAACTAGATGACTGTAGGGTTCCCTTCCAACTCTACAGTTCTAGAATTCTTTGACTTGACCCTGAAGAAGCCTTGCTGGCCCTCCTCCAACAAAACTTGTTCTTCCAAAGGCTTGGCTGTTCTGTCTTGGGACGATGCTTTCCGCCCGTTTCCCGGGAGCAGAGGCTAACAGAGAGTGAGGACGGGTGTGCTGACACCCTACTCAGGACTGACTGCATTGCTCAGGAATGAGGGCTCCCTGGGGGGGGGGGAATCAGGGCCGCGCCCTGCATTGCTGGAACGTAACCATGCCGGCGTACAGCTGTTTTGCGCCTGAGGCGTCTGGGGGAGGAGAGCGAGGAGCCGTTTCAGATGTTCAGGGTTCAGGTCCGCTCCTGGCCTCCCTGTCGCCAGAGCAGGAGGGAACAGTCCCCGGCTCAAGCGCAGGGTCTGGCGGGGAGGGCAGCACAGAGCCAACCCCTGTGCATCATCCCTCCCAGGTTGTAGTCAGTGGGTGCTTGGGGGGAGTCATTGCAAGACCGGTGGTAGATGTCCTGTTTCTTACTGAGCAAACTCTTATTCTGGTGAGCGAGACATCGGAGGTGGCAGAGATGGAGTTACCGTATTTTTCGCTCCATAAGACGCACTTGACCATAAGACGCAACTAGTTTTTAGAGGAGGAAAACAAGAAAAAAATATTCAGAATGAAACAGTGGATGTATGATTTTTGTGGTTCATGCTGTGGCCACTAACATGCGATTTGGCAGTGAGTTTGGGGTAGCCCAATGCAAAAATCCTGAGAATCCATGTGGATCTGTGCTTTGTAACCACGTTTTTGCGCCATTGCATGACCTGCTTTTTGCCCCTGGGCAATTCGGCTCCACGGACCACGCATTCGCTCCATAAGACGCATAGACATTTCCCCTTACTTTTTAGGAAGAAAAAAGTGTGTCTTATGGAGCGAAAAATACGGTATTTCTGGTTCTTAAGCCATTGTCCTCTTGACATTGATCCTGAGCTAAACAGCATCCGAACGCTTCTTGCCAGAAGGCAGCATGGCCAAGCGGTGGGGAAGAGTTTTACACATGGGCCCTTTGTGGGGGTGAGGGTGGGGGGGCTTCTGGGTTTGCATGCCACAGCTGACCACAGTCAGGTCACCGGCTCAGTCTCCCATCTGTAAACATTAGTGTTGTCATTGTTGTGGTTGTTCAGAGGTTTATTACCTGCCCTTCACCGGCACGTCCCGAGGGCAGCTCATGGCGCTTTAAAACCCAGAATTAAAAGCAGCCAGAACAAATAATGGCCATGGGAAGAGGGTGCGTCCCGCAGACACGCATCTCAGGTGTGACTTCAGCATCCGGCCGGAAGCTGCGGGGAGGGAATTCCACAGCAAGGGGTGAAGGCGAGCTTTGCGGTTCCTGTTTTTTAAGCACTTTGGATGCGAAAAGCTGCGTTTGCCGGGGTGAGGACAGCGAGAGCGAGCGTTTCATGCTGGCTTTTCCCAGACTCCCCTTTTTGGGAAGTTCTCCACCCTGCGCGGCCCCTTTCCGCTCCCGCCTGCGAGTGGGCTGCTCTTACTCATCTCCTCTAGAGGAGGCGGATGCGAGGAGCCTGCAAAGAGTTAAGTAGCATCCTCGCGAGCCCCAGCTGTGCCCTTGGCCTCTCCAGCTTCCTGCCTGATTCGCCAGGTGTGGTTGGGAGAGCAAGTTGAGGCACCCCTCGGCTTGCCGGCACGTCCGCCCTCCTCCCGCCCCCCCAACCAAATTACCGGTGCCGAATGGAGCACACGAGCACAATGGCTGAACTGACACTGAGGCGGCTGCTTGTCCTTGCTCACCACGGAGCCAAGCGGGTGGGCAGTGGGGCTCCCCAAGTAGAGGCAGTTATTGGCGGCCTTGAAATTTGAGTGGGGTGGTGCTGTTGGGCCCTGGAAGCCGGCGCTAGGTGTTTCCAGGGGGGCGTCCTCCCCCTGCCAAGGCTTGTTGCCAATGACTTCATCCTTCCCAGCTCTGCTTTTTGGAGATCCAGCTGGCGGAGGGAGGAATCAGATGCTCGCTTTTGCTAGAGACTTGCCTGGGTGAGTGAAATTTGCAGCTCAGTGTGCTGTGCCCCCCGCCCACGAGCAAACAGTAGCACCCCAGAGGAATGGGTGCAGACCCACCTGGCCAGGGGAAGCCCACCACGAGGCGGGAGGGTGTCTCCATCAATCCCATGGAGCCTGTCCCTCCCGTTCTGAAATCCAGCCTCCCCTCTGCGCTGGAAGTTCTGGTTTGGTTCAGAGGTGGCCCCTGGCCTTGAACCCACCTGGGGTCTCCCAAGGGAGAGCCAGAAAAGAGGGGCTCCTTTTGGAGTTGAGGGGCAGCCCAGAGACACGTGCTGGATGGGGAATGAAGTGGAGCGTGAGTCATGGCAAGAAGTCTTTGCAAAGGTTGACTCAGCGTGATTCTTTGCTTCCGAGAATTGCATGGAAGTTCTTACATCAGGCCATTGGAGAATTGGAGCTGCAAAGTGTGTGTGTGTTTTTTTTGAGGGGTGTCAATGAGCACAGCTCCCCACCGTCTCTCTGAGCACATGTCTCTCTCCTTGTTTCATAAGCTGCACATCTTGGCAGCCCCTGCTGTGTGCATGACTCAGGTAACCGAAAGTCCTTCCTCATGCAGCTCAGCGTTGGACTGTGGAACTCCCTCCCACAGGAGCAAGGGATGGCTTTAAAAGAGGATGTGAGAAATCCATGGAGGAGATGGGGAGGGCTGTTAATGGCTCTTAGCCAGGATGACTATGCTGTGCCTTCACAGTTGGAGGCAGCGACGCTCCTGATTGCTAATTACTGGAAGTCACAGGAGATGGGGAGAGGGCTCTTGTGCTCATAACCCGCTTGTGGGTTTACCTTGCTGTTATCCGGTTGGCCCCTGTGAAAACAGGAGTCTGGGCCTGATCCAGCAGCCGAGCTCTTCTTACTTGTTATTGTGGAGCCTCCAGGTCCAGAGGCAGTCTATCACGATTCCTGGGTTCTTAGGGTTAGGATCTGCTTACGTTTCCTCTGGCCTGGTGGAGGCCATGAGGGCCAACTTCGATGGCGCTAGCAGCCTTTCTCAACCTCTGGGTCCCCAGAAGTTGTTGAACTACAACTCCCATCACCCCTAGCTAGCAACATCTGGGGACCCACAAGTTGAGAACCGCTGCTCTTAAGGAAGAGTCAGAAGGGGTGCAGAGGGTCATCCAGCCCAACCCCGTGCCGTGTGGGCAGTGGAGAGCTTTTCTCAGTGCGCCTCTGCTCTCTCTCCCTCTGCAGGGGCTGGGCCGAGTCCTTCAAGATGAGCACCCTGGAGGCCAAGGGGGAGCAGGAGAGCCTGCCGGTGGGCTACCGGCCCCCCTACCGCAGCAACTCCGCCTGGCAGTGGAGCAGCTCTGCCACCCACGGCTCCTCGCAGCCCAGCCACGGCCAGTCCCAGTCCTTGACCAGGACCCCGAAGCAGAGCGCCGTGGCCCCTTACCGAGAGCCCCAGCCCCTGCATGGCAAGAGGTGAGGAGGAGGATGGTCGGGCGTGGGGGCGCTTGGCATGCTCATTTTCTCCCCTCCTGGTAGCCTCGCCCTCCTGTTGCTGCATCCGACATCTTTGGAGCTTCCTGGCGGCGCTCCCTGCCTGCCGGTGCCCTTTGGACGGTCCTGCCGCAGAGCGCATGTGCCCTGTGGGTCATGACTCAAGCTCTTTCCTTCTCCCATTGCCTCCCCCCCCCCTTTGACTAATTGCTCCATTATCTCTCTCTGCTGAGGATGTTCAGAAGAGGCTCTGGCGTCAGGCACATGTGCGGAGCTGCCTGCCAAGGCACTGCTGGGCACCGGGGAGAGCGCTGAAGTTCCTCTTCCTCCTCCTGATCTCTCTCTCTCTCTGCCTCCCCCCTGCCAGGCCAGTGAGCTTCCCAGAGACCCCCCCAGCGCTCTCTTCCTCGCAGCCTGGGGCAGAGAGGATCCTGTCCTGTCGCCAGCCCTCAGGCAGCTTCTCCATGCCAGGCTCTTCGGGGGCAGCGGCGGGTGCAGCCTACGCCCGCTACAAGCCATCTCCGGAAAGGTAGGCACCGGGGGGGGCAACCCCAAGGGGGTCTCTGCACATCCGTTTCTCAGGTGGCAACCCGGCAAGGCCCTGCAGCGAGGGGGGAAGAAGGGCAGAGGGTTCGATTCTCAGCGCAGAGAGAGTTTAGGGCCCCAGCCCTGGGAGCTCTGGCCTTCGTTCCCAGGCAGCAGAAGATTCTCTCCCCCCCCCCATCTTGCCAGGTGGGTTGGGGGGCAGCAGGGCAGGGGGCTTCACCCATCATTCCGCATGGCAAGCAGCTGCGAACGAAATCAGGACAAGAAGTACCGTATTTTTCGCCCTATAGGGTGCACCGGCCCATAGGGCACACTTATTTTTTGGGGGGTGGGAAATAAAGGGGAAAAATTATTCCCTCCCCCGAGCCCCAAAGAGCAGAGAAGCCAGGACAGCGAGCGGGATGGATCCCGCTCACTGTCCTGGCTTCGTTTTTAGCCTGGGGCTGGGGGTCCGGGAGCGAAGGCGAGGTTGTGCAACCTCGCCATCACTCCCGGAGCTTGAGAAAGGGCATTTTGCTCTCTTCTTCTCCTTTTTTTCTTTTTTTATTCTCCTTCACGGCAACTCCGTGCAAACGGTGCCCGCTGCAAAACGCTCGGGACGCTTCAGTGCCAGGCCCCACCCTGAGCACAAGGGACACAGCTCCTGCCCAGGTGGGAGGCATTAGCCAGACGGTCAGCGCTTGGCGTGTGGAGGAGCGACGGGTCGGCCTGGCATGCGCTGGGCCACTTCGGAGAGGGCAGTGAAAGGGTTGAGCCAGGAAGAGGCAGCAGGCTGAGCTTGAGGCTCTGGCTGGCATCGTGGCATGGTGCCCGAGACAAGCGTCCTCTACCTTTCCCCAGGGGGCTGTTGCCACTTCATGGGGCCTGGTTGGCATCAGCCGTCGGCTGGCACGCCTGGTGCAATGGGGACCCTCGCAGGGCACCAGTCAGGCCCTCAGCACCCGGGCCCTGCTGCAACCTCTCCTTGCTCTCTCGCCCTCTGAAGCTGGAGAGAGCAGGAGGGTCTGGGGGGTGGGTTGCCCTTGCTGCCCCCTGCCCACCTGACAGGGGAAGAGGGCATCTTCTTCCTCTGGCCTGGGACTTGACTTGAGTCTTCCGCTGGAGCTCTTGTCCCGAGAGGTCTGGTCGTGAAGCGTTGCTGCTCTGGGGGGGGGGTGTGCTGGAGAACGGTGGTTGGGGGGCTGTGTGCTGAGCCCCCACTCGTCCCTTCTGCTCTTCTCTTTCTGGGCTGTTCCTCCGTTGCCTGGGCCACCGAACTGAGGAGCGCTGCGCATCTTCATTCCCCTCCTTCCCTCTCCTCCCCCCCGCCACAAATTTGGTATTTTTAAAACCTGCTAATGAACGGGAGGCAGGCTGGGTGGTGTTATTCGCCCCCCCCCCCAGCCTCAGTTTGCCTTCTTGAGCTGCCGCCTGCCTCATTCCTTCTCTCCTTTCTCTCTCTCCCAGTTCCACACACAGGTATGCAGCCCCACAAGCACAGCGGCCCCTGATGCCCTTCGATCCCCTCTATGCCCACGAGGCGGCTTCCAACGGCGACTCCTGCTCTTCCTCCGGGGGGGTGGCCAGCCAGGAGAGCACCATGGAGAGACCCAAGCCTGGTAAGGGGGAGCGGGGTTTCCGGGGGGGGCGGGTTGTGGGACTGAGTTGGGCTCAGCCAGGGCCTTGCAGAGGCTGCAGGAGGGCAGAGGGTTTTGTGTGCGAATTCTGCTTGCGGACTTCCCCTTAGGCTTCCCCTGGGCAGCCAGAAATCCGTTCTGGAGCATGTGGCAGGCTGGTGTGTGTGTGTGTGTGTGTGTGTGTGTGTGTGTGTGTGTACAAGGGGTTCTTTCTGAAGGTGTGACTCCCGGCGTCCTTTGACCTTGGCAGAGCCTCTTTGGCACGTGCCGGCACAGCCCAGGGCGTCGGCACCGTCTGGCAGCAAGCGGCCGAGCAGGCAGGAGCTGGCGGGCAAGGACTCTCCCAACCGGCACTCCAAGGTAAGCTGGGGTGGGCGCTGGCGGGGGGACCCCTCCCCGCAGAGGCCTCCCCCTCCGTAGGCCTGACGCCCTTGCTCTCCCCGCTTCCAGGGCGAGGGGCAGTACTCCAGCAGCCATTCCAGCAGCAACACGCTCTCCAGCAACGCCTCCAGCAGCCACAGCGACGAGCGCTGGTTCGACACGCCCGACCCGGCCGAGGCCGACCCGGACCCCCTGGCCAAGGGGGGCTCCAGCGACAGCGGCATCGATGCCACCAGCGCCAAGTCCTCCTCGCGCAGGGACAAGCCTGCCACCAAGGCCCCGCCACCCTTCGGCGGCGCCCTGCACGAGGCTGCGGCCGGCGGCAAGCGCAGGGACGCGGCTCCGGCCGTCGGCTCTGGCGGGCAGAGCTGGGGCTACCACGGCCCCAAGGCCTTTGGGGTGGGCTCCGGAGGGGCTGCCCGGGGCGGCAGCGGGAACCACCACTTCAAGCAGCCAAGGTGAGTGGGGCCTTTCTGGGGCTGGCCCCCTCTCTCCCAGGTGCCCCTGCCAGAACCATAGAATTGTAAAGTTGGAAGGGAACCCAGGGCTCTGCAAGGCCTTCTTGCTCCTCCCTGGCCCTCTTGGATAACGGAAAGGCTAGTGCTGTGATGATGATGATAATCATCATCATAATATTATTACTATTATTTATACAATCCTGATGATCATATTATTATTATTATTATTATTATTATTATTATTATTACCTCGGGTAATACCTTGGGTTACAGATGCTTCAGTTTACAAACGCTTCAGGTTACAGACTCCGCTAACCCGGAAGTAGTACCTCGGATTAAGAACTTTACCTCAGGATGAGAACAGAAATCACTCTGCGGCCCCATTAGCTAAAGTGGTACCTCAGGTTAAGAACAGTTTCAGGTTAAGAATGGACCTCCGGAACGAATTAAGTTCTTAACCCGAGGTACCATTGTATTTATTTATTTGGTTTTTCAGATCAAACTTTTACATAAGTCAAATATCCAACATACAACACAGAAACAGGATTCCAAAGAATCTCCTGGACTTCCCTACTCCCCTTTAATTATTATTATTATTATTATTAATTATTTATTTATTTATACCTCCGATCCGACTGGGTTGCCCCAGCCGCTCTGGGCGGCTCCCAACAAAATATTATAAGCACAAGAAAGCACCAATCATTAGGAAGTTACACTACTGCCTTGCAGGTGTCTCCCAAAAGTCAAATAGTTGTTTATTCCCTTGACATCTGAGGGGAGGGCATTAATCAGGGTTTGTGATGTTTTCATTGTCACGATTCTGCCTGTTTTTCTATAGATACAGCTATTCTGTTAATGTTTAATTGTTTTCAACTATTGCTTTTCCCCTTCTGTTTGTGGCTGTTCTTACTTTAGCCGTAAGCCTCCTTAAAGTCCCCGTGCGGGGAGAACAGTGGGATATGAACAAATATAGTAATGACAATGCTTAAAACATGCACTGTGGAAAAACGTGTTTTTAACCCTGTGCCACCCAACCTCCTCCCCCCAAATCACCCCCAAATGGGCGCCCTAAAACAGCAGCCCCTCCTGCCCCCTGGTGGCCATCCCCCATAAGCACACCAGGTAGCAGTCTTTAACATCAGTAGTCAGGAGTGCTTAGCCCTGTTTTTGAGTTTGTTTAAAACTTAAACAGCTTATCTCATATTCCTTTGTAAGTTTTTCTTTTTGTAAACTGAGGGAAGCGTTTCAGCCCTGCTCTTGAGTTTGCTGGAAATCATTGAAAACCATTTAAGGTTTACAATGTTCTCTTAAATAGGGCTATGTTTAAAACTTGGCATTGAGGTTTTTATACCGTTTTTGTAAATTCGAGGAAGCTTCTCAGCCCTGCTCTTGAGTTTGTCTGATATCGCTTAAAATCATTTAAGGATTAAAATTCTTTATTTCCTTCTGAGGAAACTGATTAGTTCAGTGAAACGAGTTTTGTAGCCGGCATCTCGTTAAGTCTTTGGTTAATATTTCCTTACATTTTTTGATTTCTGTTATTCGATTACCTATCATTTCAGGGATTTTCATGGAAATTCTTTTGTTTTGTGTACCGTATTTTTCGCTCTATAAGACGCACCAGACCACAAGACACACCTAGTTTTTAGAGGAGGAAAACAAGAAAAAAAATATTCTGAATCTCAGAAGCCAGAACAACAAGAAGCGAAAGCAGCAATCCCTCTTGCTGTTCTGGCTTCTGGGATAGCTGCGCAGCCCACATTCGCTCCATAAGACGCACACACATTTCCCCTTACTTTTCAGGAGGGGAAAAGTGAGTCTTAGAGAGCAAAAAATACGGCAGTTTCTTGGTTCCGTGACTGTCTTTTTTTCCAGGTCCCAGGTAGCAGCTGAATGAACAAGACCCCTTTGGTCAGGCGGCCTCTCCCCACAGAACTCCTGCCCCCTTGCAAGGGAGCTGCATGTCTGGGGATCCCTGCCAGTGTCCCAACACCCTCCCCATAGCGAACTGAGCCTCCTCTCTGTTTTTCAGCAGCGGCAGGGCCACATACCCCGCCCAGGCGTACAAGGCGCCCCCGGCTGACGCCACACGGGGCCCCCACATGCCGCAGTCCAGCTCCTTCCAGCTCTCGGCCTCCGTGCCCAAATCCTTCTTCTCCAAGCAGGGCAGCAGGAACAAGCACCTCCCGGCCGGGTGGAAGAGGGGCGAGGAGACCCCCGCCAGGCCCACGGCCTTTGCAGACCCCAAGAAGTGAGTAGGGGACCTGGCCTTCTCCTTCTCCTGGGGGTGTGTGTGGAAAGAGGGAGGCGCATCCGAAGCTGTTTTGGCTGGGCTTGATTTTTGAGGTCTGTTTAGGACTCGCCCCCTGGAGCGTGCAAGGCAGAAGCAAAGAGGAGAGGGTCTCTGAGCATGTGCATCCCCCTCGCCAGCCCTCCTGCCTGGGGTTGGGGGCTGGGGGGGCAGACAGACAGATCAGCCACAGCAGCCCTTGAACGGATCAGCTCCCGCTGGATGGATGAAGGCGGTCTTGCTGCTCAGTGGCTTGGCCTGCATCTGGGGCATGGGGGGGGTGGGCTGCTGGGGTCAAGGAGCCCACCCCACCATAGCCAACTAGGTGGCTCCTGACGTTTTGCTTCTGGAAGGCCAATGAAGTCTGTGCGACTGCCATAAAACTTAGGGAACAAGTTGTACTACTGTTGCAGGAATTTATTGGTTGGGGGGGGTTGCCCCTCCAGCAGATATCATGCACATGCAGCCCACTACCAAAACCAGCACAATCGCTTTTGTGACTTTTGTGATTTGCCCCCACAAAACATTTCATCACAGTTTCTTCCTATCTATTCAAAGGGCCTCTGCTGCATGATACCAAATGGAAGAATTCACTGATAAACATACCTATGTACTGGCTCACTGGGAAAACTTCAGAAATTCATATAGACATGTGAGCTCAGCTCCTCAGCAGCCCCTCTGCCTGAGGGATAATCCCTGGCATCCTGATACCTGAGTGCCAGACAGGTAGCCATTCCAGAAATAACAAACTCAGATGAAAACCAAAGGGTGTGATTGACTTGGCTGGGAAACAGGGAAATGTAAATATGTCTTTTGCTACACTTGATGGGTGTTTGGTGGAGGGCAAGGGGAACCATGGGGCAGGGTCCAGGATGCTCAGATTACTGCCACCAGACCTCCCCTTTCATGATGTAACCATGATGTAGTTGGGGGGGTGTGTAACATGGGGATTTTGACCAAACTGGGGGAGGCAATGGAAGATAGGAGTGCCTGGCGTGCTCTGGTCATGAAGAGTCGGACATGACTAAACAACAACAACAACAACATGGGGATTAGCAGCTAATAAAAAGTTTGGGTTCTCTTTTGTTCGGGGCTTCCATCTTGTTCCACCTTGTGGCAGGTGGGAGTCCTGTGGCGACAGTCTTCAATCAAGACCAAGCCTACTGGCTGCTGTTTTGCTCTGGTCTTCCTGGCTGGTGTCCTTGTTTTTTGTCCAAGGGAGCCCTCAGAGTTCTCCGTTAACACTACCAAAATGATTAAGGTTTTAAATGACAATTTTAGGTTATATTTTAGTGATCAAGATTTAATATACAGTATATTTTTAACTGCCGCTATATCTGAATTGCCTTTGTTATACCCAATTGCAATTCAATGTATTCCTGTTGTGTTTTATGGTTTTTCCGATATTGTAAGTGAGCCAGAACTGGTCAGTGACCATAATAATAAAATAAAATTCTATTCTAAGGCCAATGAAGTCAGGGAGAGGAAGCCTTTGCGGATGAGGAAGTGCTGGATCAAGCCAAATGGGGCCCATCTGGGCCAGCATTCTGTTCTCACAGGGGCCAACCAGTTGCCTATTTGGAGAAACCCTCAAGCAGGATCTGAGCACAACAGAAACGCTCCTCTCCTCTGGTTTCCAGCAACTGGAGTTTGGGAGCTTGACTGCCTCCGACTGTGGAGGAACAGCAGAGCCATCCTGGCCCTTCTTCCTTCTTGAATCTGTCCCTTCCTCTCTTTTTTTAAAAAATCATTTTTCTTGATTTTCCAACAAAAACAGCCAATCAACATATCCACATCATAATTAAAAACAATAAACTAAACTTAAAAAAAACCAAACGACCAAATTGTAGTCCAAATTGTAATTATTAATTTTTCCAGGCTCCCCATAGTCTGGACCTCTGAAGCATATCTCCAGATCTTCGTTCCTGCCTCTTCTCGTTGTTTTCATGTTTTCCGCCTTCTGATCTTAACGCTTTAAAGTTCTCTGTCCCTGGCTGTGCAATTCTCAGTCATGTCAAAAAATCATATATCCTTTCATCCATCGAATACAGCTTTATTTGTAAATATATTTTTTTTTTCAACTGTCTTATTTACCAGCGCAGCTTTTCCTGACTTCATTCCAATCTTCCAATCTGGGCTGTTGTCTAAGTTTATCATTTAATGTTTAACAATGCAGCAACTCCCAAGTTGTTAAATCACTCCAATTGTCCAAAACTTTCTGTAACGGTTCTAGGGGGTTGCTCGTGCGTGAGCAGGTACCTATCTCCCCGGCTGGGTGCAAACACCTGGCTGGGTTGCCAAAGTGAACCTTTTTCTGTCCGGACAGCCACTCACCCGTGGCTGACTCAATCGCTGGCAGAATCCGTGAGTGGGCGTTTCTTAAACTTCTTCCAGCAAAGAAGTTCTTTGACGCCTAGTCTCCGCCTACCCTCTCTGCGCGAAAGCCTTCTGCGCAAGGAGGGCGTGGGCAACGGAGGACCCCTACTCTCCCTGCTGGTCCCAGGCAAGGAGTCATGGGACCGCCTCGCCGCTTCCCCCATCTGCCCCCCTTCTCCACTGGTGCTACGCTGATTCTCTTCCCCAGAAGATGGGCTGCTCCTCCCGATCCCGTGACGCTCTCTGGAATCCCTCTGGCTTTTGCTCTCCCCCTCCAGTACTGATGACAGTTCCCTGACACTTTCTTTTGAGATTTAATGACGCAGTACCTTCCACGTTGTTGAGTTGTTACTATAGATTATTGGGCAGACTGTTTGCAATATTGCAATGTAAAGGAACTATAATCCACAGATATAAGTCATTTGGCGATCGATCAGCCTTCTTGGAGACCACACAATTACCCCCTCCGGGCCCTAGAAGGGGGGCTGCTAAAACATCCATTCAGCCTTCTCTCTTGCTCATAATGAAAAACTTCTGCAAACAGCTGCACTGTACATTGTCCCAAATTGTTATCTCAAGTCATTACAAAGTCAGCCAGCAAAAACTTCCTTCTTCCCTCAAAAAAGGGAGGAATTCTCATTTTTCCGTGCTGCGTCATATTAACAAGTGCCATTTTGTTTCTTCTTTTATCTTTATCAAGTCTTTCAAGTCTGAGTAAAGCTGCGCAGTTGAATACTTAATTATAAATAGAAGTCCATCTGTACTCTTTTTTTTAAGAAATTAAGTTTCTTGATGAGGTTTGGCATTGAAAACCAATTGTAGATATTAAGAATAGAAAAAGGACGTACCAAACACCTCTGTAAGCCAAACGCCATCATGAGAATCTCTTTGAAGTCCAAGCTTAAACACCAGGGACTCTACAGTTCTGCAGGTTTTTTCTTAGTCTTCTTCGGTCCAGACTATGTCTGTTTGTTGTCCAAATCCAATTATTTTATCAAACAGATATTTCTGGCTATGAGAGTGACTTCAGATAGTGCCAGCCTTGTCGTGCTCTGGGACCCAGTGTCCTGCCGCTTGCACCTTGATGCAAGCTGACAATCTCGGACAATCTACGAGACAGTCCTCCCCTACCATGGGGAGTCTGCTAGGGCTAATTACCCCCATATCAGCCCTGAATTACCAGCACAGTTGGGATCCGATCATATGGGAGTCAGCCATTTCCCATCGCCGGAAACCGCAAGCCCTCTGTCCCTTCCTCTTTTAAAGTCACCCAAGTCGGTGACCATCGCTGTCTCCTGTGGGAGGGAGTTCCACAGATTAACTCCGCTTGAAGGAGGACTTCCTTTCACCTGTGCTAAGTCTCCCAACATTCCCTGAGTTCTACTGCTAGGAGAAAAACTTGCCTCCTGCACTGCTGCCTCTCCCCTAAGTGAAAAAGCCCCAAATTTTGCATCACCCCCTTTTCTCTCCCCCCAGGCAAGTGGACCTGAACACCAAGAACGTCTTTGGGCAGCCGCGGCTAAGGGCCTCCCTGCGTGACCTCCGCTCCCCACGCAAGACCTACAAGTCCACCATTGAAGACGACCTGAAGAAGCTGATCATCATGGACGGCGGCTCCACCGAGCAGGAGAGGGATTTGGTGAGTTTGGGAGGAAGAGGGGGGCTGGCAGCACGCAGAGCCCAGCAGACACGCAACTCACTGCGTGATTTGCTGTATTTTTCGCTTCATAAGACGCTCCTGACTATAAGATGCACCTAGTTTTTAGAGGAGGAAAGGGGGAAAGCCCTGTTTTTTGGGGGATCAACTCACAGTTGTGTAGCTTCTTTTGCAAAGGGGAAAAGCCCCCTTTTTTGAGGATCAGCTCAAAGTTGTGGAGCTTCTTTTGCAAAGGGGAAAAGCCTCCATTTTTTGAGGATCAGCTCACAGTTGTGGAGCTTCTTTTGCAAAGGGGAAAAGCCCCCTTTTTTGAGGATCAGCTCAGAGTTGTTGAGCTTACTTTTCAAAGGGAAAAATATCCTGTTTTTATGGGGTTCAACTCACAGTTCTGCAGCTTCTTTAGGAAAGGAAAGGGAGCCGTTTCTACAATTTCCAGACTGATAATCTAATCAGCCAGTCACACGTCGCTGGGGAAACAAACAGTCTCTGTCTGCAGAACATTCAACAATGGAGACCTGGGCAAGGGGCTGGAAAGGGAGCCAGCGATGGACCACACATTTGCTCCATAAGACGCACAGACATTTCCCTTAACTTTTTAGGAGGAAAATGTGTGTCTTATGGAGCGAAAAATACAGTACAGTGGTACCTTGGGTTGCGAACGGGATCCGTTCCGGAGCCCCGTTCGCATCCTGAATGGAATGTAAGATGCGACGGCGCGTGTGCGTGTCACGTTTTGCCGCTTCGGTGCATGCGCATGACATCATTTTGAGCGTCAGCACATGCGCAAGCTGTGAAACCCAGAAGTAACATGCTCCGTTACTTCCGGGTTGCCGCGGAGTGCAACCCAAAAGCGCTCAACCTGAAGCACATTCAACTCGAGGTATGACTGTACAGTGGTACCTCTGCATGTGAACGGGAGTCCCGTTCGCATCCTGACATGAACGTAACACGACTGCGTGTGCGCAGGTTGCGTTTCACTGCTTCCGCGCATTCGTGTGACAGTATTTTTAGCGTCTGAGCATGCACAAGCGGCGAAACCTGGAAGTAACATGTTCCGTTACTTTCGGGTCGCTGTGGAGCGCAACCCGAAAACACTCAACCTGAACCATATACATCCCACGGTGTGAATGTACTTAGAGCGCCTGCAGAATTGCACGGAGGTGGCAGGGAAATGAATAAATGGAGAGCTGGTGGGGGCAGGAAGCGGGAGGGCCCAGCCTCTATTTCGTGCCACCTTCCCAGAGCCCAGGAAGCAAGGCGGAGCGATTAGGAAGCTCTTGGCGTGAGTCACCCGCGTGATGCAGCAGCAAAACAAGCAAATGCTATTCCAGGCTGCACCCACAGAAGTCTGGTGTCCAGATCAAGGGAAGTCATAGTCCCTCTCTATTTGGCCTTGGTCAGACCACACCTGGAATACTGTGTCCAGTTCTGGGCACCGCAATTTAAGGAGGATGTTGGCAACTGGAAGGTGTGCAGAGGAGGGTGACCAAGATGATCAAGGGACTGGAAACTTAAGCCTCATGAGGAATGGCCACCTGGCACAGATGCTTTAGCTGAGATTCCTGTGTTGCAGGGGGTTGGATTAAATGACCCAAGAGGTCACTTCCAAATCTCTGATTCTACGCTTCTGTGAATGGTTGCAGGAGTTGGGGCTGTTTGGCCCGGGAAAGAGATTACAGAGAGGTGACAGCCCTCTTCAAATACAGTGGACGCTTGCGAACGTGATCTGTGCGGGATGCACGTTCGCAACCCACAGCAGCACGTCTGCGCACGTGCGGGTTGTGATTTGGCGCTTCTGCGTATGCGCAAAGCGCGATTTAGAGCTTCTGCACACGCGAGACCGCCAAAACTTGGAAGTAACCTGTTCCGGTACTTCTGGATTTTGGCGGTCCATGACCCGAAAAAACGCAACGTGAAGCATCTGTAACCCGAGGTATGACTGTACCTGAAGGGCTGTCCCATAGAAGAGGGAACAAGCTTGTTTTCGTGGCTCCAGAGGCTGGGATCTGAACCAAGGGGTTCCAATGACAGCAAAGGGAATTCTTTGCCGAAACTTTGGGAAGGCTTTTCTGAGCCGTTTTGACAGTGGAATGGACTCCCTTGGAATTGTGCAGGACTCTCCTTTCTAAGCCTGTTGTCCACTGTAATTCCTGCGTTATTTCAGGGGGCTGGACTAGATGGCCCCCAGGGTTCCCTTTCCGCTCTATGATTCCAGGTGATGCGCTCTCCATCCTCTTTGCTCATGGGCCTCAGAGTCCCTGGTCTCAGCGGGTCTTTCCTCTCTTGAGTCTCCTCTGACCGTGTCTCTCTTCCTGTCCTCAGTCCCCCCAGAAGACCCTGCAGAGGACGCTGTCGGACGAGAGCCTGTGCAGCGGGAGGCGAGACCCCAGCTACGCCAGCGCCTACGGCTTTGAGCAGCCCCTGCCGGGGGACGTGCTCTTCACCAGCACCTTCAGCACCCTCCCTGTGCGGAAGCAGCACCCCGCCCCCAGCAACGGGGGCCTCTCGGAGAGGAAGGGTGAGTTCTGCTTTGGGGGGAGCATAATAATAATAATAATAACAACAACAACAACAACAACAACAACAACAACAACAACTTTTTATTTCTATCCCGCCCTTCCCGGTTCAGAAAACCAGGCTCAGGGCTGCTAACAACAAATTTAAAACAATTGTAGAAGCAGCAAAAATACAGAATAAAAACATGAATAACAATAAAATTCAGAAATCAATTTGGGGAAACCACAGAGCCTAGGACTTGCCGATCAGAAGGTTGGCGGTTCAAATCCCCACGACGGGGTGAGCTCCCGTTGCTCGGTCCCTGCTCTTGCCAACCTAGCAGTTCGAAAGCACGTCAAAGCGTAAGTAGATGAATAGGTACCACTCCGGCGGTTTCGCCAGAAGCGGCTTAGTCATGCTGGCCACATGACCCGGAAGCTGTACGCCGGCTCCCTCGACCAATAAAGCGAGATGAGCGCCGCAACCCCAGAGTCGGCCACGACTGGATCTAATGGTCAGCGGTCCCTTTACCTTTACTTTTTACATTTAATAAGCATTAGATAGTCACCAGGGCTAGCTGGCTGAATTAGTCCTACTTGGGCCAGCGAGGAGGCCAGGGGAGAATTAGCAACGCTTCCCTCCCAGGGTTTCAGGAGCATTCACTGCCTCCGATTGTGGAGGGCAGAGCGGAGCCATCCTGACTGGGAGCCCTCCAAAGGCCTCTCCTCCTCCGTGAATTTGCCCAACCCTCTTTTTTTAAAGACGTCCAGGTGTCTTCATTTCCTCCTGTGGCAGGGAGTTCCACAGTTCAACTCTGTGCTACGTGAAGGAGGATTTCCTATTATTATTATTATTATTATTATTATTATTATTATTATTATTTTATTAAATTTGTATACTGCTGTATAAAGGAGGGTTTCCTTTTATCCATCCTGAATCTTCCAACGTCCATCTTCCTTTGGATATTGAGCTCTGGGAGAGGGAGAAAAGCTCTTCTCTGTTCGCTTTCTCCAGGCCAATCATTCTTTTAAGCCTCCCCCGTCTATTGTGAGCCAAAGAGGGGAACCCCCCCCCCCGAGGCAAGGTGGTGTACGTGGTTCACCCCTCCTCTAATCCCCATAACAACAACAGGAGAGGCAGCGACTGGCCCCAAAGCACCCCCCCCAATGAGCTTTGTGGCCATGTGGCAGGATTTGAACCCTGGTCTCTCCCAGGGCCTAGTTGACACTGCCCCACAACCACTGGCGCCCCAGAATCTGCTCAGAGGATAGGCTGTGTCTTGGCTCTGGTTCCACCTGGTGGGGGCCCTCCAAACCGGGCGCGCTTGGCATGGAGGGTGGTCTTGTCTGGGGAGACGTTGGCAGCCGCCTGACGAGGCCGTTGCTCTCCCTGCAGGTGCCATTTCGGCCTCTGAGCTCTCCTTGACGGATGTGCGGGAAAAGCCTCTGCGGCGCATTGACCCGGGCCTGATGCCCCTTCCGGACACGGCCGCCGGCCTGGAGTGGTCCAGCTTGGTCAACGCAGCCAAGGCCTACGAAGGTAGGGAAGGCCTCCCTGGGCAGCGTTGCCAGATGCCAGCATGTGGAAGTGGTTGCCTGGGGGTCTCTGGGGGGCTTGACCCTCCTCGCACTGGGCCAGAGGCTCCCCGGGGCCTGTGCTTGGCTGGCTTAGGGTTTCTAGTCCTAAAGGATGCCGGCTCCTGGGTTCTCTTCCGGGAGCGGCATGGGGCCTTGCGAGGCTCCTGGCTGCAGCTGAGCACCTTGTTTCGTGAATTACTTTTATTTCCTGAAATTTATGTGCTGCTTGATTGTTTTATGAGAGCCATTTACAGAAAAGATGAAAGCGTAAGATTGTCACTTGAGAAAAGCTAAGAGCAGTGATTTAAGACTTTCAAAAAGTTTGAATGACAACAGACTAAAAGTCGCACAAAAACTTCCCAAGCAGACTGGGCTAAGCAGGAATATGGTTTTAACTGAAAGCAGTGCAGTGACGTCAAAAGGCAGGGATTTCCGAAGTGTGGGCACCACCACTCTATAAGGTTGATTTCTTACCAGTGAGGTTTGGGGATGAATTACGTGGCCCCTGTCACAGGGCCAGTTGCACCCGTGGAAGCGGTCGAGTGGGCGCACAGCGGGCGAGGAAGATCTCGCAGCTCAACTGGACCCACGTTGTTAAGTGTGAACAGATGCATTATTCCTGCCTTGCAGGGGGTTGGACTAGATGGCCTTTGGGGTCCCTTCCAAATCTTCAATTCTGTGATTCCACCAGCTGAACTAGGAGGCTTGTGGCTCTTTCTGGGCGCCTCTCTCACATCATTTTGAGAGCCTGGGAGGGGAAGAAGGGGTGTCCCCGAGTCCCAGGAAATAATAATAATAATAATAATAATAATAATAATAATAATAATAATAAATTTATTTATACACCGCCCTCCCCAGCCAAGACCGGGCTCAGGGCGGCTAACACCAGGTATAAAAACAATTGATTAAAATACACTTAAAAAAACAAGATTAAAATACAACATTAAAATGCAGCCTCATTTCAGTAGAAACTCAAATCAAAAACTTTTTGGGGATGAAAACATCAAATCTTCACCAAAGCCAACTATCCAGACTGGTCCTACGTGGGCCAGAAAAAAAGCCAGGGAAGTCCCCAAATAGGAGTTCCATCACAGAAGGAGAAAGGAAGAAGGATAGAGGGAAAGGGGATCAAATTGATTCCAAGCCAAAGGCCAGGCGGAACAACTCTGTCTTACAGGCCCTGCAGAAATAAATCAGATCCCACAGGGCCCTGGTCTCATGAGACAGAGCGTTCCACCAGGCCGGAGCCAGTGTTGAAAAGGCCCTGGCTCTGGTTGATGCTAATCTGACTTCCTTAGGGCCCGGGACCTCGAAGGTGTTGCTATTTATGGACCTTAAGGTCCTCCACAGGGCATACCACTCCTGTTTTGCTTAATGGGGAGTTTCCTCCCCGCTCTCCTGGTGCCCTTGCTGCCTTCTTGGTGGTGCAGACCTGAAGCCATTGCATGGAGAAGGTGTCTTGCCTGCAAAGTCAGGCGGAGGACCAAGGTGGAGACTGAGATCTCCAGACCCCTCAGGGCCTGCCAGGGCAGCTCTAGGGATCTCTTAAGTCAGGGGTGCCCAACAGGTTGATCGCAATCTACCAGTCGATCGCGGGGCGTCCCTAGTCGATCGCGTGACCCCAATCCCCCCCCCCAAGAAATCTCAACAACTCTGGTCAGTCCAATGGGTAGATCACCGCCAGTTTATTTATAGAGGGAGTAGATCACAGTCTCTTGGAAGTTGGACACCTTTGTCTTAAGTCATGTGTTGCTGAGTTCAAGGCTGGATTCCCGGAACCGTCACTGCAAAACGCTGCAGCGGGATCAACTTCAAGGTGTTACTATCCGTATAGAGAAACCCCTCAACAAATTGGGACCAGTTTACCTGCAAGGTGGCCTTCACCCATCCATGCCCACTCAACCACTTGGATCAGCAGAACAACCTCTGCTGCAGGTGCCAGGTAATGCCTGCTCCACCTGTGTAAGAGCTCGGTCGTTCCTAGTCTGGCCACACCTGCACTTTGGAACTCCCTGCCTCTTGATACCATGCAGTCTCCCTTCCTTTTGGGTGCCCATTTAAAACACATCCTTGTTTAGACAAGCCTCACCCAGATGCTTAGAAACCTGGCCTGAGTTTTGACCTGTTTTTAGTCTATTTCATCTTTCTGTTTATATTAAACAGAAACATAAAATTTTATGCTTTTATCTTTTCTTTTCTTTTCTTTGAGGGTTTTTGTTTTGCGGTCAAGCCGTGTGTAAATTTCCTGAAATGAAAAAAATCCCGAATGAATAAATGTGGTTGGATCTGTGAAAGAGGCACTGGATTTGGATTTGGGGGTAGGGGAGTGAGTTTCCTCCTTGAAAAAATGAAAGCAAAATCCCAGGCACTCCGTTTGCCGTCTGCTGTGGGCTTAGCCTCCCCAGACACTCCCCCCTCCTTCTTCCTGGTCGCCAGCATCCTGGATTAGCCCCCACCCCTGGATTAGCCCCCCCACCCCTGCTGGCCTCTCAGCTGAGCCTCTTGTCAGCAAAGCCCCAGCCCCCTTCTGCCCCAGCGCTTCCATTTCAGATTTAATTTGCACCCTGCCTCTCCATAATGCACAAGCCGGAAAACGCAATAAAACGTCGAGGTTTGCATGCCTTGTAGCATCCGATCTGGTGCACATAAAGTCACAATTCATTTTTTAAATGATTTTCGAATGAACAACATCAAACGGAGCAAGATTCCACAACCCTTTCGAAAACCCAGACATCAGAAATTTGATAATCGGTAGAGGAGCAACAGCCGTGTCACAATAAGTTAAAATGCCACCGTGGGTTGCGAGTGACCCGGGTGAGCCCCTGAGCAGGTTGGGGGCCCCCTGAGCCCCCTCCCCACTCCCTCTCTGCCCCCCCCCCGCACGGCCGCTTTCATTTCCAGGCAGGCGAGCTAATGAGGACCTGGCTGCGGTTTCTGCCCCTGGGGGAGCCGCCTGCCTCCGTGACCTGCTTTCCTTTGGGCTGGAGGAGGAGCAGCGGCTCGGCTCTCGTTGCTGAGCCGAAAGTAGGGCAGGGGGGTGGAGAGCGGTTGCGTGTCCAGGCAAGGCCCGGCTCCGGCAGGGATCTCCCTTCGCAGCAAGGAGGAGCAGCCGCCTCCCTGCCAGGGGGGGCGGGGAGGAGGTTCGGCAATCTGCTCAGGCCTGCCATCTGCGTCACGACGCCGGCGCCACCCTCCCTGCCTGCCTCCCGACTCCCGAGCAGAGCAGTCACTCGGCCGAGCACAGAGGAAGGAGACGGGCTATCGGATCCCGTTGTCGGTCGCACACTGCTCAGCTCACCTGTGCCTCCAGCTTTGCTCTGGTGCCCGGGAGCCCAGCGGGGAAAGGTAGGAGCAGGCAAACGCCCTCCAGGAAGCACCCGGGTCTCCCTCGGGTGCCCTGCGGCCACGGAGGGGGAGAGAGGGGCCCTTTCTCTTGTTGCCCGTTGCAGCAGCCCCTTGCCCTTCTGCCCTGTGGCTCGGAAGATGGAGAGGCAGGTTACCCACCAATCCAGGGGCTGGCAGGAGACGGGAGCTGAAAGCGTTTTGGGCCAAAAGCCCAGGACTCTGCGGGCACAGAGCTGGTGGCATCTGCCCCTGTTCCCCGGCAGGGCAGAGTCCCTGGCTTGGCAACGCACAGCACCCATGGATGTGGGTCATACAAAGGCCGTGGGGAGAGGGGTTTTAAAGCTGTCCAAGTGCCACCAAAGAGTGCTATGTTCTTCCCAGCATCTTCTGGTGCTTTGGGGGAGCAGGGACCCCCCTGCCTCCCCCAGCATTCCCCCCTCTTTCCTCCTGGAACCAGAGTTCGAAGGGACCCCAAGAGCCATCTAGTCCAGCCCAGGAATCTCAGCTGAGGCTTCCCTGGCCGACGGCCGCCAAACCACGCACCCCGGCAACTCCCTGCCTCTTGACATTTCAGGCGCTCTATATTTAGGCTCCTGTGCCTTGGAAGTTCAGCGTCCCTGCCTTAATTAGCACTTGGCTGTTTTAATTGAGGGAAAGGCAGAAGGGAGGGGTTGATCATAGCGCTGGGGGGAGTGGAAGAGCTCAGCAGTTGCTGGGGGGGCGTGTTGAATGGGGAGGTGAGAGGCTTTGCTGGAGAAGTGGCTAACTGGGTGAGAGGGGAGGGCAAGCGCCGGGGGGGAGAGCCCCCCCCCACAAGCCTCTTTGATGCTCAATGGCGGTGGCAGCAGGTTTCAAGCAGACAGCGCTGAGATCACCAGGGCACCGGAGCCTCGGCCTTTGCCCTGAGCTCGGAGGGAGCAAACGCCCTGACTCCTCCAGGCCCAGCGCTGTTGCAGAACCCGAATCCCAAGTCGCCCGTGAAAGCGGCAGCAGCAAATCCCAGTGGCTGCCTGCCAGGGAAGGGCTGGGCCCAGTGTGTTGCCCGGCCGGTTTGAGCCCCACAGCGCTGGGCCAGCTGCACCTGCAGCCCCAGCGCTGCAGCCTCGGAAAATGGGCTAAGACTCCATTCTCTGCTTCTGCAGGCTCTGGCAGTGGAACCAGGTGGGTTATCACCTGGTCCTAAGAACCTGTGAATAATAATAATCATAATCATAATCATTTATTTATATCCCGCCCTCCCCAGCCGAAGCCGGGCTCAGAGCAGCTAACAACAATAAAAATAACACAGTTTACATAAAATCACCATAGATTAATTGAAATACATTCTACAATCAATTCACTCTAAAATCAATTCAGAATCAAATTGATGGCAACCATTGGGCTAGAGTGCTATGAGGATTACGGAAGGAAGGCGTTAGACTGTGCCTTGGCCAAAGTCCTGGTGGAACAGCTCCGTCTTGCAGGTCCTGCGGAAAGATGTCAAGTCCCGCAGGGCCCTGGTCTCTTGGGACAGAGCGTTCCACCAGATTGGGGCCACAACCGAAAAAGCCCTGGCTCTGGTTGAGGCCAGCCTAACCTCTCTGTGGCCTGGGACCTCCAAGATGTTTTTGTTTGAAGACCGTAAGGTCCTCCGCAGGGCATACCAGGAGAGGCGGTCCCGTAGGTACAAGGGTCCTAGGCCGTATAGCGCATTATTATTATTATTATTATTATTATTATTATTATTATTAATTATACCACACCCATCTGGGCACTCTGGGCAGCTTCCAACACACATAAAAACATAAGAAAGTTTCAAATGCTATTCTAGATAGACTGCCTCTGGACGTGGAGGTTCCATCGGTCCATAAGATTAGCCCGGCTGGATCAGGCCAGTGGTCCGTTTCATCCTCCATCCCGTTCTCCCAGTGCCTGTGGGGAACTTGCAAGCAGGATTTGCACGCAAGAGCCCACTCCCCACCTGCCATTTCCCGGAGGCCAGAGCAGGGCCCCTGGGGCTCCTCCCTGTCGACAGCATTCTGCCCCATGAGTTTGCCCATTCCGCTGCCTCTTGTGGGAGGGAGTTCCGCTGTTTGCGGCGCACAAAGAAGGGCACACACCCTCTGCCCCCCTCAGGCAGGCAGGGGCCGGGGGGACGACTCCCTGCCTCACAGCCCTGGCAGCCCCATTTCCTGCAGAATAAAAATAAATTAATAAATAAATATTTTTTAATTATTATTTATTTATACTCCACCCATCTGGCTGGGTTTCCCCAGCCACTCTGGGCGGCTTCCAGCGGAATATTAAAATACAATAACCTATTAAACATTAAAAGCTTCCCTAAACAGGGCTGCCTTCAGATGTCTTCTAAAAATCTCGTAGTTGTTCTTCTCTTTGACATCTGGTGGGTAGGCGTTCCACAGGGCGGGTGCCACTACCGAGAAGGCCCTCTGCCTGGTTCCCTGTAAACTCACTTCTCGCAGGGAGGGAACCACCAGAAGGCCCTCGGCGCTGGACCTCAGTGTCCGGGCTGAACGATGGGGATGGAGATGCTCCTTCAGATATACTGGACCGAGGCCGTTTAGGGCTTTCAAGGTCAGCACCAACACTTTGAATTGTGCTTGGAAACGTGAAGAAAAAAGGGGTGATGGGTTCTGCCAGAAAGGGATGGTGGGGGGCTGTTATTTTGCCTGGTGTGGATGGCCGCGCTGCAAAACCCTCCTCTTCCTGCTCCCCTTTCAGTGCAAAGAGCCGTCTCCCTCTTCTCCCTCCATGACGCCACGCTGAGCCCGGACGTCCCCTCCGCCCACAGCCCTGTCCTGGGGCACCTGAGCCTGGAGAGGCAGCTGACGCCCCGCACGACACCCACCATGAGGTGAGAGAGACCCCCCTCTCCCAGCGGAAGCCCCTTCCTCCAACCCTTCACTTTTATGTTTGGGGAAGGCGGACCCCCAACTCCGACTGCCCAGCCGGGAGCGTGTTTCTAGCACTGAACGTGGGCCCTTTGGAGGTCTGGGGGGGCAAGGGGGGCACACTGGGCTTCCTCTCCTTCTTCTCCCTGGGGGAGCAAGGTCTCTGGTGGGGGGGCAAAAAATGTGTGGGGGGGAGCTGCAGGTACACATTCTCTGGATGCCCTGGGTGGAGGGGAATCGACCCAAAATAATGGGCTGCCCTTTTTGCACAGCTCTGGGGGGGGGGTTGGGGGGCGCTTCCATCTCAACCTGCTTCTGGGCATTTTGGGGTCAGGGCACCGGCTGGGGGTCTTGGCAGGGGGGCTCTGTTCTCATACGGGGAGGGGGGGCTGAGATGCAAGCGCTAATCTGCCTTCACTCGCTTGCCATCTTCCATCTTTTCCGAGGAGGGATCTAGGCCCTCGTTTTCTCCAATTACCGTATTTTTTGCTCTCTAAGACTCACTTTTTCCCTCCTAAAAAGTAAGGGGAAATGTGTGTTCGTCTTATGGAGCGAATGCAGGCTGCGCAGCTGTCCCAGAAGCCAGAACAGCAAGAGGGATTGCTGCTTTCGCTGCGCAGTGATCCCTCTTGCTGTTCTGGCTTCTGAGATTCAGAATAATTTTTTTCTTGTTTTCCTCCTCCAAAAACCAGGTGTGTCTTGTGGTCTGGTGTGTCTTATAGAGTGAAAAATACGGTATCTCATACATTCATTTGCTCCGTTTATATCCTGCCTTCTCCTCCAAGGAGCTCAAGGTGACCTCCAACATGGCTCCCCCCCCCCCCCGCTTCTCATTTAACCCCCCCTTCTCATTTAACCCCCCCCCCCAAACAACAACAACCAACTCTGCAAGGTAGGCTAGGCTGATAAAAGGTTTAGACTGGGCCCAAGGAACCACACCATGAGTTTGGCGATGGCCGAGTAGGCGAGATTTGGAGCCTGGTTTCTCCCAGGCCCCTGGTACGATGCTCTAACCACTGCGCCATGCTGCCTCTTGACGCTCTGCTCTCCCCTCCCTCCGCAGTGAGGAGCCCTCTGTGGACCTGACGGGCAAAGTCTACCAGCTGGAGGCCATGTTGAAGCAGCTCCACAGCGACCTGCAGAAAGTAAGATTGTCGTCATCCCCCCCCCCCAGGGGGGATGGCTCAAAGTGAGGGGAGGGCGCTCTTTTCCCACCAGGCCCTGGGACCACCTAGGGCGAAGCCACCCCTCCTGAAATGCCCTCCTCATTTAATAATAATAAAATTTTATTTATATCCTGCCCTCCCCAGCTGAAGCCGGGCTCAGAGCAGCTAACAGCAATAAAAGCAACACAGCGTTCTAAAATCAATTCATTCTAAAATCAATTCAGAATCAAATTAACGGCAACCATTGGGCTAGAGTTCTGTGAGGATTACCAAAGGAGGGGGTCAGACTGTGCCTTGGCTAAAGGCCTGGTAGAACAGCTCTGTCTTGCAGGCCCTGCGGAAAGATGTCAAGTCCTGCAGGGCCCTGGTCTCTTGTGACAGAGCGTTCCACCAGATCGGGGCCACAGCCAAAAAAGCCCTGGCTCTAGTTGAGGCCAGCCTAACCTCTCTCTGGCCTGGGACCTCCAAGATGCTTTTGTTTGAAGACCGTAAGGTCCTCCATGGGACATACCAGGAGAGGCAGTCCCGTAGGTACAAGGGTCCTAGGCCGTATAGGGCTTTAAAGGTTAAAACCAGCACCTTGAACCTGATCCTGTACTCCACCGGGAGCCAGTGCAGCTGGTATAGCACCGGGTGAATGTGATCCCGCGGCAAGGACCCCGTAAGGAGTCTCGCCGTGGCATTCTGCACCCGCTGGAGTTTCTGGGTCAGTCTCAAGGGCAGCCCCACGTAGAGTGATGTTAAAGGGATGTTTGGTTGGGATACTTACTTTGGAGTGGGGAGGGACGACAGAAGAACCCCCAGAAGGTTGACAGACAAGGGGCAAGAAGGGAGCCTGGACTCCTGGGTTCTCTTCTCATCCGGTGGTGCGGCTTGCCTCTGAGCCGCCGTACCTGCCTTCTGCTTCACTGAATAGAGTTGGGATGCACCCAGGGGTCATCTAGTCTGACCCCCTGGAATGCAGGCATCGCAGCCAAAGCGTCCACGACAGACGGCCGTCCAACCTCCAGCAATGGAGAGGCCTCCACTGTCCGAGGGAGCCTCTTGTGGCTTCTGATCTCTGTGCAGAAGATCCAGGACGCAACGAAATACTAATTCACACCGTGTTTAGTTACACTGTGGAACTCCCTGCTGCAGGAGTGGCTTTAAAAGAGGAGGGCAGAGTTGCTCTTGTGCTCCGATTCTGCTTAATAATAATAATAATAATTTATTATTTATACCCCGCCCATCTGGCTGAGTTTCCCCAGCCACTCTGGGCGGCTCCCAATCGAGTGTTAAAAACAATACAGCATTAAATATTAAAAACTTCCCTAAACAGGGCTGCCTTCAGATGTCTTCTAAAAGTCTGGTAGTTGTTCTTCTCTTTGACATCTGGTGGGAGGGCGTTCCACAGGGCAGGTGCCACCACTGAGAAGGCCCTCTGCCTGGTTCCCTGTAACTTGGCTTCTCACAATGAGGGAACCGCCAGAAGGCCCTTGGAGCTGGACCTCAGTGTCCGGGCTGAACGATGGGGGTGGAGACGCTCCTTCAGGTACGCTTGCGGGTTTCCCATCATGCTTATCTCTTTGGCCACTGTGAGAACAGGATGCCGGACTCGATGGGCCCCCTTTGGCCCGATCCGGCAGCCAGGCTCTTCTTCGGCTATTATGGGGCCTCCAGCTGCAGAGGGAGTCTATCTGCATTCCTAAGTTCTCGGGGGTATTTGGCCCCTGTTGAGAAGAGGATACTGGATGAGTATCCGCTGCACACACACCCTTCCAACTGCCCCGATTCCCACCTCCCTCTCTCTTTTCCCAGGAGAAGCAGGACAAGGTGGTCCTGCAGGCGGAGGTGGCCAACTTGCGCCACAACAACCAGCGCCTGCAGGAGGAGTCCCAGACGGCCAACGAGCAGCTGCGGAAGTTTGCCGAGATCTTCTCCAGCGCTGTGGAGAAGAAGGAGCTGTGAGCTTGCCGGAGAGCAGGGCTGCTTGGAAGCGAGAGATGAGGGGCTTGCTGGTGGTGGCTCCTCTGGCGCGGGACCCCAACAACGCCCAGGCCAGCCTCCCTCCTTCTTCCTTGGGGAGCAGGGCCCCCTCTCCTCCTGCCCTCCTGCGTGCCCACTTCCCAGCCTGGCGCCAGGCGTGGGGCCCGGGGCCCAGGGCACCTCTTGCCACAGGTGTACTCTCAGGTGCTTCCTTGGGCGTTTGCCAAGAGAACTGTGATATGGGCACCTGGGCTCACCCACCCTGAGCAGGGTAGGGGGCCGCCGCTGCCCTCGCCGCCTCAGCCCATCCTGGCTCGCCACCAGGGGGCACCTTGGCGCTCGACAGACTCGGGGTGTTGGGGGGGGGCCTTCGAGCGAGACCACCGAGAATCTCAAAAGAGCACTTTCTCACGACTAAATTATTTTCTAGAGAACGCAAGGATGGGAGTGGCTCAGGAAGTTAAAAAAAAAGAAGTTTAAATGTATATGTTCTTTATAAAACACTATATTTGTATAAATGGTACTGTTTGTAACTTCACCCACCCGCCCCTCTGGAGATCTCTGTGCATGCCTCAGAACTCAGCACACACACAGACACACACACACAAACAGTTGCACAGCGGCAGCAGAAGTTGGGAGCCGTGGGACCTGGACAGTCCTGGGCATCGGGGCAGGAGTGGTGCCCCTGCCCCACTGGCCTGCGGTGGGGGGGCCTTGCCTTTCATGTGTGGCAACAGACGGTCCTGCCATTATTGGGGGCCACCCTTCCCTCCAGCTCCTCCTGGGAATCAGTGCCTCTCGCATTTCCCGACCTATGTTGCCGCCACACACACACACACACACCCCGGGCACCCCTGTGCCTGAGTGACTCTTTGGCAATAAGGAAGTGCGTGTGGGCAGTTGGTACGTTGTGGTTGTGAAACGCAGACCTTTGCGGCTTCTCTTTGTTTGCAGGGTGTTGTGTGTTAAAAGCACATGGTCTGGACCAGCAGAGCCATTTTGGGGGTGTTTTTGAGCAGGAGGGGTCCATTGCAGGAGGAACAAGACCCCTTTTCCGGCTGGGCTTGGGGCGGGGGGTGTCCTGGAGGCCTGGCGGGGGCCAGCAGGGCTGAGAAAGGGAAGCCTGAGGGGGGGCGGCTTCTAGCTGCTAGCATAGGGCGCAGGGTCCTCCCGGGACGCCCCGAACTGTGATGTTGTGCACCCCTCGCCAAATTGCCAAGCCAGCGTCTTGAACTATGCAAACCCCAGACCCACCCAGCGGTGGGGGGGCTTCCTGGCCCTTCCTCCCCCCCCCCAACAACGACAAGGCCTTCCACTACCTGCCCTTCCCCGGGGAAGGGGGGGGCAAGGGCCATTGGAATTGCTGCAAGAAAAAATGTGGGTTTTTTTGCAGGGGGCAGGTAGCCAGGAAAGTGGGGAAGAATCTCCGAGATCCGACAGCATCCCAGGAACTTACACCATGATCGTCTTAACTCCCCGGGGTGCTAACCCCCTTTTGCACCCCCGGCTCAACCTTTAAGGAGCCTGCCCCCCCCCAACAGAGCCATAGAGCCTGGCGGAGAGAAAAGCCTTCTTCACCTTCTTCAGAGCCAACTTAGGGGTGCAAATGCCAGGCAGAATCGCAGCCAGAAGTGGCAAAGCCCAGCCCCCCCACCCCTGCCAGCACCCCCTTCCCCAAAACTCCCCCTGAATTTTGTACCAGTATCTCACTGCAATTTGTACGGATTATTGTCTTCCCCCCGTTCCCACTTTAATAATAAGAATAAATCTTATCCTTTAGCGTTCCTCTCTGTGACATGGAAGACCCCCCTCCACCAGGGTGGGAGGAATGGGGGGGGGCCTCGCCTTCATTTTTTTTGTCAGTCGTGTTGTGTGAGTTGTTTCTTGTGTTAATTTTATAAGAATCTTTTGGGATCAGATCTTGTCTTATTTAATTATTATTTTTTGTCTTTAAAATTGCTGATAGGAAAGAACAACAACCAGCCTTTTGTAAAAAGAAAAAAGGAGGAAGGGGAAAAAAGAATTAAATTCCCCCAGTATAATTCTCTGGAATCCTCAATGATAGTTTCTTTGGGGCGACACACCTCTTGGGTGTTGGGGTGGGGAAGGAGAGAAATAAAATAAATTTCATAGAAAACCTTGTGTGATTCCTTGAGCGCACCCCCCCTCTTTTCCTCCCTTCCTATTTTTTCTTCTCTCTCTCTCTTGCACGGAGACCCCAGATTTTGCCTGAGCGTCGAGGCAAAAGGAGGAGGCAGTATCTTCAGCCTGGTACCCAAACATCATCCTCTTCCTGTCCTGTTGTCATGGCAACAGCTCTTGCTAGAAGACACCAGCATTGCCTTGCCAGGTGCAAGGATGAAGATGATGGCAGCGACATGTGGGAGGGGAGCTGCCCCTCCCATCTCCCCCCCCCAATATAACATCAGTCTAGACACACCTGGAACTTGACACCATGACTAGGGGAGGGGAGGCAAAAGAAGGAGCAGCAGCCGCAGGAGCTGTAATTCAGACCACATTTAATGCACAGAACAATCCAAGCACATTAGCAGATGCAGGCAACAGAACAACACCATGTACACAAGGGGGGGGCCTTAGTGGGAACAGCCCCTGCTAGCCCCCAACACATTTTTTTATTTTTTGGGGGGGCTGTAGTTTCCCCACCCTAGCCCCCTTTTCCGGGGGGGTGTATTTTTCCCCTTCAAGTTTTCATTCCCCCCAATTGTAAAATCCAGCAACACTGAAAAAAATCCTGCCTTCTGACAGCTGAGCATCACCCACCCACCCCTTCCGACCCCCTCCCCTTGCCCTGCCAGCTCCAGCTGTGACCCTCTGTCCTCCCATTTCTGCAGCCAGTCACCCCCGTCCCCCCCAAAAAATCCATTGCTCTTCATCCTGCCCCCCCCACTCCACTGGCCTTTGAGAAGCTTAATTCCTCCGGCCGCCTTTTCGGAGGTTGTGCCAGGTCCGAAAGAGACGGGAGCAGAGAACTGGGTCGCAGCCCAAGTGGGGGGGGGGTGACTGCATCCTCCCAGGGGCTTGTCTTGCGGGGGGGGCAGGACCTGCCCACTTTCACATGCATCTAGAGGGGGGGGCAAAGGGCCAGGAGCGGCTGCTGTGCTGGCAGCTGCCTACCCTTGGCTTTTATGGCTTTTGAGTCTTGAGTTTTGGTGACAGCCAGCAGGAGACGCAGGCAGGGTTTGCCCCCCCCCTCATTGCTGCAGCTGGTGGGGGGGCGCGGAGAGAGATGGGGATGGAGGAGAAAAGGTTCTTGTGGCAGGCGAGAGGGCAACAAACGCCCCAAGGCCTGGCAGGGCTCAGCACCATCACGGCTAAGGGCATGGAGGAAGGGGGGGCAAGGACGGGAAAAGGGGGGGCCGCCGGGCCCCCAGCCTAGGTCAGGGTGATGTAGGCAGACGCCTTCTCCTTCAGCTGCCGCAGGCACAGGTGGCAGCTCCAGGTTCCTGGAAACGGAGAAAGGCAAAGAAGCATCAGATGGGGGCGCATTTCCCCCCTGCCCCTCCCCGCCAAGCCCCCTTGCCTAGGGTGGGGTCCCTCCTCACCTTCGGGGGGCTCAGCCATGGGTGGGCTCAGGCAGTACATGTGGTAGCCCCGGTCACAGTCGTCGCAGAACAGCAGCTGGTCCTGCAGCAGAAAAAGAGAGAAGGGCGTAAAAAACGCTGCTTTGCAAGGGGGTAAAGGTAAAGGGACCCCTGACCATTAGGTCCAGTCGTGACCAACTCTGGGGTTGCGGCGCTCATCTCACTTTATTGGCCAAGGGAGCCGGTGTACAGCTTCCGGGTCATGTGGCCAGCATGACTAAGCCACTTCTGGCGAACCAGAGCAGAGCACAGAAACACTGTTTACCTTCCTGCCAGAGCAGTACCTACTTATCTACTTGCACTTTGACATGCTTTCGAACTGCTAGGTTGGCAGGAGCAGGGACCGAGCAATGGGAGCTCACCCCATCGCGGGGATTTGAACCGCCGACCTTCTGATCGGCAAGTCCTAGGCTCTGTAGTTTAACCCACACCGCCACCCATGTCCCTTGCAAGGGTGTATAAAAAATAATAGTAATAGTAATAATAATAATAATATATTATTTATACCCAGCCACTCTGGGCGGCTTCCAACAAAGCATTAAAATACAATAACCTATTAAACATTAAAAACTTCCCTGAACAGGGCTGCCTTCAGATGTCTTCTAAATGTCAGGTAGTTGTTTTCCTCTTTGACATCTGGTGGGAGGGCGTTCCACAGGGCGGGTGCCACCACTGAGAAGGCCCTCTGCCTGGTTCCCTGCAACCTCACTTCTCACAATGAGGGAACCGCCAGAAGGCCCTTGGAGTTGGACCTCAGTGTCTGGGCAGAACGATGGGGGGTGTACTGTGGACCGAGCAGGAGCTCCTCTTTGGAGCACAGGGAAGCCTGGCGCCCACAAAGGCTCATTTCAGGCAGAAACGGGTCTTCCACAAACACAAATCTGCTGGGAGAGCTCAGTTAGTACAGCATCAGATTCTTCATCTTCAGGGTTGTGGGTTCAAGCCCCACCTTGGGCAAAAGATTCTTGCCTTGCAGGGGGTTGGGCTAGATGACCCGCGTGGTCCCTTCTAACTCTACAATTCCATGATTTCACTCGGGTGGGGGGGTTGGGAGAGAGGCTCCTGCAGGCAAAAGGAGACTTCATCCCCTGAACTGTACTTCTTCCCCAAAGGAACAAGGGAAAAGATTCAGGACAGAGAAAATAAAAAGTCCTTTGTACTGTGAAGAGTTAAGACTGCGGAACTCTCTGCCACATGAGGCAAGCAGTACTGCTGCATCCCAGTTGTGGGAAACTGCAGGAGGGGAGAGCTGTTCTTGCACCCAAAGCTTCCTTGCGGGCTTCCCATAAGGGTCACCTGGGTGTGCTGGCTTAGAGGAGCCCCTGGACTGATCCTGCAGGCTCTCCTTAAGGGCAGGTGATCCATCCCAAGAACAGATAGAGCAATAAGGCATTCTAAGGATGGGAAGGCAGAGGCTGGGGAGATGATGGGGAGGAGGGTCCCAGCATTTCCTGAGCTCCTGGAAGGGTGGGGTGGGGGGAGGCGGTCAGATCCAGGCCCAGCCGGTGGCTCACGTACGTACGTCGTTCTCGGAGGTGCCGCAAAGACTGCAGCTCTTGCACTCGATGCACTGCCACCGGTAAGTCCGCACGGCAGCTGTCATGTTGACGGTGAACTGCAGGCAGGATGGGTGCCCTGCGCACGAGAGACAGAGAGGGAGACACACAGAGAGAAGCACGTGAGTCCACACAGGAGCAGCCAGCCAGCGGGTGCAGTGGTTAGAGCGTCAGACTAGGACGTGGGAGAGACCTGGGTTCAAATCTCGCCACTTGGCTCTGAGTGAGGCTCCCTGGGGGTGACCTTGCGCTGGTCACTGACCCTCTCGGCCTCACCTCCCTTGCAGGGGGGTTGTTTTGGGGGTCAAATGAGTAAATGAGCAGGGGGAGGAGCTTCTGGGGGTAAGGCAGAATATAAATGGAATGAATTAATGAATGGGCCAGCTGTCCATTGCAGGAAAAGCTCTTTAAGACTTTCATCCCTGACAGATGCCCACAAAACCTCTGTTTCAAAACCTCCCACTCCGGGGTCAGACGCCTATTGTCCAAAAGTGTGCAGTTCTGTCACACTCAAGAAGGATATTGCAGAGCTGGGTAAGATTCAGAAAAGGGAGGGAGCAACTCCTCCAGGAGAAAAACCTGCAGCGTCTCGGGCTTTTTAGAGGAAAGTATGAGGCGACATGGTGGAAGCGGATAAAATCAGGCATGACTTGGATAAGAGAGTTTTTCTGCATGATTCAGATACAGTGGTACCTCTGGTTGCGAACGGGATCCGTTCTGGATCCCCGTTCGCATCCTGAAGCGAACGCAACCCACGTCTGCATGTGTGCGGGTTGCGATTCGCCGCTTCTGCGCATGCGCGTGGCGTCATTTTGAGCATCTGCGCATGCATGAGTGGCGAAACCTGGAAGTAACGCATTCCGTTACTTCCAGGTTGCTGTGGAGCACAACCCAAAAATGCTCAACCTGAAGCAACTTCAAGCCGAGGTATTACTGTACAGTGGTACCTCTGGTTGAGAATGGGATCTGTTCCGGAGGCCCGTTCGCAACATGAAAAGAATGCAACCCGCAGCGGTGCGTCTGCACACACGCAGGTTGCAATTCGCCACTTATGCACATGATGTCATTTTGTGCTTCTGCGCATGCGCATGCACATGCACGAACGGCAAAACCCGGAAGTAACCCTTTCCGGTACTTCTGGGTCGTAACCTGAAAGAATGTAACATGAAGCGGACGTAACAGGTATGACTGTAAAAGAAAGCCTTCAAAATTCAACTATGGAACTCCCTGCCACAGCTCGGAGGGCTCTAAAAGAGGACTAAGCTCCTTCATGAAGGACCAGATTCTTGCGCTCACGTCTTGCTTGCAGGTTTCCCATAAGGGGCACCTCGTTGGCCACTGAGAGAACAGGAGACTGGACTGAATGGGCCTCCTTTGGTCTGATCCAGAGAGTGATTTTACCCCTCCAAATTATCGTGTGGCAACAAAGGCGGGGGGTCAAGCAATGGATCCTGAATGCTGGAGGGAGATGCTTGCTGACGGCACGTCCCAGTTAACCTCGCTGTCCTCAGCTCCACCACTCAAAACTTTCCAGACACTCTTCAAGGGAAGCCCAATGTATAAAACACAGCAGTAGCCAGTCCACTTTGGCTAAGCACAGATGACCAGAACTGGGTCGTTTCTTTCCAAGCTGACAAAAGCCCTTGGTGGCGCAGCTGTGTTGGCTGTGAAATGCTTGTCTCTAGCAAAGCTACACACCTCAAAGAACACAGCCACCCACCATGGCACTCTGCACGTGCTCAGAGATCTTCTGCCTCCTGCTGCTGCGCACCTGAGACCTGTGGTTTGAGAAACGCTCTAAGTCCTGGTGGACCATTCTTCCTGGGAGGTTTCAGAGCAGAGATTAGAGTACATGGGATTCTTTAGCTGCGATTCCTGCATTGCAGCGGGCTGGACTAGATGGCCCTTGAGTGCCCCTTCCAACTCTCAGATTCTCTGATGCTGCTCCTCTGGAGGCAGGTTCCCCCACCGCTCTGCCCCCTGTTGGCCAAGCCCTTCCCCCTACTTCGCCCCGCCAGCCCCGGCCTCACCTGAACGGCCACAATCCGCGCAGGAGATGAGATCCTCGGGGCAGCCGGTCTTCTTGGAGCCGCCTAGACAGAAATCACAATAACCGTTTGGTATGACTGTGCCGTCCGGTGCTTTCTTAGCTGTAAGACAACAGCAAGGAGAGGCCGAAATCAAGGGGGGAGCCACACAGGCCTCCCTGTGCACCCCAGAATCCCCCTCCCTCCCCTAGCCACCCCCAGGCAGAAGAGGGGGAGTCCCCCTCCTGCCTGCCTGCCTGGCCACACATTCGCCGCCGCCTCCCAATGCATGGAGAGTTTTCGCAGCATCACAGAATAGGACAGCTGGGAAGGGTTCCAAGGGTCATCTAGCCCAACCCGCTGCGGTGCAGGACTTTTGCTGGCCCCTGGTCCACATGCAGCTGGGGAAGGGGGCTGGCGCTTCCTTTCACACATAACAAACGCCCCAATGCGCCATCAGTACCTCATGCAGGGGCAGCAATCCTGCCGCAAGGGGGCTTGGCAGCCCATGAACACATGCATCCATCACAAATACAGCCCATGCAGTTTCGTCATCTGTGCCCTAAGTTTCTAGTCCACAAGGCCTCCTTCCCCAAGGCCTCCTTCCCCCTGCCCTGCAGCCCATCTTTGGCCCAAATTCATTTGAAATGCATCGCAGGAGGGGGATGAAATCAGCAGAGCAGGGAGTGGCCCCCACCCCCCAGACAGAGGAATTTCAGGGGGGGGCTCTCTCAAACAAGAGCCCCCCCAGGTGGATCACCACAACTCTGGAGAAGCGGCCGGCAGGGTAAGGAAGGGGGAACCGAGGCAAGAAAAGGGTGGCCCCCCAGGACTCGAACCTGGACGCCTCAGCTGCGCCCCCCCCCCCAGGAGACGGCTGGCGGGGGGAGAACCAGGCACACTTGCCACGGCCACCTCCTCCTCCTGCCTCCCCGCCTCACAGGGATGGTTTTACCTGTGTGCCTGCGCTGGTTCTCAGGGACCCAGTTCAGCTCTTTGTAAAACTCTGGAGGAAGCCAGACATGCAAAAAGATATATATATAAAAAATGGAAATAAGCAGGAGGGGAAAAGAATAAATAAAAATGGAGCACATCAAAATCAGCCGCGTGAGAAGAAGCCAGTCGGGTTTCCATGAAAGGAATCGTTTTTTAAAATATATATCTGCATCTTTGGAATCGACAAGCAAAGAAATGAATATGTAAAAAAGAGGGAGGGGGAGCTTTGTGAAAGGATGGAGGGGTTTGTGGGGTGGAGGGGCACGGAAGTGAGTCTTTGGCACTGTAATTGGGGGGGTGGGGGTGTGCGCAAGGGGGTGGGACAAGAGCAAAAGAGGCGCTGGCAGCTAAGAAAGAGGCAAAACCCAGTTCTAGGATTGAGCCTCCAAGTTCCCAGAGGGGGCAGCCCAGAGAGAAACAGGCACAGCCCTCTGGGTCAGAATGGGGCAAATTTTCTTGCCCACCCTCCAACCCATCCGAGGTGGGGAGGGGGACCCAGGCGTCCTGGCCCTCCTTCTCCAGAGATTGTGGTGCTAACCAAGTCCCTTCCCCCAATCTCCTGCTCTTTGTGCAGATCCAACTACATCAGTATGCACTGGTGGTCGCCATGGCAACTGTCTAGAAAAAAAGGATGGGATGCATGTTAGTTGGGGGGGGCAGGAGAGAACTCTCCTCTCTCTCTCTCTCTCTCTCTCTCTCTCTCTCTCTCTCTCCACCCCAAGCTTTGAAAGCTAGACTTCCGCCAACCACACCCCGTTTCCTTGTGCAGTTCATGCCCCCCCACCATGATGTTCCCCCCTCCTCAAAAAAAGGGGGGAAGGGGAAAAATCACACCAATCAGTCTCCCTTAGCAATGCACCCCCACGCTCCCCCCCCCCACTGCCTCAGTGCTCTCTCATACACAGCAATTTTAAATGGCCTAATAGACAGCAGATTCCTAGATCGTTGCTGGGGGGGTGTTAATGCGCCTGCCCGCCCCGTCCCCGAAAACAAACTTCCCTTCCATCACATGTATAACACACAACACACAGAGCACACTGCTTCAATCTCATGATTCACAGAGATGGGACTCAGCCGATGGGACAAAGATTCTCACACACAACAACACAACACAACAACAACACAACACAGAGAGCATTGGATATTCAGAAAGTTGCACAGAGTTTTAATGGCATCATGGAATTGTACAGTTGGAAGAAGCTCTCAAGGGTCATCCACACCAACCCCCTGAAATGCCAGGATCGCAGCTGAAGGACCACTGACGGGTGGGCAAAATAAATAATAACGGTGACAGGAGACATCCTTATGTTGTCCCCTTCATTATTTTACACTTTTCAGTTATCACATTGCTCACAATCAGCACGGCCTGTTGTCCTGAACAGATTGCCTCAATACCTCTGCCAAATACCTCCCCAAAGTTCATCATTTCTATTGTCTTCTTCATAAAAAGTCCACGAAACATTGTCAAAGGCCTTCTCTGCGTCTATAAACATCCGTGCCACTTGTTTTTAATTTCTGACCTCCAAGGAAGGGTTTTCGCTCTCTCACACGCAAACACACACATGAGACTTTTCGGAATCAAGAGGCCTTCTTCTGCCTTCACAAAAATTGAGCCTTTGGAAGCCGGACCTCTGTGTGCATTCGCACAAAGGCACCCACCCTGGAATAGGTGCCCTCTCATGCTGAAGATTGTGGGTGCCCGCAAGGAAGGGCTTCAGCTTTGCCCATTGACTTGGGGGGGGCAGTCCCAACAAATATATTATTATGGGTGGCAAAACACCCATAATAATATATATTTCTTGGGCTCCACGATCACTGCAGATGGTGAAAGCAGCCATGAAATTAAAAGACGCCAGCTTCTTGGGAGAAAAGCAACAACAAATCTAGACAGCATCTTAAAAAGTAGAGACATTACCTTGCCGACAAAGGTCCGTATAGTTAAAGCTATGGCTTCCCCAGTAGTGATGTATGGAAGTGAGAGCTGGACCATAAAGAAGGCTGATCACCGAAGAATGGATGCTTTTGAATTCTGGTGCTGGAGGAGACTCTTGAGAGTCCCATGGACTGCAAGAAGATCAAACGCATCCATTCTTAAGGAAATCAGCCCTGAGTGCTCACTGGAAGGACAGATCGTGAAGCTGAGGCTCCAAGACTTTGGCCACCTCACGAGAAGAGAAGACTCCCTGGAAAAGACCCTGATGTTGGGAAAGATGGAGGGCACAAGGAGAAGGGGACAACAGAGGACGAGATGGTGGGACAGTGTTCTCAAAGGTACCAACATGAGTTTGACCAAACTGCGGGAGGCAGTGGAAGACAGGAGTGCCTGGCGTGCTCTGGTCCATGGGTTCAGAGTCGGACACGACTAAACGACTAAACAACAACAACAAACACCCACAGCCCCCTGGAGCTGGCTCCAGGATATGAATTCAGTCCACCAGCACCAGCACCAGGCCCGACCTCCTCTGCCTCTCCCCTGTTTGCAGATCAGCTGCTCCCTCCCTCAGGGCTCCCTCCCCCACCCCCACCCCAGGCCCCCTCCTCACAACCAACCCCCACCAACGGCAAGGCTCCTCCAAGCGTCTCCAACTTAATTGAAATGATAAATCAGACCAAACGGGGGAAATATTATACCTGCCAACTCCACCCACCAGGTTGCCGTGGCAACCTCATCGGCAGGTGGGTGGGGGTGTTAAAAATGAAGACCCTCACTCAGTGGGGGGAGGAAGGGAAAGGAACAGTGCAGCCACCATCTCAAGGCGGCAGCATGCGTGTGAAGACACCCAGTAATTGCGCTTTGCATATGCTAATTCAAACAAACGTATGTAAAATCTTAACGCGCAACAGCCTGGCAGAAGTGGAGCTTCTGGAAGAAGCAGGGAGCCAAGGAGCTAAGGTGGCAGGTTGTGTTTCTAAAAGACTGTTGCCAATTGGGATGCGGCTCTGTTTGGAATGTCAGAAGAGCCTTGCAAAGGCTCAGCCAGTCCGGGATCCTGTTCTCACAGCGGACAAACAGATGCCCATTATGGGAAACCCCCAAACAGGATCCAAGCACAAGTGCAAGTCTGCCCTTCTGGGGTTTTCAGAAACTGGCATCCGGGAAATTTGCTTCCTCTGACTGTGGAGGGCAGAAGTTGGTGGTCATTCCTGCCTCCAGTGGGAGGGAGTTCTCCCGCTTCACTCTGTGCTGCATGAATAATAATAATAACAACTTATTATTTATACTCCGCCCAACTGGCTGGGTTTCGGCGCTGGACCTCAGTGTCCGGGCAGAACGATTGGGGTGGAGACGCTCCTTCAGGTATACTGGCCAGCGGCCTTTAGGGCTTTAAAGATCAGCACTAACACTTTTGAATTATTTTTGGAAACGTACTGGGAGCCAATGAAGGTCTTTCAGGACCAGTGTTATGTGGTCTCGGCAGCCGCCCCCAGTCACCAGTCTAGCTGCCGCATTCTGGATTAGTTGTAGTTTCTGGGTCACCTTCAAAGGTAGCCCCACGAAGAGCGCATGGCAGTAGTCCAAGCGAGAGATAATCAGAGCACCACTCTGGCGAGACAGTCTGTGGGCAGGTAGGGTTTCAGCCTGCGTACCAGATGGAGCTGGCAGACAGCTGCCCTGGACACAGAATTGACCTGCTCCTCCATGGACAGCTGTGAGTCCAAAATGACTCCCAGGCTGCGCACCTGGTCCTTCAGGGGCACAGTTGCCCCATTCAGGACCAGGGAGTCCTCCACACCAGGCCGCCCCCTGTCCCCCAAAAACAGTACTTCTGTCTTGTCAGGATTCAACCTCAATCTGTTAGCTGCCATCCATCCTCCAACTGCCTCCAGACACTCACACAGGACCTTCACCGCCTTCACTGGTTCTGATTTGAAAGAAGTCTGTCGCGAACCTTCCCACGTTCTGCTTCCTTGCATGCCCAGAAGTGTTATGAGAGAGGGAGGGGAACTACCCGCTGTCTCCAGGACGTCCATAATTTTTTAAAACTCATAATAAAAATAATAAACAACTCACAGTTTTCTGAAACCAGAAAGGCACAAAATGTGGCACCCTTTCCCTCTTTTAGCTGCCCTTTCCCAAATCTTTCCCGGCTCTGCTTTTGAAGCGAAGCAACCAGGACCTGGGTGGCGCTTTGGGTTAAACCACAGAGCCTAGGACTTGCCGATCAGAAGGTCGGCGGTTCGAATCCCCACGACTGGGTGAGCTCCCGTTGCTCAGTCCCTGTTCCTGCCAACCTAGCAGTTCGAAAGCACGTCAAAGTGCAAGTAGATAAATAGGTACCGCTCTGGCGGGAAGGTAAACGGCGTTTCCGTGCGCTGCTCTGGTTTGCCAGAAGCAGTTTAGTCATGCTGGGCACATGACCCGGAAGCTGCACACCGGCTCCCTCAGCCAATAAAACGAGATGAGCGCCGCAACCCCAGAGTCGGCCACAACTGGACCTAATGGTCAGGGGTCCCTTTACCTTTACCAGGACCGTACACAGGACACCCCAAACGTGTTCACGCCAGAGCGTTGTGAAATGGGCTGCTTTGTTTTCATCTCCTTTTCCTAAGGGTCTCTGGCATGGAAGAAAGATCGGAAGCTGCCAGTAGGTACCCACTTAGCTTCGGGCTTCTGCTGCTGATTCAGACCAGCTGGCAACGCCTTGCCAAGGCCAAGACAGACCTTTTCTGGGCCCAGGGGGTTTGGCATCGAACTGGGGTGCCCCTGAGCAGCACAGGCTGAGAGGAAGAGGCCTTTGGGTCACGCCAGCAAGGGGGCAAAGGCCTCCCACCCAGGAAACAGCCTCAGGAACACCCCCTGCCCCTGAGGCTGGCATCAAAACCACACGTCCTCCAAGGCATAGCCCAAGGGGATAAAATATTCCCCTTTGGGCACTATTTAGAGGCAGCAGTGGCTCTTTGCTCGCTTCTTGGACAGCCTCTTGCATTTTGGACCATCTGGCTGGGCATTCTCAGCAGCCACTGCCCACCTGGTGCCCTTGGGATGCTGTGGACCACAATTCCCATCCTCCCCAGCCACTGCAGTGGAGACGGATGGGAGATGTAGTCCTTGCAGCAGCTTTCCTGGTTTCAGACCAAAGCCCTTTCCTTAGCTGGGGATGCTGGAGGCCTGCAAACTACGCACTCATTCGCTCCTTCTTTGCATTTATATGCCACTTTCTCCCCCAAGGAAAATTGCATTTATATGCCACTTTCCCCTCCAAGGTCATTTTCCTCCCCGTTTCGTCTTCACAACAACCTTGCAAAGTAGGTTAGGCTGAGCGGGACTGTGACTAGCCCAAGGTCACCCAGGGAGCTTTGTGGCCAATGAGTGGAGACTCAAACCCAGGTCTTTCCCAAGTCCTAGTTCTCATTTAATCTCTGAAGCAGCAGCAACCCTGTGAGGTAGGTTAGGCTCTAGTCACCCGGGGAGTTTCATGGCCAATGAGTGGGGATTCGAACCCTGATCCCTCTTTCGGGTGGGTGGGGAGTGTTCCCTGCAGCCAAAGGAGAGGTGGCCAGGGAGGGTCACTCACGTTTGTGGTTGTTCTTGCGATGGAAGGGGAGGGTGTGGCGTTCAGGGCCCTCCTCGCCCTCCTCCTCTGCCAGGTGCGTGTGAGTGTAGTGGTAGCTGAGTCCCGGCCGGTTCTTGTAGCGCTTCCCACAAACTGAAAAGGAAGAAGCAGCATAGAATTGTGGAGATGGAATGGGACCCCCGAGGGTCATCCAGCCCAACCCCCTGCCTCGCCTTGCAGGCTCAAGAATCCCTGGCAGGTGGAAAGAACCCACAGGGCACAGGAACATAGGAATCTCCCATATGCCACTGGTCCATCTACTTCAGTGCTGCCTACACTGCTGGCAGCAACTCTCCAAAACTTTGGGCTCTCTCCCACCTGTAACTGGAGATGCCGGCAGGAATTGAACACGGAACCCTCTGCCTCCAAAGCATGTGCTCTGTCACTGAGCAGGCACCCAGGGGACTTTCTCAAAATGGGTAAACCGGGGTGGGGTGGGGTCCCATCCCCTGGAAGAGGCAACCCCTGCCCTTAACCCCCTGGAAGAGCGTCACCCATCAACCCCACCCCCTGCCTCTAATGCAGCCCTGTCCCCAGTTCCCCTCCCCACCCCACTCCCATCTCCCAGTAAGGGGTCTACTCCTGGCTTTCCAGGACGACAACTTAATTATCCTTTATTTCATAAAATCCATGTACCGCTCAATTGCAAAAAGAAACCTCTAAGTGCTTTACTAAAGGATAAAGCAATAAAATCCAGACAGGTTTGCAAAGATTGCGGTGAAGGCGCCTGGTTGATATCAAGTGGCAGGGAGTTCCAAAGTGTAGGTGCTGCCACACTAAATGATGGAGTTTTTCCAAATGCAGAAGGGGGATTTTGTGGTAGGGCCAATTCAATCTCACAGGCAAACTGGTCCCAAGTGCTTAAAGGGTCTTATTTATTAATGGTTATATTTATTAAATTTGTTAGCCCAAAGCAACTTACAACCAAGATACTAAGAGTAACTCCTGGAACTCGGCCCAGGAGCAAATTGGCAATCTGAGCATTGGAGTTACATGTGGACAAGACGTGACTCCGCTCAGCAATTGCGCTGCAGCATTCTGCACTCCCAGCAGCTTCCTCACACCTTCCACACCATCCCTGGCTCTCACAGCTCCCCGCCCCCTGCCTCCACCCCGAAGTCCCCCAGACCCACAGAGCTGCCCATTCAGTGCCCTGTGCTCTGCCCCCTCCTCTAATCGTTTGGAGACACCCCGGGGTCTGCTTCTCCTGAGCCAGGAAGCAGCAGCAGGAACCCTCCCCTGGCCCCACTGCGACCCACCTCCACCCCTTGCCCCAAACCCCCATCAAAGGGGCACTCACTGTCGCAGACATAAGGCTTGTCTCGGTCTTCCAGCAGCGCCGCGTCCTGCCTCTTCCGCAGACCCCCGATGCCGTAGGCCTGGGGAAGAGAGACAGGCTGGTCTCAGTGCTGATACATGCTGTTTTTAAATAAAAAGCAAGTTCCTAGACCTCATGGGCATGGCGAACAGGGAGAGCTTGCATTGAGCTCATGAGAACATGAAACTAGCCAGCTGGTTCAGGCCCAGTTTGGCCCACCCAGTCCAGCCTCCTGTTCTCACAGTGGCATAGTAGTCAACCGTCCCTTATTTGGCGGGAAACTCCCTTATCCCAGCGCCGTGTCCCGCTGCTGTCCCTTATTGATGATGTCCCTTAAATTTCCCGGGTTTCATGCTCGCCCAGCTTGGGAGGGAAGCAGTGGCTCAGGGTTCTCCGCCACGAGAGAGAGCACGCACGAGCTGCCGCGTCTCCTCTCCCTTTTCCCCCTCAGGGGTGCGTTGTGAGGAGATGGGTGGCAGTGGGCATGCAGGCAGCCCTTCTCTTGCGAGACTTCCGCCACGATGTGCTGCTTAGCATCCCCTCCAACCAGTGCAGCATCTTAACGTAGTGATTTCCCCCTCTGCATCCCTTTCATAACTCTATTTTTATAAATCCTTTGTCCATCCATAGTTCAAATTTGTACTACAAGTTTTCTGTCAATCCTACCAATGTATGTAACTCTTGACAATAGCTTTTCAACTAATTTATAAACTTTCCCCATTCTTTATTAAAGAGGTCCTCTTCCTGGTTTCTAATTCTGCCTGTAAGCTTTGCCATCTCAACGTCGTTCATCAGTTTTGTCTGCCCCTCTTCTTTGGTGGGAGTTGTGGACTCTTAGGATCATCTAGTCCAACCCCCTGCAAAACCCAGTCAGTCACAGCAAAAGCAGCATGGCTCCATCAGTGGTGGATTTCTGTATAAACTAAGCAAAATCCCTTATTTTGGCTGCTGGTCCCTTATTTTCGAGGCTGCTGGTCCCTTATTTTCAAATCTGTAAGTTGACAGCTATGCACAGTGGCCAAATATCTCATAGAACCTCAGAATCCAGATAGACTGCGCCTGGGCTTGGAGGCTCCATAAGAACCTAAGAAGGGTCTGTTGGCTGGTTCAGCACCCAGCTTCAATGTTTTCATCATTGCAAAGTTTTCCCAGCAATTATCCCAACCAACCGGGGGAACTCAGCAAGAGCTGAGCTGCTGAAGCAGACCCCGAATTCCCTGAGCTTCAGGTGAGCCGAGATAAGCAGCCTGAGCTTTGCAAGAGCCGAACTGCACGTCGGTTAAGGTCGATAGGCAGAAGTCGAGCAAAATAACAAAGCCGGGTGGGTGGGGTGGGGGCAGAACAAAAGGCAAATTCAGCCTGGTCTTGCCGAAATCCAAAAACACGCCTCTGTGGTTTGCAGCTTTAAACGCAGATTAAGGAATGTGATTTGAGCAGAAGCCAATCCTAAAGGAGGCTGACCTACTTTGCATGGTTTTGCAAGAGGAGGAGGAATGGGGTGGGGGGAGATTAGGGTGCCACTTTGCACAAAAAAGGGGCCAGAGGCTCAGTGGCAGCAGAAGAGGACCCTCATTTTCACAGGGGGCTGCCTTTGTCAGGGGCCCCCACAGCATGCCCCGGGCCTGAGGGCCCAAATTTCTGGAGCCAAGAGGAGAAAGGAGAGGGGGACGCTGCCTGGCAGGAATTTTGCACCTGTTGTCCCAGCACAGCTGGCAGCTGCTTTGCAGGCCGGTCTTTGGGGAGGGTGGAAATCTTCAGGTGCCCCCCCCCCCGAAGTGGGGCCCCCCGGCACAACGTGCATTGCAGGGGGTTGGACTAGATGACCCCATGGGGCCTCTTGCAGCTCTACGAATCTGTGATAATCACCCCAAGTGCCCTATGCTGAGCCATGACTCTGGTTCCTCCAGCTATGGGGTGTCTACTCTGACAGGCAGAAACAGGCTCCCAGGGGCTTGAGAGAGGGACCCTTTCCCAGCCCTGGAAAAGGCCGGCAGGGGTTGATCCCGGGACCATCTTCCCTGTCCTCTGCTCCAAGCAGGGGAGCGGCAGCACTCTGCATGTGCTCAGGGGCGCTTGCGTCTCACACGATCCAATTGGTAACGAGCCCCATCACCGTAAAGCAGGGCTGGGGTGGGGAGGCTGGAGGGCTAAACTTCCCCTTGAAGAGGACTGCCTGCTCCCCAAACCTCCAACTGCCCCACTCCCATGCTCCGAGCCAACGAAAACCAGCCTTGCAGGGTTGGACGGAAGCTCCAGCTTCCTTTTCCCAACAGGGGCTGGCTAGTCGCTTCTGAGAAGCCCCCCCAAGCAAACCTTGGCCTTTCCCTGCTGCTGAGGCCCTGCCTTGGGCACTTGCAGCTAGACTGCCCTGTCTCTGGAGGCTCCGTTGAGCCGCCATTGCTTTAACAGTGAAGGGTCTGCTGGCTCTTCAGGCTGGGACTTGAGACGGTTGAGAAGCCTTTGCCCCCTGCCTGCCCCCTTTCCTTGCCCCACCTTATTCTTGGCCTTGTTCTTCCGGCGAGGGACGTCGTCCTCCAGGTCGTCCGTGTCCAAGTCGTGGAGAAATTCCCCAATCGGCGCCTTCTGCAAAGTGTGAGAGAGAGAAGTGAGAGGGGCAGGGACCCCTCCTCTCACCGTCAACAGCTCCAGGAGGCAGGCCGCCCAATGACCGCTGACCAGAGATTTTCAGAAGATTGGAAGAAGTATATGAACCATTTGAAAAGCAATTGTAACCAACAAATTACGCTAGCGGGACTGCAAGAAGTTATGTAAGGAGGAATATATGAAGTGCTGCAAAGTAGATAAAGAAGAGAGATATTGGTTATGAGTTTTAAATGTAACAGGGAAAATAATAAATGTATACTAAGAGATTAGATTGGAAATTTTTCTTCTTAATAATAATAATAATAATAATAATAATAATAATAATAATTTATTATTTATACAAAAAACGAAGATCATGGCCACTGGTCCCATCACCTCATGGCAAATAGAAGGGGAAGAAATGGAGGCAGTGAGAGATTTTACTTTCTTGGGCTCCCTGATCACTGCAGATGGTGACAGAAGCCACAAAATTAAAAGATGCCTGCTTCTTGGGAGAAAGGTGATGGCAAAGCTAGACAGCATCTTCAAAAGCAGAGACATCACCTTGCCAACAAAGGTCCATATAGTTAAAGCTATGGTTTTCCCAGTAGTGATATATGGAAGTGAGAGCTGGACCATAAAGAAGGCTGATCGCCAAAGAATGGATGCTTTTGAATTATGGTGCTGGAGGAGACTCTTGAAAGTCCCATGGACTGCAAGAAGATCAAACCTCTCCATTCTGAAGGAAATCAGCCCTGAGTGCTCACTGGAAGGACAGATCCTGAAGCTGAGGCTCCAATACTTTGGCCACCTCATGAGAAGAGAAGACTCCCTGGAAAAGTCCCTGATGTTGGGAAAGATGGAGGGCAGAAGGAGAAGGGGACGACAGAGGACGAGGTGGTGGGACAGTGTTCTCGAGGCGACCAGCATGAGTTTGACCAAACTGCGGGAGGCAGTGGAAGACAGGAGTGCCTGGCGTGCTCTGGTCCAGGGAGTCACGAAGAGTTGGACACAACTAAACGACTAAACAACAAACAACAACACCCCGCCCATCTGGCTGGACTGATGGAAGTCAAAAAAATTGAATAAGATGTAAAAATATGTTTAATTACTGTTGAAAATGGTATGTTAAAAAAAACTAATAAAAATTTATATAAAAGAAAAAGAGAGAGAAGTGAGAGGGGCAGGGACCCCTCCTCTCGCAGTTAACAACACAACAGACCCAGGAAGCAGGCCGCCCAATGATCGCTGCCCTGATTGGATTCTTCCTGAGCACCCAAGGAGTGCTTTCAAGATCAGGTCAAAGGGGGACCATCTACTCCAGCCTCCTGTCCTCCCAGGGACCAAATGCCCCATAGAACCTAAGAATCCAGGTAGACTGCCTCTGGAGCTGGAGGTTCCACAACAACATATGATTCTGGTGACTGGACCATCTAGTCCAGCATCCTGTTCTCACAGTGGCCAACCAGATGACTGTTATATGGGAAATCCTGCAAGCAGGATTCGAACACATGGGCGCCATCTCCTCCTGTGTTTCCCAGCGACAGACATTCAGAAGCATCGCTGCCTCCATCTGTGGTGGCATCTAACCATCTGGGCCCTCCCCTCCTCCACGAATTTGCCCGATCCTCTTTTAAATCCACCCTCTGCCTCTTGTGGCAGGGAGTTCCACAGTTGAACTAGGCCTGCTTAGGGGTGAGCCTGGCGGTTCTGGCTTCTCTCACCGGACAGTCCAGGATGAGCTCTTCCTCCTTCATCTCCGGCTTCTTGTCTCCCGTCTCGGCGCACAGCAAGGCTTCCAGGACGGGACCTTCGGGCAGCCCCCCCTCCTTCTTCAAAGGGGGCTCGCAGTCTGGAGGAGGAGAGAAACCGAGTCAGAGGAGGAGAAGCCCCCAATTCATCCTTTCTGCCTGAATCTGGTCAACACAGAGACCCTCTGCACACAGGCACACAGATGCCGACCCACAATTCTCCAGGCCAGCTTCCGGCCAACCTGGGCGCCCCCAGGGCGAAAACTACAGCTCCCACCAGCCCCCACTAGCCACCTGGGGGCTGGCTGGGGGGGAGCAGCCATCCTAATCTCCTGCAGGCCATCAGCTTGGGGATGGGTCTAGACCTCCCCTGGGGTGGAGCTGATTTCTGCACTGCAGGGGGTTAGACTAGATGACTCGGGCCCAGGTTGTTTTATTCACAAAAGAACTTTTTACACAGTGTTCGTAAGAACCAATCAGATTTCCTCTGAGCATTTAAAAAAAACCCACCTGGGACAAAGTTAAAGTTAAAACTACAAAGAGCTAATTTGAGCATGCATAGTAAAAAGGTAAAGGGACCCTGACCATTAGGTCCAGTCGTGGCCGACTCTGGGGTTGCGGCGCTCATCTCGCTTTATTGGCAGAGGGAGCCGGTGTACAACTTCCGGGTCATGTGGCCAGCATGACTAAGCCGCTTTTGGCGAACCAGAGCAGCGCACGGAAACACCGTTTACCTTCCCACCGGAGCGGTACCTATTGATCTACTTGCACTTTGACGTGCTTTCGAACTGCTAGGTGGGCAGGAGCAGGGACCGAGCAACGGGAGCTCACCCCGTCGTGGGGATTCGAACCACCGACCTTCTGATCGGGAAGTCCTAGGCTCTGTGGTTTGGACCACAGCGCCACCTGTGTCCCCATTATTACCTAGAGGGATGCTTAGAGGCAAGGGGGAGGCAAACAGGGGCTGGAAGAGTAAAAGATAATCATTTTCTCCATCATCGTTTTATTATTTGTGCCCCAGCTATCCGACTGAGTTGCCCTGGCCACTCTGCGCATCTTCCAGCAGATATAAAAACATTATAAAACATCAGCCATTCCAAACTTCCCGATACGGGGCTGCCTTCAGGTGTCTTCTAAAAGTTCTACAGTTAATTTTTCATAAAAAACATATAATTGCAAAGTTGTAAGGAACCCCAAAGTCCATCTAGTCCAACCCCCTGCAATGCAAACTTTTAAAAGCGAGTATCGCTGTCTCAAGTTCACCAGCTTTGCCTGATCGCAAGCGCATTTTGAATAAGCGTGCAATTAATAAGTGTGCAATTAATCGTGGCTGTTTTGAATCTGACTGGGATGTGATCTTCCTTAGTAGGTCACGCAAACCACTATTCCCAATAGTGTGTTTTTTCCCCTAGGGTGGGGGGCACTGGAGATGAGCTCATGGAACCAAGCAGGCCCAGAAAAGTTTAGGAACCAAAGGTCCAAATTGACTTTCGGTAAAACTCCTCCCTGAGGCTACAGGGAACATCTGCGTTGATGGGAGCTGCCTTGGGCGAAGCCGGCCTTTGCAGGTCATCCTGCAGCCAAGTCGTGGGTCCCGATCCACCAGGGGAGACCCATTGCCTACATCAGGGGTGAGGAGCCCATTTGAGCAAAACAGGCAATGGATGCATTTCCCCTGGGAAATCTTCTAGGGAGGCATGTATTCCTGGTGGGTGGAGCCAGAGTCAAAAGTGGGAGGAGCTTTTCCCCAGGTACAGTCAGAGTCAAGGTTTTCTACAAGCAGGCCGCTGTGCCCCCCCCAAAAAATTTGCATTTCCAGCATCCATCTAGGCAAGCAAAATGCATCATTTATTCATTTCATTTAACAATATTTAGATTTGCCGCTTGCTTGCAAGAGAACCTCTGAACGGTTTGCCAAAGTATAAAATGAAACACTGAGATCATAAATAAAAACGTAGGAAGACGGGTAGCTAAAAAGAAATAAAACCCAGGTAACTTCTAGATATCTGGATAGGCTAAACAATTACACCTGCCTGATTTCAAGAGGGAGTTCCAAAGTCTCAGGTGAAGGACACATCCCAGCCAGGCTGAACCCCTCTGGGAAGGCACTGGGGCCAGGGAGTGTGCAGCCTAGGGAAGGGGTCTCTAGGGCTGTTCTTGCACTTCCTTCTGGGGCTGAGGACCCCCAGGTCCCCCTGCTCAACATGGACCCTAAGGTCCATGAATAATAATAGCTTAAAGGTCCCGGGCCCTAAGGAAGCCACACTATCCTCCACCAGGGCCAGGGCCTTCTCAGTGATGGCTCCAACCTGGTGGAATGCTCTGTCCCATGAGACTAAGGCTCTGCAGCCTTTAAACTCCTTCCACACGGCCTATAAGACAGAACTATTCTGCCTGGCCTTCAATTCGAATTAGCCTGATCCTCTATTCCCTTTTCCCTTTCCTCTTCTATGAAGAAACCCTTTCTGGGACCCCACATTTAAATTCTTATTCACACACCTCCTTGCTGGCCCTAGTAGGACCAACTTGGCCAGTTAGCCCTGGTGATCATATGACGTCTACTGACTGGGTTCCCCCCCCCCCAAATGATCCCTGAATTTTAGAATTTTATTGATATTGATGCTGCATTTTATGCTGTTTTTAAGTCGCATTTTAATCCATGTTTTATATTTGCTGTTAGCCGCCCTGAGCCCGGTTTTTAAACTGGGAAGGGCAAGGTATAAATAAAAATTTGTTATTATTATTTATTAAAAGGCCAAAATAACGATGAGAGCCTTCTGGCCCCGTATTTTAGCTACAATCTTAAGTATTTTCCCTGCTTCTGATCTGCAACCTTACTAGACTGAGATTACTTTCCTGGGGGGGCACCGGACATCCCCCTCTCCAAACACACACACACACACACACACACACACTGGCAAGAAAAATTGACGGACTATGTGGAACTGGCAAAATTGACGCACAAACAACGGGACAAGGACAACTGTGGCTTTAAAGAATGATGGGAACACTTTACAAAGTACTTAAGGAAATAACAAAATGAATTGGACTCCGTGGCAGGTTTCGAATAAACATACACAAACTTATTGGCTGTTAACATAACAGACAGACGATTCAAGGATCTTGACAGTTTGATAATACAGTATGCAGAGAATAATATGTGTTGAAAAATCAGAGAGAGGAAAGTCTCAGGGTTGGGGGTGCGACGGAGGGTTTCTTTTTGGGGAGGGGAAAAGAATGGGGGGAATGAAAAGAAGATGATATGTTTTGATAATTTGTCATGTTGAAATTTTCAATGAAAACTATTTTAAAAAACAAAACACACACACACACAGCCCATCCCCTGCGATTCCTGCCCTGCTGGGGTTGGGCTGGATGACCTTTGGGAGCCTTCGGGCTCTACACTTGCCCTGGCACCCCCCTCCCCACCCTGTTTGCCCACCCACTCCTTACCAATCTTGAACTCACAAGGCCGCAGGCGAGGATCCTCCAGGATGTTGAGCCGCCGCTTCTTCCGCCAACAGCGAGCCGGGTAAGTGTAGATCTGGCCCGGAGCCAGCCCTAAAGGAGGGGAAGGTTAGCAGCAAAAAATACCCTCCCACAAAACTTTGCAGGACAGGGGGGTGGAGGAAGGAATTGGGATTTAGCCTGGGCTGAACAGCTATGGCTACCTGCCATCCATTTATTCCCCCTTGAAAAATCCCTCGTCATTTTTCTGCCACTGAGGCAAAACTTAGATTTTCGTTTTTGTCCAGCTACTTTGTGAGAGGGAAGTGGAAGAGTCAAGACAGTGGGGTCTGCCTGCCTCTCCCAGCCTACATCCCTCCAATGCCATCTTCAAGGCTCTAGTCCATATGAGGTCAAAGTTCTCTGTCTCTCAGCTTCCTGGCTGCATTTTGCCTCGCCTTCACGCAGTTCCTTAAGAACGTGAGAATGGGGTACTGGATCTGGCCAAGGGCCCATCCAGCCCAGGCTGAACAGCTGCATGTGGGAAACCCGCAAGCATGATTTGAACTCAAGAGAAATGCTCTCCCCTCCTGCAGTTTCCAGTAACTAGGATTCAGAAGCATGGCTGCCTCCGACTGGCCCTTTCCTCCTCCATGAGTTTTTCCAAGCCTCTTTTAAAGCCATCCGTGTAGGCGGCCATCTTGTGGGAGGGAGTTCCACAGGTTAACTTTGTCCTGCGTGAAAACTGACTTTCTTTTATTCGCCCTGAATCTTCCAGCATTCACCTCCGCTGGAATGTCCAAGAGTTCCAACCATATGGAGAGAGGCAAGGAAAACTTTCCTCGGTCCTCCCTTCCATAGCACGACTCGTTTACTTTCATCCTAACTAAAGTCCCAAACGTTGCCACCTTTCTTGGAGTCCCACTCACTTGATCATTTCGGTGGCCCTTTCCTGAACCTTTTCCAACTCCTTTTTGAGTCAAGGCGACCAGAACTGGATCCGCTTATTCCAAATGCATTACTCCACACAATGGATTTGTTTAAGGGCTGCAGTTTTATTTTCAATTGCTTGCCTAAGGATCCCTTGCATGGAATTTGCCCTTTTCGTGGCTGCTGCACGTTCCTTCTCCCCTCTCCCCCCACCCTCTTCCAGACACACATGCGGACCCCCGAGGCCTCCAGAGAAGGGTCCGCTCTATGTACAGCACCCAGCACAGGGTGCCCTCCTCAGAGAGCACCCGCAACCCCTAGACCCCATACCTGGTCCCCGGTGAGTCTTCTCCATCCAGATGTAGCAGTTGTTCTGGGCGACCCCCGTCTGCGAGTCAAGGAAGGGCAGGCGCATGCTCCGCTCTGCGCATAGCCGGGCATTGTAGCTGCGGCAGTGCTCAATGGCTTCCCGGTAGAAATCTTCGCCTAAACTGTAAGGAGAAAGGCCCACATTTCTGCACCTCTCTTAAGAGCCAAGATCACTCAAACAGTTGTCTTCTTCTTGTTGTCATATTTACACCTTACAAGACATAAGTGTTTTCTGCTTGGCAAGCTGCAGTTGAGCTCTTGCAAAGCTCATGCTTCTTAAACCAAACTGCAGCTGAGCTCTTGCAAAGCTCATGCTGATTAAACTGCAGCTGAGCTCCGGCAAGAAGTTCTGGGCCGAACCAGCTGCTCTGTTCTTGAATGCTTTTCTCTTGCCCTACTTGAAGGCCAAACGTACGAAGCAACAGAAACTCAACCCCAAATCCCTCACACATTTGCTGACAAAAAGTCAAAGCAGCAAAACCTGGAGAGGTCTCTGACCAAAATAAGCCTCTACCAGAAGAAGCCTCAGGAAGATCAATTGCCAACCAGCAAGAATCTGGTTGCAAAACACTGAAAAGCCCAGAGAGCCTGGCTGGCTGCACCACTGCAGCGAGATACTCAATCCCAAAGCAGACTCTCTCCAAATAAACAACTGCAAACATAGATACGGGCGGAGGGGACCCACATCCCTTTTTGGTTCTAGGGCAGTAACAAAGAACATGTGGAGCCTACGGATGTTGTGGAGGGGGTAGCTCAGGAGACCTGAAACTCCAGCCTTTTGCAAGGGGCCCAGATCATCTGCTCATTTCCCTCTTTTTTCAAAATAAAATGCCCCATAAGTAACTTTTTTTTATTAAAGCCCAGGGCCAGAGAGACAGCTCCCCTCTCCCCAATAAAGCCATCTTAATCCGTCCAGATTAAAGGATGTGGGTGGCGCTGTGGGTTAAACCACAGAGCCTAGGACTTGCCGATCAGAAGGTCGGCGGTTCAAATCCGGGCGAGCTCCCGGTCCCTGCTCCTGCCAACCTAGCAGTTCGAAAGCATGTCAAAGTGCAAGTAGATAAATAGGTACCGCTCTGGAGGGAAGGTAAATGGCGTTTCCGTGCACTGCTCTGATTCGCCAGAAGCGGCTTAGTCATGCTGGCCACATGACCCGGAAGCTGTACGCCGGCTCCCTCGGCTAGTAAAGTGAGATGAGCGCCGCAACCTCAGAGTTGGCCACGACTGGGCCGTGCAGAGGCCTCTCAGTTTTCCAGGGAACATAAGCCACAGATTATGGGTGGAGCAGAGGAGGGCCCAACCCACCACATTCAGCGTCCCAGGCTCAGAAAACCTGTTGACACCGTCCCATTGCACAGAGGATGCCCTGCTACCCAGAATTTGTCATGTGTCCCCCCCCGAAAGTCAGCTGGAAATTGCATCTACTTTGGATATGCAAACATCATGCAAATGTGTGACCCGGGCCCATGTGGCTAAGCCTCATATGCACCCTTAAGAAGAGGCTGCAGGATGCGGCCAGTGGCCCACTGATTCCAGCATCCTGTTCTTGCAGTAGCCAACCAGATGCCTGTAGTAAGCCCACAAAGCAGGATTTGACCGCAAGAGCTCCGCTCTCCCCTCCTGCGATTTGCAGAAGCGTTTACTGGAGGCAGAGCAGAGCCATCCTGGCCAATCCTCTTCTCAAGCCATCCAGTTTGGTGGCCATTCCTGCCTTGTGGGAGGGAGTTCCACAGGTGAACTCTGCACTGCGCCAGAAGAAGTGCCTTGATGGAGCCATCAGGAAATAGCAGGCCTGGGGTGTATGGGGGCCGTGGTGTCTGAGGAGTATCCCTCTCTGTGCTGCAGAGGGGCAAGGCAGGTGAGGGGGGAGAGGCGGTTTCACCTGTGGAACCACTTGTCACAAAGTGAAGACAGGGCTCCAGAATGAAGGCAGGGAAGGTGTCAAGCCTTATGAGGAGTGGTTGAGGGAGTTGGGGGTGTGTAGCCTGGAAAAGAGAAGACTGAGAGAGGGAAAGGTAGGCATCTTCAAATATCTGAAGGGCTGTCCCACGGAATAGGGAGCCAATTTGTTTTCTCCTGAACCAATCGATTCAAGTTACAAGAAAGGAGATTCCATCGTTAGGAAGAACTTTCTGGTGGTAAGAGCTATTTGACTCCCTAGGAATGTGGTGGGGGCTCCTTCATTTGAGGCCAGGGGTTCTTCAGTCAAGATTCCTGCATTGCAGGGGGTTGGACTAGATGTCCCTTGTGGGTCCCTTGTGATAAAACGCAAAACAAGGGGTCCAGGAAGGGCAGACGGGTTGGTACCCCAAAGGGTGGATTTGTGCGAGAACTCACCCTGCTTTCAAAGACAAGGTTTCAGGACAGCGTCACAGTAATGATAAGAGTGCCTCTGCCCATACACAGAGGGCCTTCACCTCGCCAAGGACCAATCCCTGCCATCCCACAAGCGCCTCAGAGGGGCAGACTGGCTTTCCAATCCAGCCTTGGCACAAATGTCTGTCCCGTTTTTTTGGAAAACAAACCTTCACGTTAAAATGTTAGCAATTGTTAAACACACACCGGGGCTGGGAGGCCAAGCGGTTCTGGCCTTTAGCTCCTGCATCCTGGGGGTTTTTTGGGGGGGGGGCGGAGGGAGGGAAGCAAAACAAACCCCACCCCAGATGCCCAAACCCCCTGGTCCTGGGAAGCGACCCACCGCAGAGTAATCCTTTTGCACACAGACCCTCTGACAACAGGGGCAGTCGGGAAGGGGCGCAGAGGTGGGGGGGGGCGCGGCCGAGGTGACCCCCCAACCCAACCTCCGCACACCTGTTCCCTTGGAGGCGGTGCATGCCCGACTGCCGGTCGTGCAAGACCCTTTTTTGCACGCGCAAATACGCACGGAGGGTACCCAGACACAACACCGGCGGGCACCCTGCCCACGCTCAGGATCCGCGCGCGCGCTCGCGCTGCCCCCGGGGGAGTCTCTCCCCAAGGCGCCCCCCCCGCCAACCACCACAACTGCCGGGCGCTTTGTACAGGGGCGCGCGCAAGCTGGCACCCTCTCCCGGTGCGCCCATCTCCGGCGTGCCCCTCTGGCAGCAGCAGCAGCCGCCCCCCACCTGCACCGTGTGGCTGCAATGGAAGCCCGGCCGGCCTCTCCCATCCCGAGCCCCTCACCCACCCCCACTCCGCCCCCCTTCGCCCTCCCTCTCTCCCTCCCTCCCTCCCTCGCAAGGACCAGGAGCCGCGACGCCGGAGCCCCTCTTCTGCCCGCCGCCGCTCTCCCTCGCGCGCCCTGCAAAGCCATCCACGCCGAGGGGAGAAGGCGATGCATCCCTCCCTCTCCTCCCTGCGCTCGCCAGCCCCCCATGCCTGGGGGAGGGGGGGACCTGCCACCCCCCAGATGTGGGGCACCCACTCACCATTTGATAGGCTTGTGCACAGCTGTAGCCATTTTGGGAAGATGTGGAGGTGCCTCTGGCTTCCAGGGCTGGCGGGTTGGAGGAGCAGAGAGGATTTTTTTTTCTCCTTTTCTTTCTTTCTTTCTTTTGCTTTTTTTTTTTTAAACCTCTCACATCAGAATATACTGTACAATTTTATTCATTCTCCAGCAGCCTGCAGGAAGGGGGGGCCCAATCACAGCCCGGCTCCTTTGAACCCCGGTGCACCATGGGGAATGTAGTCCCATGGTTGCACAGAAACCTTCCTCTCCGCCTCCACCCCAATTCTTTTCCTTTTTTCTGTTTTGCATTATTATTTTCTCTCTCCTTCCTTTGCAAGCCGCGGCAGGGGGTGGGGGGGAAGAGTGCCAGGCGGCTGCCACCAGGGGACTACACCTCCCAGAGGGCCTTGCGTTTGACAGCTGAGAGGGAGGTTGGGTGCGGGATAAAAAAAAAGAGGGGGGAAGGAGAGAGGAGGGGTGGCAGCTCCCCGTATAAATCGCGCTGAAATAAATAAATAAAAATGCAGTTTGCATCTGGTTAGCGCGCACTTTTGTGCGATTGCATTTCAAGGGAGGCGGTTGCAGAAGCATCTGCAGGTGCAGGGGTCACCATCAATTATTGGGGTGTAGGAGGGATGAAGGAAGGAATCCTAAATCCTGGCTTTCTTTGATCTCCAAGCTGGAAGCCCTTTCTGTGTCGGGTTATTATTTTTCGGGTGTGTGTGTGTTGGTATCGCGATTGTATAGTCAGAAGGGAATTCTGGAATCTCGCCTTAATTCCATGCCCAGGCTTAGCTCGCCCCCCCCCGCCCCACCAATCCGGTTAATGGGGAAGCTGTGCTGAAGACGAGGGTGCTCCTAAACGAGTGCAGAGTGCATTTCCCCTCCCCAGTTCAGAGCCCAGGCACAGAAGCAGCAGAAGCTGGGGGGGGCGCAGAACCTCCTGAGCCCATCACACACTGCCCCATTTCCCTACAGATGGGGGGCGCCGCGTGCCTGTGCATGGAGAATTCCTTAGCACTCCCCCCCCAGGTGATCAGGCATTTCCCTACAGAATCCTGTGGCCCTAAATCAGACATCCCCAAACTCAGCCCTCCAGATGTTTTGGGACTACAACTCCCATCGTCCCTGACCACTGGTCCTGTTAGCTAGGGATGGTGGGAGTTGTAGTCCCAAAACATCTGGAGGGCCGAGTTTGGGGGTGCCTGGCCTAGATAGGTGGTTGGACCCCCATCAGCCAGCAGGGTCAAAGGTCAGGGGTGATTCTGGGAGCAGCAGCAACATCAGGAGGGCTGCCTTCTCCAGCCTAGATTCTGCTGGGTGGGGAGAAGGAATTTATTTGGGGGGGTGTCATATTTGTGTGTGTGCAGCCCATACATATATTCTTTTGGGGTCACTCTGTAGGTGAGGGCACAACCCATCCCGCTAATGTCAAATTTCCTGTAGCTCAAGCCCACCTGTGTGTCCCAAATGCAAATTTGAGAGCTGCTCAGGGTCCAGCACTCTGTACGTGCTCAGAGTCCTTGTCAGCGTCCTTCCACTCCTGTTTCAGGGACAGCTGAGCCTCTCCCTCTGCCCACAAGCCCCTGCTAGGTGGGGAGCCCCACGTTATTATGGGGTAGGGGGCTGCAGGGTGCCAATGTGGGGACTAGGGGCAAGAAGACCCTGGCCCACCAGTGTGTGTGGCAGGGTCATCGTCACCACTGAAGAGGAAACCTAAAAGCCTTGAAAAGAGACGTCCAGGGTTGCCTGGCTCTGCCTATGGGCACTCTGCATATCCTCAGAGGCAAGCTGGCATGGAAAAGGAGTTCTAGACCAGAGGCTTTATTATTAGGAATTTTAAGTGCGGAGATGCCCAAGGAGCAGAAAATACTAGTTATTTTATGCAATGACAGCAGCCTGGATATTACTGGCCCAGAGATGGAAAGACGATAAAGTCCCGCCCAGAGACGAATGGTTGATGAAGATGATGGACTACGCCGAAATGGCAAAAATGATCAGGAAAATCAGAAAGCAGGGAGAGAACTCCTTTAAGAAGGAATGTGGAAAATTTACAATGTATTAAAGAGAACACTGTAAACAACTAAAAACTTTGGCAGGATTTGAGTGACGCTTGTAATGTACTAAAAATTAAGGTAAAAATGGATTGTTTAAGAAAAATAGAGAAAATAAATGAAGCAGTTGAAAAAAGATTGATAATGGTAACCATGGAAGAGCGGAGGGGAGTCAAAGGATTCAGGAATTCCTAAATGATGATGTTCATGTTTAAATCTAAAATTTGCAATGTAAAACTCAATAAATAAAAAGGGAAAAGGAGTTCTAGAGCTAGCTTTCTGTCCCCCTAGTGGGTAGGCAACTAAGGCCCGGGGGATGGATCCGGCCCAATCGCCTTCTCAATCCGACCCGCGGACAGTCCGGGAATCAGCGTGTTTTTACATGAGTAGAATGTGTCCTTTTATTTAAAATGCATCTCTGGGTTATTTGTGGGGCATAGGAATTCGTTCATATCCCCCCCCTTCAAAATATAGTCCGGCCCCCCACGAAGTCTGAGGGACAGTGGACCGGCCCCCTGCTGAAAAAGTTTGCTGACCCCTAGAGCCCCAGATGCTTAGGAAGTTGAGGCCACTTCAACTCGTTTTAGTATTTTTGCTTTTGTATGTTCTGAATTTTTAAAAATTGATTTTAATACTTTATCCTTTTGCAAACCACTTTGAGGTTTCCCTTACAATCATGCAGTATAAACATTTTGTAAAATAAACCAATAAGTGGCCTTCTTCCTTCCAAGGAACTCTTAAGAACCTAAGAAGTGTCTGCAGGATCAGGCCCACATCCCTCTTCTCCCAGTGTCCAGCCCGATGTACATTATTTGAAACCCGAGAGGAGGGTGAGAGCAGGAAAACATTCGGCCTTCCTGAGGTCCCTTCAGCTGGGATTCAGAAGCATGGCTGTCCCCAAACATCCTGGCCAGTAGCCACCCCAAGCCCTCCATGAATTTGCTCAATCCTCTTTCAAAGCCACCCTAGTTTTTGGGGGACGTGGGTGGCGCTGTGGGTTAAACCACAGAGCCTAGGACTTGCCGATGAGAAGGTCAGCGCTTTGAATCCCCGCAATGACGGGGTGAGCTCCCGTTGCTCGGTCCCTGCTCCTGCCCACCTAGCAGTTCAAAAGCACATCAAAGTGCAAGTAGATAAATAGGTACCGCTCCGGTGGGAAGGTAAACGGCGTTTCCGTGCGCTGCTCTGGTTCGCCAGAAGCGGCTTCGTCATGCTGGCCACATGACCCGGAAGCTGTACGCCGGATCCCTCGGCCAATAAAGCGAGATGAGCTCCGCAACCCCAGAGTCGGCCACAACTGGACCTAATAGTCAGGGGTCCCTTTACCTTTACCTAGTTATTGGGTCTCTTGTAGGAGGGAGTTCCACCGTTTAACTATCGGCTTTGTGAAGGACTTTCTTCCATCTTTCCCGAACCTTCCAGCCTTCAGTTCCATTGCTTGCTCAGGAGTACGGATGCTTTGAGAGAAAGAGAAGAATAACCTTTTCTCTACTTTTCCCATTCCAGGCTTAATTTTATATACTTCTGCCCTGTCGCCTTACTTGCCTTATCTCCAAAAAGTCCGAAACGCTGCAACTTTTCCACCCGGGGAGTCATGCTGAAACGTTTGCCGTTTTCTGAACTTTTCCCTTTGTTGCGGGGGAGGAAGGGAAAAGGAGAATGTTAGCTGCTTTGAGACTCCTTAGGGTAGTGATAAAGGGGGATATAAAATCCAAACTCCTCTTCTTCTTCTACTTCTGCCCCATCCGTCGTGGCTTTTAAAAGGCTCTCGTGAATTTTTGTGGGAACTGTTGTGATTCATTACCCATTTCATGCTGCAGGATAAAAACGAAAAGCAGGCAGAGGTGTGTCTGTGCAACTGTGTGTGTGTCTGTGTCCAGCTGCCCTCCTCCTCCAAAATGCCCAGAAGCTTTTTGAAAAGCAAAAAATTACAAGCTCACCTAGAAGTTCCTTATTTTGGAAATGGAAAAAACAGCATTAATACTACAAAACGCCCAGCCAACCCCTCCCCGCAAAGTTCCTCCTGCTGCTCCCTGGGGGGAGGGGGACGATGACGACAAAAAACCTTCACATAAATATTGTTGTTTAGTTGTTTAGTCGTGTCCGACTCTTCGTGACCCCATGGACCAGAGCACGCCAGGCACTCCTGTCTTCCACTGCCTCCCGCAGTTTGGTCAGACTCATGTTTGTAGCTTCGAGAACACTGTCCCACCATCTCGTCCTCTGCCGTCCCCTTCTCCTTCTGCCCTCCATCTTTCCCAACATCAGGGTCTTTTCCAGGGAGTCTTCTCTTCTCATGAGGTGGCCAAAGTCTTGGAGCCTCAGCTTTAGGATCCGTCCTTCCAGTGAGCACTCAGGGCTGATTTCCTTAAGAATGGAGAGGTTTGATCTTCTTGCAGTCCATGGGACTCTCAAGAGTCTCCTCCAGCACCAGAATTCAAAAGCATCCATTCTTCGGCGATCAGCCTTCTTTATGGTCCAGCTCTCACTTCCATACATCACTACTGGGAAAACCATGGCTTGAACTATACTGACCTTTGTTGGCAAGGTGATGTCTCCGCATTTTATATCTCTTGCTTTTTTTTATGCCACATAAACATACAAGGCTCAAAATTGGGCTATTATATTACTGGCTTTATTTTGTCATTTATTATATAATACAAATATGTGGAATTCTTAGATACAAAACATTTGGAAATAAGATAGAAAATAGAAAGCGGGGAGGGGAAGGGATTTTCTATGTCCAGGCAGTTTGGGGGGGGCAGGAGAACCAGAACCCCCTTCCACCCCCAGCCCCACCCCCGTATGTGACCCAGGTGCTCTCTAGGTGGGAGGAGGCAGAGGAAGGAATGGCTACTCAGTTGGGGGGGCATCAAGCGTGATGTGTGCCCCCCCTCGGTGCAAATGGTACCAGGCTCACCAGCTCCATCGCAGCCTGGGGAGACCCCAAACGGCAGAAGCATGGCTGGATTCTTCTTAAACTGAACCTGCAGTCCAACATCCGGCTTTCCGGGGGGGGGGGTCAGTCCAGCTCCATTGCGCTCCCTGCAGCTGCAGAACCAAAAAAACCCCTCCCTCTCCTAACATTCACACTTTTTCTGCAGCACAACCACTGGGTGTGTGTTGTTGTTTTTTGTGTTTTTTTGCTGCAACCATGTTTTGAAATTGTTCAGTTCCATTATTGGAATTTGACTTTGAGGCACGGTTAAAAACAAAATAAAAAACGAAGACGGTTCCCTTGCCGAATTCAATATAATTTTACATCCATGGGGCTTTTATCCTTCCCCTGTTCCAAAAATAAAAATACAGCGGAGATCAAATTATTAAGGGGGGACGGAAGGAAGGTAGGTAGGAAACCCACAAGCCCACCCCACCAATTTTATCCACGCCATTGTCGATCGGGCAGATTTCTAAAACCAGCAGCTTCGATGTGGGGTGTCCGTCGCCTCACCCCACAGATTCCCTGTAATCCGAGCGCCATTCGTAGCCGGAAATGTCGTTTAAAAACACCAGAAGTTTCCACCAGATGAAAGTGAGATAAAACCGTTTGCTTGGGCACGATCCGCTCTGAACATTGTGCCAGGTGAGATCGCCGGGCCCCCCCCGCAATGCACAGAAGCCTACTAAGCAGTAAAGGTTCCCCCTCCTCACTCCAGCCACTGGAGGGCCTTAAGGGGCCCTGACTCCCACCTGAGCACCACCCAAAATGGGGCACGACTCTGCCACTCGCACGGTGTCCCTGCCCCTGCCCAGGAAGGCATTTGCCTTCAGGGCATTTGCTACCACCGGGCTGCGAGGAGAGAGGTTTCATGTGCTCAGGGAGCTGTGGAACTCCCCGCTACAGGGATTTGAGCCCTCCAAAGAATGTTGCTTGCAATGTGCTGCCTGAGGAATGCATTATATAGGGGGGCAAGGGGGGGGGGCTTTGCAGAAGGCAGCCAGGTCAGGATATGCCAGGGAAGAGAGTCTTTGGGCTGCTCAACCAAATGAGGGGGAGTAAAGGAAGCACAAAACGAGGCAGCGCCAGGCCAGCTGGATTCACCGTCGCCCCAAATGCCCAGGGGCAGAAACTCTGGACGTTATGGCAAGAGAAGGGGCCCCCTGCACCCGCACCTCGGCCCCCTCTTTCGTTTCCTCTGGGGAGGAAGAGAGAAATAAAGCAAGCCCCCCAACCAGACAAGGAGGGACATCCCACCAGAAGCAACAAAAAGCTCCCCAAACCCCCGGGCCGTTGGCGGATGCCAGCCCCTGGGGCTAATGGGAAATGGAGTCCGAGTTGACAACCCGCAGGCGGGACTCTGTGGCGGGGAGGGGGCCGAAAAGGAGAGCAGGGCGGCCCCCGGCAGTCCAAGTTGTGGAAACGTGGCGGTCACAGCTCGATCTCGAAGGTTTTCTGCTGGTCGTCGGAGAAGGGGTTGGGGGTGGCGGAAGGAGCCCGGGACTCCAGCGCCGCCCACTGTGCTTCAAAGGGGTCTGTGGGGGGGTCCTGGCGGGGGGCGGGGGGCGCCGGCAGGCTCTGCTCGGGGGGCCAGGAGCCACCGTTGGGCCTGGGCCGGGCAGGGCCCAGCAGGTTCTGCGGGAAGGGGCTGGCCTTGGCCCCCAAGTTTGCGGCGGGCGCCTGCGTGGCAGAGCAGAAGGCGTTGGCCACCATCTGCGAGGGGGTGATGCCCACCACGGGCAAGCTGGGCGCGGCGGCAGCAGCGGCGTAGGGCATCCCCGGGGGGTATTGCATGCCCATGGGGAGGAAAGCTGGCGGCATTTGAGGAGGGGGCGGCACAAACATGCCCAGGGGCGGGGGGCCCACGTCGTAGCTCAGGGGGAAGGCGGGCAGCGCCATGGGCACCTGCTGCTGCTGCTGCTGCTGCTGTTGGGCCTTCGCAGCCTTGGCCACTTCCTGCAGCCAGCGCTCAGCTTCTGATGGCGTCCGCTTGTGGCCCGGCTGGAACGGGGGGGTGACGGGGGCTCCGGCCGAGGGACCTGCAGAGGGCAAGAGGGAGAAGAGAAAAGCAGCTCAGTCCAGGAGGACGGGAGAGGAGGAGTCGTAGGGTTGGGGGGTACCCAGGGGTCATCCAGCCCAACCCGCTGCCAGGCAAGAATCTCCATGGCAGATGTGCTGGTTTTGACCTTAAAAGCCCTTAACGGCCTAGGACCCTCGTACCTACGGGACCGCCTCTCCCGGTATGCCCCACGGAAGACCTTAAGGTCCACAAATAGCAACACCCTAGAGGTCCCGGGCCCTAAGGAAGTCTGATTAGCCTCAACCAGAGCCAGGGCCTTTTCAACACTGGCCCCGGCCTGGTGGAACGCTCTGTCTCATGAGACCAGGGCCCTGCAGGATCTGATCTCTTTCCACAGGGCCTGTAAGACAGAGTTGTTCCACCGGGCCTTTGGCTTGGAATCAACTTGATCCCCTCCCCCTTTCTTTTTTCCTCCTGCGATGAGGCTGCATTTTAATGTTTTTAATGTTTTAATGTTGTATTTTAATCTTGTTTTTATGTTATATTCATTCAACTCGTTTTTATTATTGGTTGTTAGCCGCCCTGAGCCCGGCCTTGGCTGGGGAGGGCGGAATATAAATAAAAATTTATTATTATAGATGACAACCCAATCTCCACTGTAAAAGCTCCAAGGAAGTCGAATGTTCGGTGGCACATCTCGTTTCTGCTGAGTGTCGTATCGACACTGAACTGGAGAGTGCCTGGCTTGTGTGTTGCTAACTCTAGGGAAATCCCACCAGATTTTAGCTGGTGCATAATCAGCTGTCGGATATTCTCCTCTCTCAAACAGAGTGAGTGTCTTCGACATGTGAGAAAAGCTATTTGGTTGCAAATCTCCATTTTAAAAAGGGACTGCCTTTAGTCCAGTTTTTCCCCAAAGTTGGGTGTCCAGCTGTTTTTGGACTACAACTCCCATGATCCCTAGCTAGCCAGACCACTGGTCAGGGATGGTGGGAACTGTAGTCTGGAAGCAGCAGGACACCCAACTTTGGGAAGCCCTGGGTTAGTCTTTCGTTCCCAGCCAGCGTGGAAGGAAGGAAGAAAGGATAAACGACTCTCCGGAAGGAGAGAAAACAGCTCCAGGCTAACAGCTCACAGCTCCTCTGTGAGGAGAGAGAGAGAGACCTTCAATTCCAAGCCTGTTTGGAACTATGCAATGCTTCTAAGAAGATGCAGAGCCTATGCCTCTATCTTATGGAATTATCTGGATGTGGTTTTCCCAGTAGTGATGTATGGAAGCGAGAGCTGAACCATAAAGAAGGCTGATCGCCGAATAATTGATGCTTTTGAATTCTGGTGCTGAAGGAGACTCTTGAGAGTCCCATGGACTGCAAGAAGATCCAACCTCTCCATTCTTAGGGAAATCAGCCCTGAGTGCTCACTGGAAGGACAGATCCTGGAGCTGAGGCTCCAAGACTTTGGACCCCTCAGGAGAAGAGAAGACTCCCTGGAAAAGACCCTGATGTTGGGAAAGATGGAGGGCACAAGGAGAAGGGGACGACAGAGGATGAGATGGTGGGACAGTGTTCGCGAAGATACCATCATGAGTTTGACCAAACTGCGGGAGGCAGTGGAAGACAGGAGTGCCTGGCGTGCTCTGGTCCAGGGGGTCACGAAGAGTCGGAAACGACTAAACAACAATAACATCTTTGACACTGTCGTGCAGTTTTGAAGAAAGTTCTGCAATTAAAGTTTTGAACAAACTGAAGGGTCTGGGTCAGGCATAGGCAAACTCTGGCCCTCCAGATGTTTGGGACTACAATTCCCATCATCCCTGGCCACTGGTCCTGTTAGCTAGGGATGATGGGAATTGTAGTCCCAAACATCTGGAGAGCCGGAGTTTGCCTTTGCCTGGGTCTGGGCAATGTTACATCCCGAAAGGAGTCAGTTTTTTATGCATCTGTGCTGCAAACTATTAATATCTGCAATACTTTCTTGCAACTTAAAGCCAGAGGATAGGGTCCTTTTCTTCCCCAAAGTGGGAGAAAACAAGTTTGTTCCCTCTTCCGTTTGACAGCCCTTGAGATATTTGAAGATGGCTTTTATATCTTCTCTTTTCCAGGCTAAACATACTCAGCTCCTTCAACCGTTCCTCATCAGGCTTAGTTTCCAGGCCCTTGATCATCTTGGTTACCCTCCTCTGCCCACATTCTACCTTGTCAACATCCTTAAATTGTGGACACAGTATTCCAGGTATGGTCTGAACCAAGGCAGAAGAGAGAGGGACTATGACTTCCCTTGATCAGGATACTTGACTTCTGCGGATACAGCCTGGAATAGCATTCGCCTTTTTTGCAGCTGCATCTGATGGTTGGCTTGTGGTCCATTAAAACCCCCAAGATCCTTTCGCCCTGCGCTGCTTGGCAAGCCAGGTTTTGCACCTCCCAGTCGTTCTACCCGGACACTGAGGTCCAGCTCCGAGGGCCTTCTGGCGGTTCCCTTCCTGCGAGAAGCCAAGTTACAGGGAACCAGGCAGAGGGCCTTCTCGGTGGTGGCACCTGCCCTGTGGAACGCCCTCCCACCAGATGTCAAAGAGAAGAACAACTACCAGACTTTTAGAAGACATCTGAAGGTAGCCCTGTTTGGTGAAGCTTTTAACGTTTGATGTACAGTGGTACCTCAGGTTACATATGCTTCAGGTTACATACGCTTCAGGTTACACACTCTGCTAACCCAGAAATAGTGCTTCAGGTTAAGAACTTTGCTTCAGGATAAGAACAGAAATTGTGCTCTGGCGGCGCGGCCGCAGCGGGAGGCCCCATTAGCTAAAGTGGTGCTTCAGGATGAGAACAGACCTCAGGAATGAATTAAATACTTAATCCGAGGTACCACGGTACAGTGGTATCTCGGGATGCGAACAGGATCCGTTCCGGAGCTCCGTTCACATCCCGACGCAACGGCGCGTCTGCGCGTGCGTGGGTCGCGTTTCACCACTACCACACATGCGCGTGATGTCATTTTAAGCATTTGCGCATGCGACGGAACCCAGAAGTAACGCGCTCCGTTACTTCCGGGTTGCCGCGAAGCACAACTCGAACGCGCTCAACCTGAAGCGCATTCAACTCGAGGTATGACTGTATTTTAATATTTTGTTGGAAGCCGCCCAGAGTGGCTGGGGAAGCCCAGCCAGATGGGCAGGGTATAAATAATAAATATTATATTATTATTATCATCTGTGGGGCAGAGGCCTTTCTGGGGAGGGGTGGTGGCAACATACCTGTGCTGCCCCCTTCCATGGGCATTGCGGCTGCCGTGGGTCCAGGGGTGCCGTTAAGTGGGGTGCCATTTGGGGCCTCCCCGGCTGGCTGGGTGAGCGAGGAGTCGATCTGGCTGCAGAGGGCAGTGATGCTGTCGGAGTCGCCGTTGGGAGTCGAGTCGAGCTCAATGACTGGCAAGAGGGAGGGAAGGATTTCAGAAGGGCCTGCCCCCCAAAAAGCAGCTTGCGCCCCACATTTCCGAACTAGCACCCCATCAAGAGGCCCCCCAAACAATACACACAAACCCCAGACCTCAGTCTCCCCACAAGCCTTACCTAGATGTTTGATGCATGTTTTAAGTCTTAACTTTTTGTATGTTTTTAATTACGGCTGTCAGGAAAAAAATCAAATTGATAATTGTATCGCTTTTTGTAAACTGTCCTGAGGTTGTTTTTCTACCATTAAGCGGTGCATATCTTTTATGAAATAAAAAAAAGGAAATTCATACCCGCTTTTTATTTTGCCGAGACAGCTTACAGGTAAAAAACAACACCCCAGGACAGAAAAAGCTAAAAACATAGATCACCATTAAAAAGTAATTGAAAACTAACAGAATTAAAACAAATTTTAAATATCTGTTAAAAATGCAGATTATAAGAGCAATAAAAACATCTCAGCACCCTTTCCTTAAAAAAACAGGCAGTTCCTAAATCCCTGTCGGAATAAAAAGGACTTCACCTGCCAGCAGAAAGATAGCAAGAATAAATGAGAGATGCTACGTTTTTGTTGGTTGTTTTTTTTTGCTGTTGCATTAATTAATGGGGATGTATTGTCAAAAGAATTGGTCTTATGTGTGACACAGGCTGCTCAAATAGTCATTGCAGCTCTATGGAAAACGCTGGACATTTAGGGCTACTTGCTCTAAAACAGAGAAAATTATGCATTCTTTGAGATTTTGACAGGGACTAGAATCTCCAGGTCCTTTTTATATTATTGCGTGAAATGAAACAGAAAAGATTTCCAAAAACGAAACAAAAAAACCTAAACGGCCTCAGTCCAGTATACCTGAAGGAGCATCACCACCCCCATCGTTCTACCCTGACACTGAGGTCCAGCTCCGAGGGCCTTCTGGCGGTTCCCTCACTGCGAGAAGCCAAGTTACAGGGAACCAGGCAGAGGGCCTTCTCGATAGTGGCGCCCGCCCTGTGGAACGCCCTCCCACCAGATGTCAAAGAGATAAACAACTACCTGACTTTTAGAAGACATCTGAAGGCAGCCCTGTTTAGGGAAGCTTTTAATGTTTAATAGGTTATTGTATTCTGTTGGAAGCCACCCAGAGTGGCTGGGGAAACCCAGCCAGATGGGAGGGATATAAATAAATAAATTATTATTATTATTATTGTTCCAACAAGTGTTTTACACCCCCACCACCACCCCTGGCATAGTTTATCCCGCCAGGGTAATCAGAAGGTAGACTGCCATGGCATGTGAAAGCTCCATTGAGGAAGCACATTTGAAAACCTTCATGGAATGACAGCCATGCACTCAAAGGGTCCCTCGAGGTGCGCCCCCCACGCTTCACCTCCCTCTGCTGCCCCCCCATTCCTCACCTGCATCCCCCCTGCGCTGCAAGGTGGAGGGCAGCTCGTTTAGCCGCAAGGAGAGTTGCCTCTTGAATGGAGAGTTCTTCTGGCTGAGGGTGGGGAAGCCCCGGAAGGAGCCCTGGCGCACCAGCTGCTCCAGGGGCGCATGGCGACGTGGCATGGCGTGGGCGCCCCCCACCTCGGCCTTCTCCTCCGGCGACGTGGCCCCCTGCGGAGGGGAGGCGCTGCCCGGCTGGGCGGGAGCTGGGGAGGGGGGCGCAGGCACCGTCGCCGCTTCCGCTGAAGGGGAGAAAGCAAAGATTTAGAGGAGTCCCTGAACCCAGGACCTCACGCTTCTCTTGCAAAGGAGTCTTGGCCCAGCTTTCCCTGGTTGCCACCTCCTTCCCCCGCCCCCCTTAAGTGCCCATATTTTGGGGTCTTGGGAAAGGGGTCGCCTTTATACGATTTATGTATGGAAAGGAGAAAGCGGACAGTTTTTTATTCTACTCTTTGTAGGGGTGCAAATATCCAGAGTATGGGGGTCAGGTGGGATTGCTATGAGGAATTATGAAACATGGAGCAAGCCATTGTGTCCGAGATGAAAACATCGCGCCGACTGGGTTTGATTCATTGACAATAATTTCTGATCGAATTTCACAAGCCTCTGCACCTCTGCCATTTGCTTTCTCTACGCCTGACAGGCACGTACAGTGGTACCTCAGGTTACATACGCTTCAGGTTACAGACTCCGATGACCCAGAAAAATAGTGCTTCAGGATAAGAACAGAAATTGCGCTCCGGCGACGCAGCGGCAGCAGGAGGCCCCATTAGCTCAAGTGGTGCTTCAGGTTAAGAACAGTTTCAGGTTAAGTACGGACCTCCGGAACGAATTAAGTACTTAACCCAAGGTACCACTGTATAAGCATTCTAAAAACACAGGCCAGTTGCCTCACCAGGCACCCTGGGTTATAAAGATAGAAGGTAGCTTTGATGTAGTTTGTTAATCTTTATGTACGTAGATCTTAAGGGCCAGGAAGAGAGTTCACAGGGAGATGGTAAATACTGCCAACGTTCCTCTCCTGTTTACTGCTGTTTATGACTTCCGGGGTTTCCTAAAAGCATTCCTCCTTGATTCCTATTTTATTTACTTTGAAATTCTATGCATGCGGGTGGCGCTGTGGGTTAAACCACAGAGCCTAGGACTTGCCGATCAGAAGGTCAGCGGTTCAAATCCCCACGACGCGGTGAGCTCCCGTTGCTCAGTCCCTGCTCCTGCCAACCTAGCAGTTGAAAAGCACGTCAAAGTGCAAGTAGATAAATAGGTACCGCTCTGGCGAGAAGGTAAACGGTGTTTCTGTGCGCTGCTCTGGTTCGCCAGAAGCGGCTTAGTCATGCTGGCCACATGACCCGGGAGCTGTACGCCGGCTCCCTCGGCCAATGAAGCGAGATGAGCGCCGCAACCCCAGAGTCGTCTGCGACTGGATCCCTTTACCTTTATTATGCATGCTCAAATTAGCTCTTTGTAGTTTTAACTTTGTCCCCACGTGGGGTTTTTTAAAATGCTCAGATGAAATCTGATTGGTTCTTACGAACACTGTGTAAAAAGTTCTTTCGTGAATAAAATGACCTGGACCGAGGAGTGGGCAGGAATTATTATTATACGCACTCCTCCCAGAGTCTTGCTGGTCAAGTCTCATGTGTATTTTATTACCGGTAATCAGAGTCCAATCCTTCCTTGCTTTGGGAACGCTACATCTCCTAAGACTGGAACTTGTGCTATGAGCCTGTAGGTTGGACAGATAAGAGAGAAGGCTTTTTTGCCCAGAGTTAAACTGCGGAACTCCCTCCCACAGGAGGCTTTGAAAGAGGATGGACAGAGTCATGGAGGAGGAGAGGCCTATGGAGGGCTCTGCTCTGCTTCTACAGCTGGAGGCAGGAAATGCTTCTGAGTGCTGGAAACCAAAGGAGGCGAGAGGGCCTTGGGTTCGAATCCTGCTTGCAAGGTTTCTCATAATGGGCATCTGGTTGGCCACTGTGGGAGCAGGAGGCTGGACTCGATGGGACATGGGCCTAATCCAGCAAGCCAGGCTCTTCCGATGCTCTTATGGAACCTCCAGCTGCTGTGACAGTCTATCTCGGTTCCTCGGTTCTTTGGGGTATTTGGCCAGTGTGAGAAGATGATTCTGGACCAGATGGGCCTGATCCTGGTCGTCTGCTCTTAGCACCCAAAGGCCAGGCGTTTTACCTTTCTTCCTGTCCTGCGGGGGCCTCGCTCCCGAGGGTCGGCTGGCCGAGGCAGGGGGTGCTGGCAGGCGGAAGGAGCCCTCGCGGGCGAAGCTGGTGCGGGTGGCGTCGAAGGAGGCCGTGACGCCACACTCCTTCTCCCGCTTCTGCTTGCGCTCCAGGCAAGCGGCAAAGGCACATCCCACGGCGTGGCTCAAGCGCTCTCCCTGCGGGGGGAGAGGCGGACGAGGCTGTTCAGAGCAGCCCAGAGGGAAGGGCGGGGGCAGCCCTCGCACTGGCTGAGGAGGAAGGTGGGCCCCTGCGCCCTGCGTACCACGCCAAACGCCGGGCGGTGGATAACCTGCGGAACTCCCTGCCACAAGGTGCAGCAACCACCGCTCACTTAGACGGCTTTGGGAAAGGGCTAGGCAGATTTATGGGACGTTTGCTGAAGAACACTTGTCCCCCCCCTCCTTATTTATTCTCCACAACAACCCTGTGAGTTAGGTTGGGATGAGAGAGACGGCGACTCTCTGCGTCGAAGGCTTTAAACCTGATCCTTTCCACCCAATGACAAGAGGGGTCGCACAGGGGAAAGGGGACCCCCACGGAATCCGCACGGCTCTAGGCTTGCCCTCAGAGGGCCAGCAGGTACTTTGGGGGTGCCAAGGGGCAGCGAAGTGATTCCTGAGGCTTCGCCCGTTGCAGGAGGACATCCAGAACAGCACCTGTGGTTCTGATGGTGCCGGTCAGGGGGAGAGTGGCAGCGGTGGTGCAGTGGTTAGAGTGCCAGACCGGGACCTGGGTTTGAATCCCCGCACCCAACCATGAAGCTCAGGGAGTGACCTTGAGGGCCGTTCCCTGCCTCTTGGGCTGGCCTACCACATGGGGTTGTTGTGGGGATTAAATGAGGAAGGGAGAGAACCATGTACAGTGGTGCCCCGCAAGACGAAATTAATTCGTTCCGCAAGTTTTTTCTTCTTGCGAGTTTTTCGTCTTGCGGAGCACGTTTTCCCATAGGAATGCATTGAAAATCAATCAATGCGTTCCTATGGAAACCGCCTTCAGACCAGGTCCGGGGACAGTCTGTCCCCCGACCTCTTCTGAAGGCTGGGGGGGGGGGGACAAGGGCTTTTCTTCCCACCGCCAGCCTTCAGAAGGCTGTTCTGAAGGCTGGCGGTGGGAAGAAAAGCCCTTCTCCCCACCTCCCGCCCCGCAAGCTCTGGGGGCAGGAGGGCTTTCCTCCCGACCGCCAGCATTTTAAAAGCCCCCAGGACAGCGGAGACTTCTCCGCTGTCCCGGGGAGATTTTAAAATGCTGGCAGGCGGCAGCGAAGGCTTTTAAAATGCTGGGGGTCGGCAGCGAAGGCTCCGCTGTCCCGGGAAGGCAGGTGGGGGGGAGCAAAGACTTTTGCCCCCCGCCGGCCTTCAGAAGAGGTCCAGGACCTCTTCTGAAGGCTGGAGGGGGGCGAAAGGCTTTGTTCCCGATGGCCAGCATTTAAAAGAGGTCCCCGGAGATTACCCTATGGGCTTTCTTCTTGCGAAGCAAGCCCATAGGGAAATTCGTCTTGCGGAACGACTCAAAAACGGAAAACTCTTTCGTCTTGCGAGTTTTTCGTTTTGCGAGGCGTGCGTCTTACGAGGCACCACTGTACATTATTATTATTATTATTATTATTATTATTTTTCATTATTGCTGCTACTGCTGCAGGGAGCTGCATTAGAACCCTTGGGGTTCCTTCCAAATCTCCAATTCTATGATTCCGTGATTATTATTGTTGTAATCATTTATTACGTTTATATTCGGCCCTTCAGCCAAGGACCACAACCTAAAAATGCAAAGTGAGAACACAAAATGCATAATAAAGCGAGGACAAAGGGAAACCACACTGTGAGCCCTGTGGAGGACAAGGTGGGGTAACAATGCAATAAAATGAGAAACCATTAAGAGCATAGCTGTCAACTTACAGATTTGAAAATAAGGGACCAGCAGCCAAAATAAGGGATTTTTCCAAGCACAGGTATGTTTAGCTTCTGAGCCCCTCCGAGCCAAAGGCAGAAAGCCCAGCCAGCAGCCAAACGAAGCCTCAAGCGGTGGTTCCCACAGCGCAGCAACCCGGCAAAGGGGATGCAGCAAGGAAAACCACCGTCACCTCTCCGCTGGGAAGCGCTGAGCAAAGTCCCCAGGCAACGCAGCCGATTTGATGGGCACAAGGCATGCAAGCTCCACCCCCCAGTCGTTCTTAGACTCCTTTATTGGGTGAGCAACACAGTTGGAGCCTCCCTCCTCCCTGGCCGGCAGGGAGGGAGGGAGAGGAGCTGCTTCCTTTGAAACCCAGGAAATTTAAGGGACATCATCAATAAGGGACAGCAGCGGGACATGGCGCTGGGATAAGGGACTTTCCCACCAAATAAGGGACGGTTGACAGCTATGGTTAAGAGCTCCATATGCATGGGTCTGCAAAGTCCGTGTGCCCCCCTGGCGCCACCCACCGAATCCTTCAGCGCCAGGAAGCAGTGGCAGATCCATCGCCGCGTGGTTCCGTCCCGGCAGATGTAGGAAAAGGCCTTGTCGAAGTTGCGGTCTGGGGCGCAGAAGGAGACCTTCTCAATCGTCTGGTCCACGATCAGATCCTGGCGGGAGGGGAAAGGGAAAGGGCAGGCGTGACACTGCGGAAGGGAGAGCTTGCATCATGCGAGCGGAAGCTGCTCTCTGCGCACGCCCAGAGGCTGCTGTTCCCCGAGGCAAAAGCTCCTCCATGTCGCCACTTTGACGCTGGAGCGCAAGGAGCCCTGGGGCCAGAGGAAGGCGGCTTCCGGGGCTCCGCCGTGGCTCTCCCGGGAAGCCACAAAGAGCATCACTCGAACCCAGAACCTTCCGTATCAAGAGCAGGCGCTCTGAGCCGCAGCAACTTCGTACCTTGGTTTTGTCGTCCACAACTCTCAAGCCATCCGCCGAGACCCAAAGCACGGACTTCACCGATTTGCGGCCGCTCTATTGGGAGGGGGGCAACGAGAGGGAGGGCAGGAAAGTTAACAGAATTCCACATCGCCAGCCTTGCTACAGCCCCATAGACTCTCTGGTTTTCTTTCGGGGTGAAGGGAGGACAGAATGCATTTCTTTGCTTCTGCGCTCCTGGGTTTCGGAGATGGCACCGGTTGTTGCAACCAGGCCGCTGCGCCCAAGCGGGGGTCACAGTCTCCCCCCACCCACAAAGTTGTTCTGGACGACAATTTCCAGCAGCCTCAGCCAGCAGGGCAGAAGGTCAGGGCCAAAGGGAGGAGTGGTTGGCAACATGTGGAGGGCACCAGATGTTGGGGAACGGGCGATGCACATCAACATGTCTGTCCTTCTGATCCCAGGGTGGCAAACAGCTCCTTCCCCCCTGGTTGAGAACACATTCAAGGGCAAAACTAGTCTGTGCCCCATAGAATGTGTGAAAAGGCCCTTTGGGTATACACTGGTACCTTGGTTCTCAAATGCCTCAAACTCCGAAAACCCAGAAGTAAATGTTGCGCTTTTCAAACGTTTTGCAGAAGCCGAACATCCGATGCGGCTGTCGGCTATTGTTTCCAGGGCACCTGCACCAATCAGTAGCTGTGCCTTGGTTTTTGGACATTTCAAAAGTCAAATGGACTCCCAGAACTGATTAAAGTTTGGGGCTTTTGTTTTTGCTATTTATTTCGTGTTTCTGTTTTTGAAGCTTTCGATCAATTTGTTTTTGTGACTGTTCAGCTACTGATTGGTTGATTGTGTGACTGCGGAAATCAGTGCAGGTAAGAACAAAATTAATTTTAATTTTTATCATCTACAATACTGTCTTATAGTACAGTACATTGATTATTGCTTTCATTTTATGGATCAATGGCCTCGTTAGAATGTTAAATTGCTGTTTTAGGGGTTGTTTTTAAAAGTCTGGAACGGATTAATCCGTTTTGCATTACTTTCTATGCACGCCTTGGTTTTGGAACACTTTGGTTTTGGAACGGACTTGCGAAACGGATTAAGTTTGGGAATCAGGGTACCACTGTACATTTATGGGGGGAGTCAGAGAGGGAGAGAGAAAGGGTTTGAAACAGAATGGAGGCGTTAAAACACAAAGCATTGGGTTTAAAATGAAGTCAGTTGGCTTGACTCTGCTTAGAAGGCATCTCTCCCAATTTAAAAATTGCTCCACTTTTGAAAATTAAAATACAGTAAAATGCTTGTTAATCGGACGCTGGTGGCGCTGTGGTTTAAACCACTGAGCCTAGGGCTTGCCGATCGGAAGGTCGGCGGTTCGAATCCCCATGACGGGGTGAGCTCCCGTTGCTCGGTCCCTGCTCCTGCCAACCTAGCAGTTCGAAAGCACACCTGTGAAAGTAGATAAATAGGCACCGCTCCGGCGGGAAGGTAAACAGCGTTTCCGTGTGATGCTCTGGTTTTGCCAGAAGCGGCTTAGTCATGCTGGCCACATGACCCGGAAAAACAGTCTGCGGACAAACGCCGGCTCCCTCGGCCAGTAAAGTGAGATGAGCGCCACAACCCCAAAGTCATCTGCGACTGGACCGTCAGGCGTCCTTTACCTTTTTAAAATGCTTGTTGCTTTGTTATTACTTTTTAAAAGCTGCAGGGGGCAGCAGAAGCCTTGCACCACCATCACGCTCAGGCTGCCTCCATAACCCCCAACCTCTCTCTCCCTTCTTCAAGAATACTATGGTCCTTCTTGTCCTCATCTAATCGCCACAACCACACAAGGAAGGTTAGTCTGAGAGGCAGGGACTGGGCTCCCAAGGTCAGCTTCCGAGTGAGGGGATTCGAACCCTGGTCTCCCAGGTCCTTGTCCGACACTAACCACTATGCGTCACTGCCTCTACATTTTGGAAGATTTAACTAGCGCAAATGGTTAAAGCTCATCTGTTCAACTCACTCTGGTTTCGTTAGCTCTGTATTAATCGTTTCGACGAATGATTTTTGAGGTTTTCTGAATGACTACGACTGTATTGAATTGCAAAAATCATTTCAATGAATTGGTTGCTGTTTGCTGCATTTATATGCTATTGTGTTTGATGGCACAGTGATTGCAAGGTTGGCTGTTTTTTCAGTGCTTTTGTGACCATCGGTAGCCTCTCTGAGCGCAACATTTGTTGGAAAGGTAGGATAGAAATATAAAATCGGAGCAAAATTCAACCTTCTAGTTAATGAGGGCATAGAAGTCTCCCCAGCCCTGCCCAACTCTCCGTCTAGAATGACAAGGAGGGCAAACTCTGCTTTCTAGCTAAAGGTAAAGGTAAAGGGACCCCTGACCATTAGGTCCAGTCGTGGCCGACTCTGGGGTTGTGGCGCTCATCTCGCTTTACTGGCCGAGGGAGTCGGCATACAGCTTCCGGGTCATGTGGCCAGCATGACTAAGCCGCTTCCGGTGAACCAGAGCAGCGCACAGAAACGCCGTTTACCTTCCCACCGGAGTGGTACCTCTTTATCTACTTGCACTTTGACGTGCTTTCGAACTGCTAGGTTGGCAGGAGCAGGGACCGAGCAACGGGAGCTCACCCCGTCATTGCGGGGATTCGAACCGCCAACCTTCTGATCAGCAAGTCCTAGGCTCTGTGGTTTAACCCACAGCGCCACCTGCGTCCCGCTTTCTAGTTAGAAGCCTTCAAATCGCAAAAAATTAAAAAGCTTCTAATTAATGAGGGCATAGAAGTCTCCCCATCCCTGCCCAGCTCTCCATCCAGAATGACAAGGAGGGCAAATTCTGCTTTCTAGATAGAAGCCTTCAAATCGCAAAAATTAAAAACATGCACCAAGCTATTTTTTAAAGATTCTCCCTATCTCCCTGGTTTTTTTATTTCCCTTTTGACCATCTGCTTCGTGACGCTGAGTCATTTGGCAAACCCGTTAGGCAACATCACAGATCTGCTGGGACCCTTTCGCCGCAAATGGTCCTGCTTCCCAGGTCAGCGACCCACCCCACCCCCTACCACGAAACACACATAAGCCATTCCCCACATTGCAGGGGGTTGGACTAGAGGACCTCTGGGGGTCCCAACTCCACGATTCCGCATCCCAGGGCAGAGAGGCCCTACCGGAGCAGCCAGTGCCCTGCTCCACACACAGGTTGCCCTCTGGCCTCTTCTCTGCCCCACACCCCCTACGAGACCCCCCAGCAACTCACCGCTTTCAGCTTCTTCACGGCTTCTTCGCAAACGTGCATTCCCCGAGACTCCGCAACTTCGGCATGACCCAGGTACTACGGGGGCAAGGACTTGGGTCAAGGTATAAAGCCCTTTAAACTTGGGAACAGTTCACCCGCAAAATCGCCTCCCCCCTACATGCGACCCCCTTGGATCGGCAGAGCTGGCCCTGTTGCAGGGGTCACGTGAAACCTGCTCCATGTTTCTAAGAAATCCATCTTTTCGTCTGGTGGAACCTATACTTTGGAACTCCCTGCCACTTGATAGCAAGCTGCCTAGAGCGGCTGGGGCAACCCAGTCAGATGAGCGGGGTGCTAACAAACATAATAATAATAATAATAATAATAATAATAATAATAATAATAATAGCAGTGGTGCCTTTACTGAACTCCTTTCAACACCTGCTTAAACCCATTTTTGTTTAGACAACCTGCAGAGGTTGATGAGAGCTTCGAATTCGAAACCTGCAGGACCAGATTCTCAGAAGACTGGAGTAAATTTACGCACTATTTGAAAAGTAATTGTGATGAACAGATTACGCTAGTAGGTTTGCAAGAAGTTCTGTAAGGTGAATTATTTGAAATATTGCAAAAAAGACAATGAGGAGAATTATTAGTTAGATAATTAAAGGTAATATGAAATTAAGAAATGCATAGTAAGTGATAAGAATGGAAAATCATCAGAGATGTTGACAGAAGTCCAAAAATTATTGTATAAGATGAGAAGTTTTGTTGTTATGAATGATAATTAATACATTAAAAACTAATAAAAATGTATATATATATTTAAAAAGAGAGCTTCAACCTGCTTTAAGTCTAAGGCATGCAAGCTCCACCCCCCAGTCGTTCTTTTCAAAAGTCTTAAATTGTTATTCATCCTTCTTACTGATAATTCTATCACTTTACCCTTTTCTTTTCTTTTTGCAAACAGCTCCATTTTTTCAAAACAATCAAGCAGTGTAAAAATTTATGAAATAAATAAGGAAGTGAGGCTTCTGCTTCCTGCTGCGAACAGCCCCCATTCTAGTCAAAAGACGGAAGTGAGCATCGCCCCCCACCCCAAATAATATCCATGATGGATGTTTGGATAACGGAACTCCCACCTGCTTTGAAAACCAAGCTCTGGCAATTCACAGTGGAGGAACAGGCACTCTGCACATGCTCAGAGGCACACTTCTTTATATTCCCCTCCCCAAGCACACACACATGTTCCTAGAGCAGAGTCCAGACAGCTGGACTCACCTCCCTGCCCATTATTCAGGGTCGCCACTGATATTCCCATTTCACAGATAATAATTTATTATTTATACCCTGCCCACCTGGCTGAGTTTCCCCAGCCACTCTGGGTGGCTTCCAATCAAGCGTTAAAAACAATACAGCATTAAATATTAAAAACTTCCTTAAACAGGGCTGCCTTCAGGTGTCTTTTAAAGAGAAGATAGCTACTTATTTCCTTCACATCTGGTGTTCCACAGGACGGGCACCACTACCGAGAAGGCCCTCTGCCTGGTTCCCTGTAACTTGGCTTCTCGCAGGGAGGGAACCGCCAGAAGGCCCTCGGCGCTGGATCTCAGTGTCCGGGCTGAACAATGAGGGTGGAGACGCTCTTTCAGGTATACAGGACCGAGGCCATTTAGGGCTTTAAAGGTCAGCACCAACACTTTGAATTGTGCTCGGAAACGTACTGGGAGCCAATGCAGATCTGTCAGGACCAGTGTTATGTGGTCCCGGCGGCCACTCCCAGTCACCAGCCTAGCTGCAGCTAACAGATTGAGGTTGAAACCTGACAAGACTGAAGTACTGTTCTTGGGGGACAGGGGGCGGGCGGGTGTGGAGGACTCCCTGGTCCTGAATGGGGCAACTGTGCCCCTGAAGGACCAGGTGCGCAGCCTGGGAGTCATTCTGGACTCACAGCTGTCCATGGAGGCGCAGGTCAATTCTGTGTCCAGGGCAGCTGTTTACCAGCTCCATCTGGTACGCAGGCTGAGACCCTACCTGCCTGCGGACTGTCTTACCAGAGTGGTGAATGCTCTAGTTATCTCCTGCTGAGGAAATGCGCTGAGCTGGGATCTGGACCCGGCAAAGCAATGAAAGATCCCCAAAGGACCTAAAACCATTCCAGGACCAGAAAAGCTTGGCCACAGAAGTTCACACACGGGTTTCTTCAAGTCTGGACTGCCACAGCGCCCTCTCTGTGGGGCTTCCCTTGCGCCTGATCTAGAAGCTGCAGGCAGAATGCTGCAGCACGATTGCTGACGGGAGCAAGTCCCTGTCACCAACGTCAAAGGATTGCTGCCCAGAGATCCATGCTGGTTCCTGAGTTGCCACAGGGCCAAATTCAAAGGGTAACTATTAGTACTTGCTCCTGAGTGCAGCAGCGCAGCCCTGTGGAACTCCCTGCCTCTTGATATACCATACAATTTGCAGTGCTTGGCAAAAAAACAAAACCAAACCTGGAGTACCAGGAGGAATGGAAGAAATTTAAAGACTATTTAACCAAATATGCTAAGATAATCTATACAGAAATATTTGCGAGCACCAGACTGGCCTAGGATTTAAATATGTGATGTTATAGAATAGTATGTCTAAAGTGAAAAGTAAAGAAAGAAAGATGTTAATTGCCGAAGTGAATTTTATGGGGAAACAGTTTTGGAAAACTGTTACAATTATATACATTGAAACTCAGCTTGGGGGAGTCGAGGAAGTTATCCAACAATGTAAACAAAAGTGGAATTATTACATATAAGATGTTTGTTTGTTTGTTTATAAATATGGAAAATCAATTTTAAAAAAATTTTTGGGGGGGGGGACCACCAAAAAACCATTTCCTTTTGGGAAAAGCTTTCCCGAGACTTGTGTGAGTTTTGATCCGTTTTTCATCCATTGCCCAATTTTACCTTCCGAATATTTCAAGGAGTTACCGTATTTTTTGCTCTATAAGACTCACTTTTTCCCTCCTAAAAAGTAAGGGGAAATGTGTGTGCGTCTTATGGAGCGAATGCAGGCTGCGCAGCTATCCCAGAAGCCAGAACAGCAAGAGGGATTGCTGCTTTCACTGCGCAGCGATCCCTCTTGCTGTTCTGGCTTCTGAGATTCAGAATATTTTTTTCCTTGTTTTCCTCCTCCAAAAACTAGGTGCGTCTTGTGGTCTGGTGCGTCTTATAGAGCGGAAAATACGGTATTTGTATGAATCGTGTTTCATTCTTCCTGTAAGCGGCTTTGGAGCTGTCGCGCCTTTAAAACAAGCGGCGTATAGATCGCACGAAATAAGGTAAAATAAAGGCATACCCCCCCTCCTTCTGCTCCCTCCAACTATCCCGCCCCCCCGGCGCCCCTCGCCAGACTCACCCGCACTGGGAAACTACAGCGCCCCTTCCTGACGGCTTCCTCATCAGCTTGCCACTGGTGGGGGCGACTGGCCTCTGGGACATAGGCTGGCTTCTTGCGCCTCAGGCTCTGCCGCAGCTTGTTCATCGCTGACCCCCCCGGGCCTGCAAAGGGGGCAGGGACAGAAAAGGCCAGGGTCAGAATCCCTGAGGACCCCAAAGGTGAGAGGGAGGGAGGCAGGACTCACAGCAGGGAGGGCTGCCAGGATGACCCCAGGATGCAGTTCACCAAAATCTCAGGAGACCCGGCAGCCTCTGGCAGAGCAAGGGTTAATAACCCCGGGGGGGGCGTCCCATCCCCCCCCACCTCACTAGGAGTGAAACACAGCAAGGTGTTTATATAACATCATATCTTATCCAATAACGTCTCCCGGAAAAAACTTCCAATCCTTCTCATTGTACTTTTTTATACAGTGGTACCTCAGGTTACATACGCTTCAGGTTACATACGCTTCAGGTTACAGACTCTGCTAACCCAGAAATAGTGCTTCAGGTTAAGAACTTTGCTTCAGGATGAGAACAGAAATCGTGCTCCGGCGGTGTGGCAGCAGCAGGAGGCCCCATTAGCTAAAGTGGTGCTTCAGGTTAAGAACAGTTTCAGGTTAAGAACGGACCTTCGGGACGAATTAAGTACTTAACCTGAGGTACCACTGTATTGTCTTCATTTTATCGCACAGTTTGTTTTATAGCCTTTCCTGTATATTCCTCTAAGATATTTATTCCATTTGTTTGTTATACACAAGTATCATTCGATTCTGCTAGGATAATATCATTATAAATAACTGGCTTTTTAACTGATATTCTTCTGTTATCATTAATTCTTTTATGTTCCTTTTTTTTCATTTTCACGTTTAACTTTGCTGTAACCATTTGTAAGATGGTATTTTAAATTAATAAAGAAGATATTTTTTAAAAAAGAAACACAGTGAGGGGGGGCGTTTTGCCTCCCCCCCTCCCTTTTGGCAAGGATTTACTGGGAGGCGAATCTCCAGCAAATTTCACATCCCCAACATCAAAGGAGCATCAGGGAGCCGGGGTTTTTATAACCATCTCTGAGGATGCAAACAAACACCCTTGATCTTGCCTTGACCGATTTAACTGGGACGCCTCAATTGCAGTCAGAGGAAAGAAAAAGAAAACACACACAAACACACAGAGTCCTTGCAGCCTAGACAGGAGCTGCTAGGGGAAGACCTAGGACCCTGGAAGATTCAGAGATGCACAGACAGAGGCCAGGAGACGGTTAGAAACTCAGGTATATAAGCCAGGTGGCTCCTTAAATCAGGGTTTCCAGTCGCCAAAACGGAATGGCTGGTTGCCATTTGGCTCGAAAGCTGAAGTTTCCAATATGACATTTTGGGTTCCTGAAATTCGTTCTGAAGGCGCAGACGAAGTATCACGGACAGAATTCAACAGGACGTGTCGCTGGTGTGAGAAAACGTAGAATTTTGAGATCGTAGAATTTGGAACCAGGCACGCACCTCCAGAGGGTGGAAATGTCAGGTGACAGACATCCTGGCACCTGGGCATCTTCACTTGGTGGCAGCAAGTGGCTGGTAAAAGTAAAGGGACCCCTGACCATTAGGTCCAGTCGTGGCTGATTCTGGGGTTGCGGCGCTCATCTCGCTTTATTGGCCGAGGGAGCCGGCGTACAGCTTCCGGGTCATGTGGCCAGCATGACTAAGCCGCTTCTGGCGAACCAGAGCAGTGCACGGAAACGCCGTTTACCTTCCCGCCGGAGTGGTATCTATTTATCTACTTGCACTTTGACCTGCTTTTGAACTGCTAGGTTGGCAGGAGCAGGGACCGAGCGACAGGAGCCCACCACATCGCGGGGATTTGAACCGCCAACCTTCTGATCGGCAAGTCCTAGGCTCTGTGGTTTAACCCACAGCGCCACCCGCGTCCCAAGTGGCTGGTAGCCAGGTGCAAAATGTGCCCGACAAATTTCAAACATGGGCGGAAAGGCACTTCCCACGTGTTCAGGAGCAGTCTCGCAAGGCAAAGTCCTAGCACTGAACTCCTGACGTGCTTAAATAAGCCCCCTGACAAAGTTGAGCATTAAACCTGCAAATGGTTAAACCTGCCCCCCCACCTACTCCTTTGCAGGGGGAGGGGGAAATGGTGGCCCCTTTTCCTCCTGGAGGGGCCTCTGCAGACAGCACATTTCTGCCTGCAGCAAAGCTGCTAAGCGCACAGGAGCCCCACCAAAGAGGAGAAGTGGCCGTCTTTGCAGCGAAAGGGGCTGGATGCCACCAGCTGCTCCCCCCTGACCCGGCCCAAGGCCAGAAGGTCAAAGCTACTTAGCCATCGCCTGCCCCACATTCTCCACAAAGGGCTCCCAGCCGCAGCCTGCATCCCCTGGGGTGGATCGAGGGTAGGATTTCTTGGGGGGGGGGGGTAGAGAGGCCATGAAGCCGAAAAAAGCCATCACTCAGGATAATAGCTGTCAACTTTTCCCTTTTCTTGCGAGGAATCCTATTCGGAATAAGGGAATTTCCCTTTCAAAAAAGGGAAACATTGACAGCTATGCTCAGGAGTTGAGCAAGAGGCCTTGGATGAAGGACGGCTGGATCAGGCCCAAGGAGGCTCCTCTGGCCCAGCAACCTCTTCTCCAGGGAGCCTCAAAGGGAAACCCATACGCAGGATCCGTGCACAAGAGTTCTCTCCCCTCCAGTGGTTTCCAGCAACTGGGATTCAGAAGCATTGTTCCATGAATTTCTCTAGTCCTACCGTATTTTTCGCTCCATAAGACGCACTTTTTTCTTCCTAAAAAGTAAGGGGAAATGTCTGTGCGTCTTATGGGGTGAATGTGTGGTCCCTGGAGTTGAATTGCCCAGGGGCGAAAAGCAGATAATGCTCTTTTTTTTTGAAAGAGGGAAGGGGGTGTTGAAACTAAGCTGCTAATCGGCAAAGGATCGGGAGGGAGATAAGGGACGCTAGCAATAAAGGAGGCTGCCTGGGAGGGGGAAGGTAAAAGCCCATGGATACTCAAGATTTTTGCATTGGGTCACCCCAAATTCACCATCAGATCACATAGCATGTCCATGGCTACAGCCTGCACCAAAAAAATCACACACACTGTTTCGTGGGGCTGCAATGGGTGCAAAAGCGTGGTTACAAAGCATGGATCCACATGGATCCTCAGGATTTTTGCATTGGGTCACCCCAAATTCATCATCAGATCACATGTCTGTGGCCATAGCATGAACCACAAAAATCATACATCCACTGTTTCATTCAGAATATTTTTTTTCTTCTTTTCCTCCTCTAAAAACTAGGTGCGTCTTATGGTCAGGTGCGTCTTATGGAGCGAAAAATTGAGTATTTTTAGAGCGGCCCATATTGGTGGCCATCTCTGCCTCCTGTGGCAGGGAGTTCCACCGTTTGCACTGCATGAAGAAGGAGACTTGGGGCGCCATGGGTCATCTAGTTCAACCCCCTGCAAAAAAGGAAAATGCACCAGCGCGGGGATCAAACCCATGGCCTGCGCGTTATCACCATGCCCTCACCAAATCCGCTAACTGCCAAGACTCCTTCCCAGATCATTGAATTGTGGTCAGGAGTTGTCATCTCCCCCCTCTAGCTTGAATCCCTGCAATTCACAGAATTGCAGAGATGGAAAGGACCCCGTGGGGTCATCCAGCTCAACCCCAACAACAGAGGGAAACCGCGGATCCTCATTCTTACTCTTGAGCTGCAGAGGAAGTTCGCAGAGACCCCTTTGCCTGCTGCAACAGCCTCTCTGCAGCTTGCAGATACTTCCCCTCCCCACGGCGGCCGCCACCCCACAGCTCCTCTCATCTCACAGATGGCCCCGGCCAGCTGTTAAAGGCACCCCCCCCACCAAAATAGCCAGACGAGGACAACAGAAGAGGACAAGTGGGGGGGGGGAGATGGAGTGTTCTCTTTTGTGTGACGCGTGTGCCCCACACAATGGCCACAAAGCCAATCTTCCCCCCCCAACCCCCACCAGAAGGCCGGCTGCGGAGACACACAAAAGGGGTACAGACACTGGGCTGGTACAGCCCCCCTCCCCATAACTCTGACCCCTCTTGTGCAGATGGGGGGGGGTGCGCTGAGGAGCAGAGAAAACGAATGGAGACCCCCAAGCAGATTCTACAGGGAATTCCATTTAACATTTGTTAAAAAACCCGAGGCATTTTTATTAGGGATTGTAGGGAAAGATCTGCCCAAAAAGCTGAAAAACATCTTCATGTATGCAACAACGGCTGCGAGAGTTCCGGTAACACAAGGATGGAAGACTGAAGAAACCCCAACTAAAGAATCACGGCAAGAAAAATTGACGGACTATGCAGAACTGGCAAAATTGGCATATAAGCTACGGGACAAGGATAACTGTCACTTTAAAGGCGAATGGGAACCCTTTACAAAGTATTTGAAGACGCAACAAAGCGAACTGGACTCCTTGGCTGTCTCTGAATAAACATTCACAAACTTTTTATTGATGATAATCAGCTAAATAGTTTGAGGATCTATACAACTGTGCAACATGCAGGAAACAGCATTCTTAGAGAAATCAGAGACTGGAACTGAGAGAAGCCGGGGTGGGGTGGGGGGTTGTGTGGGAGGGTGGTCGGAGGGAGAAAAAAATGGGGGGGGGGAATAAGGATGATATGTTTCTGGATAATACGTTTTGTTTTAATTTTGAATAAAAAAAAGTTTTTAAAAAAAGATTCTACAGGGAATGGGGAGGGGGGCCGGTTTAAAGGCAGCCCACCCCCCCTCTTTCTTTTTTTTTGCAAAGTCAAACTTTCCCTTGCAACAGCTGCACCAGACCTGTCTGAAACAAAAGAGCATCCTGCAGGGCCCCCACCCCCCCGAACCCGTTGCCGGGCAAGACAGCTGCCCCTGAATGGGTTTGGGGAGCCAACAGCTGTGTGTGTGTCCTGACAAGCCCCCTCCCCGGTTTCTAAGCCCCCATCCCAGTGCCTGGTCCAAGCACACCAGCTGTACTGGAGCTGGGCAAACATTTGGCCAAAAGGCGGCGGGGGGGGGCGCGACGGAGGGTGGGATTGTTTCCTCAGCTGCCACCAGCCGCTGGCTCAGCAGATGGGAGCCAGTACCAGACAAGCAAAGAGGGGGGGCTGGGAGAGGGGGGCTGTCCTCAGATGTGCCCCCTCTAAAGGGGGGGGGGAGGAGGTCTCCTCCTCCAGGGACCTTCAAGCCCAGGACAAAACCAAGAGATTGTGGTGTGGTGAGTCTCAGAGCTAGGAGCCTGGGGAGAGGCTACAGTGAGTTGTAATAGGTGCTGGGGGGTCAAGAATTGCGTCTTTTCAGGAGTCAACAGCAAGATTCAAAACTCTCTGCAGTCATGCACAAACCTCACCCCCCCCTCACTCACTAAGTAGTAGCAGTAGTAGTAGTAATAATAATATTAATAATAATAATGTTTATACCCCACTTATCTGGCTGGGTTTCCCCAGCCACTCAAGGCGGCTCCCAACAGAATATTAAAAATAGAATCAAACATTAGAAACTTCCCCAAACAGGGCTGCCTTCAGATGTCTTCTAAAAATCTGTTAGTTGTTTATTTCTTTGACATCTGATGGGAGGGCGTTCCACAGGGCAGGCGCCACCACCGAGAAGGCCCTCTGCCTGGTTCCCTGTAACCTCACAGTGAGGGAACCGCCAGAAGGCCCTCGGAGCTGGACCTCAGCGTCTGACCTGGATGATGGGGGTGGAGATGCTCCTTTGGGTATACTGGTCCAAGGCCGTTAGGGCTTTAAAGGTCAGCACCAACACTTTGAATTGTGCTTGGAAGAAGAAGAAGAAGAATTTGGATTTGATATCCCGCTTTATCACTACCCGAAGGAGTCTCAAAGCGGCTAACATTCTCCTTTCCCTTCCTCCCCCACAACAAACACTCTGTGAGGTGAGTGGGGCTGAGAGACTTCAGAGAAGCGTGACTAGCCCAAGGTCACCCAGCAGCTGCATGTGGAGGAGCGGAGACGCGAACCCGGTTCACCAGATTACGAGACTACCGCTCTTAACCACTACACCACACTGGCTTGGAAATGTACTGGGAGCCAATGTAGGTCTTTCAAGACCAGTGTTATGTGATCTCAGCGGCCGCCCCCAGTCACCAGTCTAGCTGCCGCATTCTGGATTAATTGCAGTTTCCAGGCCACCTTCAAAGGTAGCCCCACATAGAGCGCATTGCAGTAGTCCAAGCAGGAGATAACCAGAGCATGCACCACTCTGGCGAGGCAGTCTGTGGGCAGATAAGGTCTCATCCTGCGTACCAGGTGGAGCTGGTAGACAGCTGCCCTGGACACAGAATGGACCTGCGCCTCCCTGGACACCTGTGAGTCCAAAATGACTCCCAGGCTGTGCACCTGGTCCTTCAGGGGCACAGTTACCCCGTTTAGGACCAGAGAGTCCCCCACACCTGCCCAGCACTCTGTGCATGCTTGCTGTTACGCTTCTTTGAGATTTAGCCAGTATCTCCTGGGGCCAAATCCTGGCATCTGGTGCTGCAACAGCCCCGGGATGGATGGTCCATGCAGATCCTCGCAGGTTCAGGAAGGAAAGATGACATACCTGAAAGGACCCTCATGGGGAAGAAGATGAGCAAAACTCGCTTTCTGCGGCTCCAGTGGGGAGGAGCCAAAACGATGGGTTCAAATTGCAAGGAAGGAGATTCCGACTAAACATCAGGAAGAGCTTCCTTGAAGGCTTTCAAGCAGAAGTTGGACGGCCACCTGTCAGGAATTCTTCCATTGCGATTCCTGCATTGCAAGGGGTTGGACTAGAGGACCTCTGGGGGACCCTTGCGATTCTACTCTCCTATGATCGTGGAAGCAGATGCCCTTCCAAGCCGGGTCCAAAGGGACGTGTGTGTGTTCCCCCCCTTCCTGCATTTGGTACCTGCACCAGCCCCTCCCTCCTGGCTTCCTGCCTGCCTCCTCCGCCCTGGCCCATTAGCAAAACAGCTTTTATCGGCTTTCATGGCTTTCATCCTCTCTGCGCATCACTCAGCCTTCTAGGAGAAAGAAGGGGGGTGGGGGTGGAGAGGAAGAGAAGCACCACCATTATCCATGTCTCCGCTGGAGAGTTTTCCCGGAGACACGGAGACCAGCTAGGCAGTCTCCTGCTCTTCCCCTTCAGCCCAGCCCAGGCTGCCAAGGGGAGGGAGACACCCAAGAAAGGCCCCATTGCAACACAACATCCCTGCAGTGCTGGCCGTCGGTGTCGCCAGAGTGGTGCATGCTCTAGTTGTCTCCCGCTTGGACTACTGCAATGCGCTCTACGTGGGGCTACCTTTGAGGTGACCCAGAAACTACAACTAATCCAGAATCTGGCAGCTAGACTGGTGACTGGGAGACCACATAACACCGGTCCTGAAAGACCTACATTGGCTCCCAGTACGTTTCTGAGCACAATTCAAAGTGTTGGTGCTGACCTTTAAAGCCCTAAACAGCCTCGACCCAGTATACCTAAAGGAGCGTCTCCATCCCCATCGTTCAGCCCGGACGCTGAGGTCCAGCGCCGAGGGCCTTCTGGCGGTTCCCTCCCTGCGAGAAGCCAAGTTACAGGGAACCAGCCAGAGGGCCTTCTCGGTAGTGGCACCCGCCCTGTGGAACGCCCTCCCTTCAGATGTGAAGGAAATAAGCAGCTATCCTATTTTTAAAAGATATCTGAAGGCAGCCCTGTTTAGGGAAGTTTTTAATATTTAATGCTGTGTTGTTTTTAACACTTGATTGGGAGTCACCCAGAGTGGTTGGGGAAACTCAGCCAGATGGGCAGGGTATAAATAATAAATTATTATTATTAGTCATGGTCCTGCTCTCTTCTGCCTTGGTCAGGCCCCTCCTGGAATACTGTGTCCAGTTCTGGGCACCACAATTTAAGAAGGATGCTCACAAGCTGGAAGGTGTGCAGAGGAGGGTAACTGAGATGGTCAAGGGTCTGAAAATGAAGCCTGATGAGGAACGGTTGAAGGAGCTGGGTATGTTTAGCCTGGAAAAGAGGAGACTGAGAGGAGATAGGATAGCCACCTTCAAATATCTCAAGGGCTTTCACATGGAAGAGGGGGCAAGCTTGTTTTCTCCTGCTCTGGAGGGCAGGACTCGAACCCATGGCTTCAAGTTACAAGAAAGGAGATTCTGACTAAACATCCGGAAAAACTGACAGTAAGAGCTGTGGAACAGATTCCCACGAGAGGTGGTGGACTCTCCTTCCTCGGAGGTTTTTAAGCAGAATTTGGACAGCCGCCTGCCATGGGTGCGTTAGCTGAGATGCCTGCATTGCAGCGGGTTGGACTAGATGACCCCAGGGTCCCTTCCAGCTGTAAGATTCTGTGACTTCATGATTCCTGCAGCCCAGGAGGGAGGGGACCTGGGCTGAAGCAAAGCTATTATTTTATAAAAGGCTCCAGAGCCAGTGCACTCAGCACCGCCTTGGTCCAACCATACTTCTGGGGGGAAACGGCTTTCTTATCCCAGTCCAATATCAAAGCAACTTGCTCAGTTCCTTGGCAAGGCTCAAAAAAAACCTTCTTAGAACCTCTGAGGCAAACTGATTCCCTTTTGCGCTCCTTGGAGTGTAACGAGGTGGAGATGGATCAACTCATGAAGCTTCCCAGATGGGCAGGGTACAAATAATAAATTAATAATAAATAATAATAATAATAATAAATAATAAATTAACTGGGAGGGGTGGCTAACACCCCAGAGGACAGGATCACACTTCAAAACGACCTTGACAGATTAGAGAACTGGGCCAAAACAAACAAGATTAATTTTAACAGGGAGAAATGTAAAGTATTGCACTTGGGCAAAAAAAATGAGAGGCACAAATACAAGATGGGTGACACCTGGCTTGAGAGCACTACATGTGAAAAGGATCTAGGAGTCTTGGTTGACCACAAATTTGACATGAGCCAACAGTGTGACGCGGCAGCTAAAAAAGCCAATGCAATTCTGGGCTGCATCAATAGGAGTATAGCATCTAGATCAAGGGAAGTAATAGTGCCGCTGTATTCTGCTCTGGTCAGACCTCACCTGGAGTACTGTGTCCAGTTCTGGGCACCACAGTTCAAGAAGGACACTGACAAACTGGAACGTGTCCAGAGGAGGGCAACCAAAATGGTCAAAGGTCTGGAAACGATGCCTTATGAGGAACGGCTAAGGGAGCTGGGCATGTTTAGCCTGGAGAAGAGGAGGTTAAGGGGTGATATGATAGCCATGTTCAAATATATAAAAGGATGTCATATAGAGGAGGGAGAAAGGTTGTTTTCTGCTGCTCCAGAGAAGCGGACACGGAGCAATGGATCCAAACTGCAGGAAAGAAGATTCCACCTAAACATTAGGAAGAACTTCCTGACAGTAAGAGCTGTTCGACAGTGGACTTTGCTGCCAAGGAGTGTGGTGGAGTCTCCTTCTTTGGAGGTCTTTAAGCAGAGGCTTGACAACCATATGTCAGGAGTGCTCTGATGGTGTTTCCTGCTTGGCAGGGGGTTGGACTCGATGGCCCTTGTGGTCTCTTCCAACTCTGTGATTCTATGATTCTAATTATTATTATTATTATTATTATTATTATTATTATTATTATTACTTCTACAGAGCCAGGCAATCGATCCAGGTGGCTCAGTATTGCCTACCCTGACTTCCAGCAACAGAGTTTCAGACAAGGCAAGGTTGCTCAGTACTGAACCTGAGACCTTCTGCAAGCAGAACAGCTGTTCTGTGTCTGAGCTGCTTCTCCTCTCAGGATCATCACCCTCTTGTGGGGGCAGCGACCCCCCGCCCTCTAGACCCACGCCTGGGATTCCCAGCCTTCGCCCTTTGGCAGCCAGACCAGAGACACCCCCTTGGGCAAAGGCCACAGCTCCTTTGGCCAGGGATAGATTCCAGATGCCATCCTCAGCAGCGCCAGGGAAGGACAGAATTCTGGAAGGGACAACCAGAGTCATCTAGTCCAACCCGCTGCAATGCAGGAATCTTTTGTCCAATGCTTGAACCCACGACTGTGAGATTAAGAGCCTCACGCTCTGCTGTGGAGCCCCTCCACCACTGTGTATCTAATAATAATAATAATAATAATAATAATAATAATAATAATAATAATTTATTATTATTTATACCCCGCCCATTTGGCTTCCCCAGCCACTCTGGGCGGCTTCCCAAAAAATATTAAAATACTGTAATACATCAAACATTAAAAGCTTCCCTAAACAGGGCTGCCTTCAGATGTCTTCTAAAAGTCTGGTAGTTATTCTCTTTGTCATCTAGTGGGAGGGCGTTCCACAGGGTGGGGGCCACCACCAAGAAGGCTCTCTGCCTGGTTCCCTGTAACTTGGCTTCTTGCAGTGAGGGAACCGCCAGAAGGCCCTCGGTGCTGGACCTCAGTATCCGGGCAGAACGATGGGGGTGGGCCGTCCAGTATATCTCAGACCCCCAACTCGGCGGTGACTCTGGGCTGGCACAGACCAGCATCCCCACACCACCCCCCGCAACCTGGGCACCTCCCCACACACCAGGGTCGTCGCGCCTTACCCCAGCCTGCCCCAGAAACGGTCTCTCGTCCCACCCACCCATTTTAAAGCCGATTGCTGGGGAGGAAAAGCAAAGCAGAAGGCTCCTTGCCACCCACGGAAACCTGGAGAGTCATCACCTATGAGCCACTTAGAGCATGGGTAGGCAAACTAAGGCCCAGGGGCCGGATCCAGCCCAATTGCCTTCTAAATCCGGCCCATGGACGGTCCGGGAATCAGCGTGTTTTGATATGAGTAGAATGTGTCCTTTTATTTAAAATGCATCTCTGGGTTATTTGTGGGGCCTGGCTGGTGTTTTTACATGAGTAGAATGTGTGCTTTTGTTTAAAATGCACCTCTGGGTTATTTGTGGGACATAGGAATTCATTTTTTTAAAAAAATATATAGTCCGCCCCCCCCAAGGTCTGAGGGACAGAGGACCGGCCCCCTGCTGAAAAAGTTTGCTGACCCCCGACTTAGAGCCATCACAACCCCAGGGAATGTCAGGGCTCCTGGAGCCAAGCTGAGTCAGCTGGGAGGGGGTGGCCAGACGCAGGACCCCCATGGCAGGGAGATTCTCTCCCTTACTTTGGGACATTTGGACTTAAGAGAAGCAAGAAACAAGATTTTGGCTCCACTTTTAAATATGGAGGCCTGGCTGGAAGAAACATGGACCTTATTGGGACAGAGCTTCTTCGAGATTTGGTGTTTAATATAAAGGACTATCAAAAAACCCGTCAGAGAGGAACTGAGAGAGAATTGAGAGCCTCGGACGTGAGGTCGCCAGGCTGACAGCAGATGGACTGATGGACTTTTGTTGGGGTTCGAAACCAGGAAAGGGGGGGTGGGGCTTTGGGAATCCAAAGGGTGTACAATTATATTCTGTTTCATTTAATTTTGTTTTGCTACTAACATAAAAATGGAAGGGAATTGGGGTAGACCTTAGAAAAAGATTTTTAAGAATAAGTACTGATATATAAAGATTGAGGTTTATAAGTTAAAATTGGTTAATTAAAATGAATTAAAGAAAATAAGGTAAAGTTTGGGGACAAGAACTTGCTGAGCTAAAAATTGGAACTGGAATACAAGAAGGGGAGGTGTGGGGAAGTCAAGGAAATTGGTTATTGATAGTAAAAAAATGTAAATTTTATGTGTTTTTAATTGTTTTTTTGTTTTGTTTTTTCTTTATTTTTTGAAAATTTCAATAAATATTTATAAAAAATAAAAATAAAAAGAGATTCTCTCCCTTACGAGACCCCCAGTCGGGACAAGGTGGGGGAGAGTCTCAGTTTGCCGTCGCCCCCACTCCTCTTTCAGGAGGATGACATGGGGCGTCAGCCAAAGACTTGATCCGGTGGCATGCAAGATCTGTGGGACCCCCACCCCACAAAAGGCTGCTCATTACAGGAAGCTTCCCCTCCCCCGGCATGGAAGTGGGTGGATGGGTGGGGGTTGCAAATAAAGAAAGGAGCAGCCAATTGGAACAAGGCGGGGGGGGGGGAGGGACGACAGAGGGATTCCCCAAGGAAAAAAGGTTGCAGCATTTTAGGTTGTTGGGTTTCGGGAAAAGTCGAGGAAGAAGCAACATGGGGTCCTTGCCGCAGGATCGCATTCATCCAGTGCTTTACCAATTGCACTGGTTCCCGGTGGAGTACAGGGTCAGGTTTAAGGTGCTGGTTTTGACCTTTAAAGCCCTATGCGGCCTAGGACCCACGTACCTATGGGACCGCCTCTCCTGGAATGCCCAACGGAGGACCTTAAGGTCCACAAATGACAACACTTTGGAGGTCCCAAGTCGCAAGGTGGTTAGATTGGTCTCAACTAGGGCCAGGGCCTTTTCAGTACTGGCCCCGACTTGGTGGAACGCTCTGTCACAAGAGACTAGGGCCCTGCGGGACTTGACATCTTTCCGCAGGGCCTGCAAGACAGAGCTGTTCCGCCTGGCCTTTGGTTTGGACTCAGTCTGACCCTTATGCACAGCTGTCAACTTTTCCCTTTTCTTGCGAGGAATCCTATTCAGAATAAGGGAATTTCCCTTTAAAAAAGGGAAACGTTGACATCCATGCCCTTATGTTTCCCTCCCCTTATGGTCTTGATCTATGGGCTACTTTTAAAATGAGGCTGCATTTTAAATTGTATTTTAACCTGTATTTTAAATTGGGGTTCCCCCTCTATTATGTTTTTTCTGTGATTTTATTGGTGTTAGCCACCCTGAGCCCCGCTCTGGCTGGGGAGGGTGGGGTATAAGTAAAATTTATTCTTATTCTTATTATGAATAGACATTTAGAAAGTCCTTCTCCATGCAGCACACGGTTAGACTGTGGAACTCCTTCCCACAGGACAAAGTGATGGCCACAAACAAACTACAGGTATATGGCTTTAAAAGAGGATTAAATGACGGCGATTGACGGCTATTACCCACCATGGCTGTGTTCTGCTCCACAGCCAGAGGAAGCAATACTTCTGAATATGCGTTGCTGGAATGCACAGGAAGGCTGAGCGCTTCCGTGCTCAATTCCTGCTTGCGGGTTTCCCAAAAGGGGCACCTGGCTGGCTGCCCCCCCCCCCCGTGAGAACAGGACGCTGGACTGTTCTGTACGGCCTGATCCAACAGGCTTCTAAAGGGCCGTGCACCCGAAGGGAGAAGCTACAAGCTACAACGGACCTCATCACCCCGTCTGCAAAATGGGAACAAGAGTGACCAGCCCCGTAGGGTTAGGGAGAGGACAACCCACCCCCCCTCTTCAAAAAATAATAATTGTGAAACAGATGCCCAATGACTCACATGCACTGTCTGCCAAACTGGAACAGACTCCTCTTTCCCTCCCGCCCTCTGTGTCTGCTCCAAACAGACCAGAAAATCTCAGGAGCCGGATTCTCCGCCCTTGTGCTGCAGCCTGGCCTGTCCAAACAGCCCCCCCCCCCCGGCAGAGAACCCAGGAATCCTAGCTCCCATCTCCCCTTGCGTCACCAGGGGAGACCCCAGGAGTCCTTCCGCTCCCCCAGCGGAGGAAAGTGGCAAAGAAACAGCAGCTGCGCCTCTCCGGAGCTAATTGGGCCGCCTTAATGGGCAGCAATAATTGCAGATTATTTCCCAGTTTCCTGCCTCCTGCCTGTGGTCTGGGAAGCCATGAACTCGACTGCCCTTCTGCGTCCAGACATGGGAGGGGCAGGGAAACAATCCCATGTCTCAGATGCCGCCCCCCCCAAACCCCATCAGCTGCTAACCAAGGCAGAGGGGTTCCTTTCGAGACTGCCCCATAAGCAGCAGAGTCACACCTTTTGGCCCTCTGGCAAAAGGGTCTCTGGAAGCTCTTGCCATGGGGCCTTGGGCTGCTCCCGCCTACTCAGAGTAGGGTCAGGGTCAGAGCCACGGTGATAAAGGTTGGAGGCCTCTCCACACCCCAAGGCCACAGCTGGAACCTCCCTTAGACCAGCCCTGGCTGGATCCATCGCCATCTGTTCTGCTCATTCCCTTTTCCTCCCCCAAACAGTAAGGGCATCTTTGCAAGGGGGTGAGTGTCTTTTCGGGGGGCTCCAAAGCAGCTCATGTTCAGTGCCAGGGCTTGGCGGGGTACCTCTGGGCATGTGCAAAATGCCTCTCCGTTTGTGAAGAGGCCATAGTGAAGCAACTGAGCGCCTGAGCGCAGGACCCAGACTCAATGCCGAACATCACAAGTCAGGATGAGAATCTCCCTGCCGGGGATTCTCGAGGGGGCCGCTGCTGGCCAGAGCTGGGGTACCTGTGGAGACCACTCCCGAAATTCCTGGATGCCACAGCCATGGCCACCCTGGGCTGGGGCTGGGAGGCCATCAACCTCTGGAGAAGCAAAGGAACCCCATCGCTCCTGCAGACAATGTTGAGCTGGGTGGATCAATAGTGTGACTCTGAACGAGGCAGCATTCTATGGTAAGGTAAAGGGACCCCTGACCATTACTCACTTTTCCCCTTCTAAAAAGTAAGGGGAAATGTGAGTGCGTCTTATGGAGCGAATGCAGGCTGCACAGCTATCACAGAAGCCAGAACAGCAAGAGGGATTGCTGCTTTCACTGCGCAGCGATCCCTCTTGCTGTTCTGGCTTCTGAGATTCAGAATATTTTTTTTCTTGTTTTCCTCCTCCAAAAACTAGGTGCGTCTTGTGGTCTGGTGTGTCTTATTGAGCGAAAATTACGGTAGGTCCAGTCATGGCCGACTTTGGGGTTGCGGCGCTCATCTCGCTTTACTGGCCGAGGGAGCCGGCGTACAGCTTCCGGGTCATGTGGCCAGCATGACTAAGCCGCTTCTGGCAAACCAGAGCAGCGCACGGAAACGCCGTTTACCTTCCTGCCAGAGTGGTATCTATTTATCTACTTGCACTTTGACGTGCTTTCGAACTGCTAGGTTGGCAGGAGCAGGGACCGAGCAACGGGAGCTCACCCCGTCGAGGGGATTCGAACCACCGACCTTCTGATTGGCAAGTCCTAGGCTCTTTGGTTTAACCCACAGCGCCACCTGCGTCCCCAGGCTCTGGTATATATATTCTAATGTGGGGAGCACCCCCCCAATGCAGAACAGCTGTCTGGCTGCATCTGGAAGTGAGCGAAGCCCAAGAGTCTAAAATCACTGGTTGGGGTGGAATGGAGCGGCAGATTCTCAATGAGTTCCCCCCCCCCTTCTTCTAAAAAGCAGCATGTTGAGTTGGAAGTGCCACAGGAAGAACGTCCTCCAAGCAGAGCCCAAGGAGATGTTTAGCGGAGAAAGGAAAAGAGGGCTGAATGTGCTCAGAGGCACTCTTGACGAGTGCTTGTCATTTTGCAAGGCTCTGCTTGAGGAGCTACTGAGCTCTCCAAATCCACTCCAAGTCTCTCTTCCCCCTGGCTAAGATTTTGCAGAAAAATGAGAGGAAGGCTGGAAGATTCCTTAAACCTAGCCAGGACCCTGTTACATACAAAGCAGTGCTGTCTACACCGACTCGCAGCAACGGCTTTTCTCTTGACCCCCACCTCTGACCTGAACATCCAAACCTGGGCTGGCCTTTAAGAAGAGATTGTCTCTGGGGCAGGGGGAGCACTGAGGCTCAAACAGGAACACCTGGAAGCAAGACACTCGCAAGTCCCAGATGCACCAGGGTCGGTGGGCATTAGAAATTCACTTTGCACATGTTCAGAGGCGGCCATGCTCTTATCTTGCCATCTAACCCGAGGCACGACATTTTACACAAAGCAGTTCCTGAGCACAGAGGGGCCTGGGACAAGATGACCTCCAAGTTTATCTTGAAAGAAGCAAGTTGAGAAGCTGGGAAATAAAACCAGGGGTGGGGCTCTAGACTGGCCTCAAAACAGCCGAGGCAGAATCTCCCCTAGCCCTGGGCACCCAGGGGAAGAGGGCAGGCTCTGCACTGGGGCTCTGCCCAGGGAATGCCGGAAGCGTCATTAGCACCCAGACCCCTTTGCCCACTGCAAGGGCCGGGTGTGGCTCGCTGGGGGCCACCTGCTCTATACTGCAGATCCTTTCAAAAGTCAGGCCTTGGAGGGCAGAGGGGGTCACCACCCAAAATCTGTGACCCACAGCCAAGAACAGAGAAATTGAGGGGTTCCACCCAATGCTACCAGCCATTTGGGGAGATGGAGGTCATTAATGCTCCCCAACTTATTTGCAGGACACATCACGTCGTTTTTTGCCACGGGGAAACCAACTCCCCACGACTCTCCCCCTTAAGGTTCCTTGACTTTGACACCCCCTCCCAAACAAACCACCTATTCCGTTACCCAACCTGTGCACTTCTCAAATGGGGGGAAAGTCCCCCAATACCCCCATGGGCCTTTTCCTGGCATCCGCGGGGGGAATTCCACCCCGAATCTCTCCGAACAACGGGGAGGGGACGCTGGGCGCTTGCCAGGTTTCCAGAAGGCCCCCTCCCCAAACGCCTGGCCCTGCGCAATCCCTCTTAACCCCACCCACCCAGTTACGTCGATCCTGAAGTACTGGCGAGGGGGGAGCCCCATTCTCCCGTCCCCCGGCCCAGGACTGGGTGGGGCAACTGCTCCCCACCCCCTCCCCGGCCACGATCCCGCGAGGCCCCATCGGGGGGCCGGCGAGGCAGAAGGGGCGCAGCCCTGCCCAGCCGGGGGCGCCGACGGAAGCAGCGAACCCCGGAGGAGGAGGAGGAGGCGGCGCGCTTGCGGGGGGGGGGGACCAAAGAGATGCGATCCCTCCCATCCGTCAGCTTTGATTTCCCAGCAAGGCTGCTTTTGGGGGGAGGGAGCAAGAGGTGGGCCTGTGCCCTTCGCAGCTGTCACTCGAGGCGGGGGGAGGGAGGGATCTGTTGGAGGGGAGGGGGCGCGGGAGAGGGATGCGGAAAGGCGGGGGCGGCGGGGATCCCCGGAAAGAGGCGTCGCGGGAGGAGGGGGGGCGTCGTCGGTGCGCGGAAAAAGAGGAGGGCGAGAGAAGGAGAGAGGAGGGGAGACTCCCCTGCCAACCCCCCCACCTCATCCATCCCTGCATCCCATCCCTGCCCGCTTCGCCTTACCCGGGTGCGGCGGGGCTCCGACGCCTCCTCCGCCGCCTCTTCCCGGCTCCGCATCCACGGTGAGCCCGGCGCGGGTCCTCCTCCTCCTCCTCCGCTGCTGCCGCCCTGGGCCGCCCCTCCCCGGCTGCTGCTGCTGCTGCTCCTCCGCCAGCCCCCCGCCCGATCCTCCCGATCCGCCTCTTCTCTCCGCTGCGGACGCCCCGTCTCGTCTCGCCGCTGCCTCGGCTCCTCCGCGCACGCGCCTTCAGTCCAGCTGGCCTCGGCCCCGCCCCCGCGGCTCTGAGATATGCAAATATAGACACGCCCCCTCCCCCGCCGGCGCGCTTTTCTCGCCGCAAAACTCCGCCTCCCGCGCCTCCGCTGATATTTATTGGCTCCGCGCTCCTGAATGTGCAAAGACAAAACGTCACCGCCGCGCTCTCTCGCTCTCCTTCCTTCCCTCCCCACCCGGTGTTATTTACAAAGTTCTGCCGACCCCGCCCACCGAGGCTGGCTATTGGTCCGCGCGCGGCCCCGCATGCAAATTAGCCCGTCCGCTCAGCCCGCCCACCTCGTCGTGATGCGACTATGCAAATCCTGTCTTAAGCCCCGCCCCGCACCATGAATGGGAAAGCGGAGGAGGTGCCCGGGTTTCAAGGCTGTCTCACCCCGTTTGCAAGCCCCGCTGGCTTCTTTTTCAAGGCTGGTCCAAGGGAGGCACTCTGCACATGCTCGCAGAAGCCCTTTCACAGCAAAAGGCAGCGCCTGTCTCCTCTCTGCCCCGCCGCTTTTTCCTGATTTTTGCCTGGATGGGCCCCGCCTTGGGGCTTGCCTAGAGCCAAACTCTGTACCTGCCTTGTGGACAACTGGCCTAGACCCCCAAGGGCGGATCACCCTTTTTCCGAACCCTTTTTTTTTTTAGTGTTTGCCGGAACCTTTGGAACTCCCTGCCTCTTGATACAAGCAGAGCCTACTTAAAACATTCTCCCTTGGCTGAGCTTAGAAAGAGGATGCGAGTTTGGGTCTGTTTTTCGTCTATCGCTGTTCTGACATCCCAAAGGCCTTAAATGCTTCTTATTGATAACTTTATTCTTGTATCCTTCTTTTGTAAACTGCTTTGTGTATATCCGCATGGTGTATAAATTTCATGAGATAAAAATACATAAACTTGGCAGCTGGGGGCGGGGGAGAGGGTTAAAAAACGGCAACAAGGCACCCCAAGGGGGGAGGATGGGGGTAAACCCTCCCCTGCCTTTGTCCCCAGATGTGCAGCCTCCCTCGCTCTGCCTGGGCACCCACCCCTGGGTGTTGCCCGCTGTTGCCGGCCAGGGCGGGTCCCACAAAGGGTGGAAAGGAAGGAATTGTTTGCTCTCAAAACAAACAGCCTGCGCCAGCCCCACCCGTGCCAGGCCGGGGGGGGGGGGCAAAGGCTAGGAAGGGCCTGCCCCTCTCCCGCTGCCACTAGGGCATCATCTAATGTTTATTGGATGGATTTTCCCCCTAAATTGATTTTTGAATTCTGAATTTATTGTTATTCACGTCTTATACTGTATTTTATGCTGTATCAATTAAGTGTTTTAAATTTGTTGTTAGCCGCCCTGAGCCCGGTTTTCTGAACCGGGAAGGGCGGGGTATAAATAAAAAATTATTTATTATTATTATTAGGGCAGACTCTGCAAACCTGGGGCCCATCCATCTGCCTCTCCCGCCAGCCACAACACTGGTACGCCATCTTTGACGCACGTCCCGCGGTTTCCCCAGCTTGCAAACCGCCTCACGTGTAGCGATATGGAAAGACTGCATACGAATGAAAAGTCAAATGAAATGAAAAAGTGCAAAAGGGCTTCTTCCAGCGTCCCAAAAGCCCTTGTTCCGGGAGGAAAAGAGGAGAAAGGGAGCCGTTGGCAGCCTTGACATTTTCAGGCGTTTCTGCAGTGGAAAAATGCGCCTCTCCTTTTGGGAGCTGTGGTTCCTTATTCCGGAAGAGGATGCTTAGATTGAATCCAGCTGTGTGCTGGCGAGGGGGGGGGAGCTGGCTGCACCTGGGGAGCCAAAACTGCAAAGAAAGAGAAAGCTTGGGCGAGATCAGTGTTCCCCTTGAGAAGAGGGACATCCTAATCCATCCCCTCCAACGTTTCTCCTATTCCACCCCCTATTAGGAAAATAGTTGTTGTTGTTTAGTCGTTTAGTCGTGTCCGCCTCTTCGTGAACCCCTGGACCAGAGCACGCCAGGCACTCCTGTCTTCCACTGCCTCCCACAGTTTGGTCAAACTCATGCTGGTAAGCTTCAAGAACACTGTCCAGCCATCTCGTCCTCTGTCGTCCCCTTCTCCTTGTGCCCTCCATCTTTCCCAACATCAGGGTCTTTTCCAGGGAGTCTTCTCTTCTCCTGAGGTGGCCAAAGTATTGGAGCCTCAGCTTCAGGATCTGTCCTTCCAGTGAGCACTCAGGGCTGATTTCCTTCAGAACAGATAGGTTTGATCTTCTTGCAGCCCATGGGACTCTCAAGAGTCTCCTCCAGCACCATAATTCAAAAGCATCAATTCTTCATTGATCAGCCTTCTTTATGGTCCAGCTCTCACTTCCATACATCACTACTGGGAAAACCATAGCTTTAACAACATGGACCTCTTAAGTACCCATCACTGAAAGAACAATAAAACTCTTGACATCTCCTTGCCCTCAGGACTGGTCTGGAGATGAGCTTTCAGAACACCAGCCTTGCTCAACTGCCTCTGCGGATGTCTAGTGTTGCCCCCTTGGTCACTCCCTGGGTGGGGGGCCGTGGATGTGCTCTCACGCTTGGGGAGTTATGGCAGGATGCCCTGTTCCTGCTGCCTGCTTCTTGGTCCATAGAGGGAGGTGGAGCCCAAATTCACCTTTCTTTAAGGGTTAAAATGGCGTTGGAATGAGGAGAGTCGGTTAAAGTATGGATTTTCTATGAATTTACAAAGCTAGGTATCTTCCCTGAGCTGTCAAATCGAAAGGCTACATTTAGGCATAATATTTGTGTAGCTATGGTTTTCCCAGTAGTGATGTATGGAAGTGAGAGCTGGACACCATTGAATACTGACCCCAATGAAAACCCATAAACGATATCCTGGCCCAAGAATCTGCAGCCCTTGTCAGAAGCTTTGTCTGGCAGGACCCACAGCCAAGATGGTCAGGAAAAATGCTGCAGCTGGATCAGGCTAAAGGCCCCTCTCCTTTGCTCTGCCAGCCAGATGCCTTTGGAAGACCGCAAGCAGGGCAGGATGACAATAGACCCCCCCCAAAAAAACCCAAGCCCCTCTTCATCCCTGTTTCCCAGCAACTGGTATTTGGTGGCATTTGATCCTGGAAGAAGCCCATAAAGCCCCCCAGAGATGCTCCTTTGAGTCAACACTGCTCAGGAATAATAATAAAAAGCAAAACTCTTGCTGCTCTAACCAAGGGACCCACACTGCTTCCTCCCTGCTAAGCCCTCGTGAGGAATAAGGGCTCCATTCCACACCAGCCACTATTTATTCCACGAAATAATTGATTGCAAAAAGAAGCCGAAAAAGCTCAAAGCAGGGGTCAACAAACTTTTTCAGCAGGGGGCTGGTCCACTGTCCCTCAGACCTTATGGGGGGGCCCGACTATATTTTGGAGGGGAAATGAACGAATTCCAGTTGTGTAGTCGTTTAGTCGTGTCCGACTCTTTGTGACCCTCTAGACCAGAGCACGCCAGGCCCTCCTGTCTTCCACTGCCTCCCGCAGTTTGGTCAAACTCATGCTGGTAGCTTCGAGAACACTGTCCCACCATCTCATCCTTTCATCCCCTTCTCCTTGTGCCCTCCATCTTTCCCAACATCAGGGTCTTTTCCAGGGAGTCTTCTCTTCTCATGAGGTGGCCAAAGTCTTGGAGCCTCAGCTTCAGGAGCTGTCCTTCCAGGGAGCACTCAGGGCTGGTTTCCTTCAGAATGGAGAGGTTTGATCTTCTTGCAGTCCATGGGACCCTCAAGAGTCTCCTCCAGCACCATAAATCAAAAGCATAAATTCTTCGGCGATCAGCCTTCTTTATGGTCCAGCTTTGCCCCCAAAATAACCCAGAGATGCATTTTAATTAAACACACACATTCTACTCATGTAAAAACATTCTGATTCCCGGACTGTCCACGGGCCGGATTTAGAAGGCGATTGGGCCGGATCCAGCCGCCGTGCCTTAGTTTGCCTACCCATGGCTCAAAGCATTTTATGAAAAAAGAATAAAACAAGAAAACCAAGGTGTGTGGGGTGGAACGCAAGGATACGTTTAGAACATACAAAAGACTAAAAATACTCAAACAGGTTAAAAGTTGGACCAGCATTTCTCAGCGTCTTGCCCAAACAAGAGTGTTTTTAGCAGGCAGTGGAAAAGAGTGCAGCAAAGACGCCCGTTCGATATCAATAGGCAGGGAGTTCCAAAGTGCCGCACTAAATGGCCAGGTTCTTACAAGCAATCAGGAGTCAGGCAATCTCGTAGGTAAAGTGGTCGGAACGGCTTTGTATGCTAATTGTAACACCTTGAACCTGGCCCAGGAGTAAATGGGGAACCAGGGCAGATTTGAAGATAAGGCCTTTCTCCTGCCAGCAATCGTTCTGCCCTGACCGCAGCTTCTGGGTCAAGTGGGAGGGAAGCCCCACAAAGGGCACACCGGGGTCATCCAGTCCTCGTGCTAGGAGGAGGAAGAGTTACAAAGGGGCTCGTGGGCCCTGGCTTGGCACGGAACTGGCACACACGCCCTGTTCTCTCTCCCCAGCAAACCAGCCACTGAACAATATAGGAGGGCTGGCAGGAGCTGTGCAGAGCCTGAGCTTAGATCAATTGGGAATGCATTTAAGGCAAGAGCCTTTAATGCCAGATGATCAATAAAGCAATGATGAGCACCCGTTTCTCTTCCAATTGCTGGGTAGGAGGAGGACAAGAGAGGGCAGGGGCTGGTGCGTTGGCACATGCCGGCAAGGAAGCTCAGCCAACCAGAGGGGGAAGGACCTTTGCTTCCTTTGTGCCTTGCGGTCACCCTCTGCTGTGGGTGGGCAGATAGTGGGGGGCACGGCAGGAAAATCATAGAATTGCAAAGTTGCAAGGGACGCCCCAGGATCATCTAGTTCAACCTCCTGCAATGCAGGAATCGCAGCTAAAGAATCCCTGGCAGATAATAATAATAATAATAATAATAATAATAATAATAATAATAATTTATTATTTATACCCCGCCCATCTGGTTGGGTTTCCCCAGCCACTCTGGGCAGCTCCCAGCAGAATATTAAAAACACAATAAAACATCAAACATTAAAAACTTCCCTGTACAGGGCTGCCTTCAGATGTCTTCTAAAAGTCAGGTACAGTGGTACCTCGGGTTAAGAACTTAATTTGTTCTGGAGGGCCGTTCTTAACCTGAAACGGTTCTTAACATGAAGCACCACTTTAGCTAATGGAGCCTCCCACTGCCGCCGCGCCACTAGGGCACGATTTCTGTTCTCATCCTGAAGCAAAGTTCTTAACCCGAGGTATTATTTCTGGGTTAGCAGAGTCTATAACCTGAAGCGTATGTAACCCAAGGTACCACTGTAGTTGTTTATTTCCTTGACATCTGGTGGGAGGGCGTTCCACAGGGCAGGTGCCACCACCGAGAAGGCCCTCTGCCTGGTTCCCTGTAACCTCACTTCTCGCAGTGAGGGAACCACCAGAAGGCCCTCGGAGCTGGACCTCAGCATCCAGGTAAAATGATGGGGGTGTAGACGCTCCTTCAGGTATGGCCATCCAATGTGTAGAGTTGAAAGGGATGCCCAAGAGTCTGTTGGAAGATAAAAAGAAGGTCCTTATTCATTATCCAGCAGCCTGTCATGTTGTTATCTAGTCCAACTCCCACAATGCAGGAATCGCAGCCAAAGAATCCCAGACAGATAGCCTTCCAGCCTCTGTTTGGTCTAGAAGCTCCTCCGGACTCCCTTTCCTCTGCCGTCCTTCACCCTTGCTCCTTTTGGCGCTTTGGGTCCTGCTTCTTCCCAGGTCACGGCCGTCTCTTCCCTTCCACATCCCTTGCCCACAAACCCTCAGACATGCCTTGGATTGTGGGCGCAGGCTCCCATCCACCCAGCCCAAGCGTGGATGCAGACATCTCCCACAGCCATATCAAATCTGAGTCAGCTTGGTTGGGAGAGTCCCAGCTCTGCCTGGGCTGGAGAAATCTGTCGTTGTTGGCATCCGTCCGTCTGTCTTGGGAGTCAACGGAGGAGGAGTGCGCCTTTGTGGGAGAAGTCAGACTGTTGGAAGGTTGCAGCCAGCACCAGCTGCTGCTGTAAAGGTAAAGGGACCTCTGACCATTAGGTCCAGTCGTGACCGACTCTGGGGTTGCGGCGCTCATCTCGCTTTATTGGCCGAGGGAGCCAGCGTACAGCTTCCGGGTCATGTGGCCAGCAGGACTAAGCCGCTTATGGAGAACCAGAACAGCGCACAGAAACGCCGTTTACCTTCCCGCTGGAGTGGTACCTATTTATCCACTTGTACTTTGACGTGCTTTTTAAACTGCTAGGGTGGCAGGAGCAGGGACTGAGCAATGGGAGCTCACCCTGTCATGGGGATTCGAACCTCCGACCTTCTGATCAGCAAGCCCTAGGCTCTGTGGTTTAACCCACAGCGCCAGGGACCCATAAAGAGAATTCTTTTAAAAAGGAAGAAAGGGTGTTGTAATAAACAAAAATCTGCCCTTATTTCCTTATGGGGGACACAAAAGCCCTTATAGAGTCCTTTGTAGGTTCTCCATCAGTCGGAGAAAATAACAGAGGCCAACCAGAGAATATTGAGAAGCAAATCAGCTTGTAAGCCTGATCTTTATTAAAGCTGTTGCAAGAGGGTGCTCCCCTCACACGCAGGAAAGGAGGACCCAGAACCAAGGTGTGCCTGCTCTTATATAGACATTTTAAATTGCCCGCCCTGGAGTACAAGACCACCTCCAGAAACATCATACCTACATCACAGAAAGGGCGGTCTACAACAGAAATCTGAGTGCGTTGTTTTACCTCCTGTCTGGCAGGTTACCTGCTAATCTCACTTGATTGGATACCCTGGGGAGCCTGGCCTGTCTTTTGTAATGATAAATACTTCAAGCGGTGGTTCCCACAGTGCAGCAACCCGGCAAAGGGGATGCGGCAAGGAAAACCACCGTCATCTCTCCGCTGGGAAGCGCTGAGCAAAGGCGAGTCCCCAGGCAACGCGGCCGATTTGATCAGCACAAGGCATGCAAGCGCCACCCCCCAGTCGTTCTTAGACTCTTTATTGGGTGAGCAATGCAGCCAAGCAACACAGTTGGAGCCTCCCTCCTCCCTGGCTGGCAGGGAGGGAGGGAGAGGAGCTGCTTCCTTTGAAACCCGGGAAATTTAAGGGACATCATCAATAAGGGACAGCAGCGGGACACGGCGCTGGGATAAGGGACTTTCCCGCCAAATAAGGGATGGTTGACAGCTATGCCACACACATACTTGCAGTTCTCTGCTGGGATTTCTTGCCTGACCCCTTTCCCTTCTTCCGGGAGATCTTCGTTCTTAGGGTGGGGCCAGAGAAAGTGTCCCCTGGAAGCGCTTTCCATTTCTCCCCCCCCCCTTTTCCTCCAAGGAGCTCAAGGCGAGCAGAGCTTCCCTCCCCCCCTCATTTAATCCCCACAACCACCCTGCGAGGTAGATTTGGCCGCGAGGCAGTGGCCGCCCCCCCAAGGTCACACCCCATGGAATTCATGGCTGAGTGGGGATTCGAACCCTGGTCGCACAAGTCCTAGTCCAGCACTCTAACCACTACTCCATGCTGCCTCTCACAGGTTCTCCTCCGCAGCTCTGCTTCCTCTGGAAACTCCGCCTGGCCTTGCCCTTCCTTGCCCCCATGCTGCCTTGGAGGGAGGAACTGGACCCCTGGACAAATTCTGCCCCGCGCCCCCACCCCATGCCTGGGGCTTTCTCTTGCTGTGTTTGATGTCCCAGGGCTTTTCCCTTTGAGTGCTTTCGGACCTTAATCCTCGCCGGATCCTCCATTCACAAACTAATCTGGGCAAGTGTTGCTCCCGGATTTAGGATTTTAAGCGTCCAGCTGTTCGGAGGGGAGCCTGTGAGCTGATTTGCAGGGCTGCCAGCCCTTTAGGATATTATTTATGGCGTGTCACTGATGTGTACCCTCTGGGGATGTTTTGGACTACGACTCCCATCAGCCCCCGGGGCAACACGGCTGTGCTGCCTGGGAGCAGCATGGTCGACTCCAGGCTGCAGAAGGCGGGGGTTGGGGGGCTTTGAGGAGCAGCGTAAGAAGCCTGCAGGTCCCTGCCCCGAAGAAGAGATGACTGCAATGCGCTCAATGTGGGGCTTCCCCCCTGTTTGATCTGGAAGCTATGGTTGCAAGATGCTGCAGCGCAATTGCTGACAGGAGGGAGACCTTGTCAGCGTGCAACACCTGTGCTCGGAGATCAGAGCTGGTTGGGGGCCAAGTTCAAGGTGTTACATTCCTGCATTGCAGAGGGTTAGACTGGATGACCTTTGGGGGTCCTTTTCCAGCTCTACGATTCTGATTCCACACATCCTCGGCTAAGGAAGGAAGGAGAGCCAGCCAGTTCGTTGGCCACCAGCCTCTGCCCATCGCTCCCCTCGGCCATATCGGAAGGCGTGGTTCCCCTGGCGCAGCAGCCTTGGGTTCAAATCCTGAGCCCAGGCCAAGAGCTCCCTTTTGCACTAGGAACCCTGCGCCACATCCACGGGGCTCCCGGAGAAACAGGCTCCCCGCCAAGTTGGGCGGCCAAGTTGTGGTGTGAATCCGCTTCAGATTCAGCCAGGAAGTGATCTCAGCTCCCTTTGCACCTTTTGCTTGGTCCACAGCTGCAGCGGGGGGTGGTCCTTGAGCAGGCCTGGGACATCTTCTGGAACCGGACGTCCCTCTTTTCACGGGAGAAATGGAGGGGACGGAATAGGATGTTCCTATTTTCCTAGCAGAGACATCACCTTGCCGACAAAGGCCCGTATAGTTAAAGCTATGGTTTTCCCAGTAGCGAAAATCAGCCATAGCTACACAAATATTATGCCTAATATTATGCCTTTTGATTTGACAGCTCAGGGAAGATACCTAGCTTTGTAAATTCATAGAAAATCCATACTTTAACCGACTCTCCTCATTCCATTTTAACCCTTAAAGAAAGGTGAATTTGGGCTCCACCTCCCTCCATGGACCAAGAAGCAGGCAGCAGGAACAGGACATCCTGCCATAACTCCCCAAGCGTGAGAGCACATCCACGGCCCCCCACCCAGGGAGTGACCAAGGGGGCAACACTAGACATCCGCAGAGGCAGTTGAGCAAGGCTGGTGTTCTGAAAGCCCATCTCCAGACCAGTCCTGAGGGCAAGGAGATGTCAAGAGTTTTATTGTTCTTTCAGTGATGGGTACTTAAGAGGTCCGTGTTGTTAAAGCTCTGGTTTTCCCAGTAGTGATGTATGGAAGTGAGAGCTGGACCATAAAGAAGGCTGATCGCCAAAGAATGGATGCTTTTGAATTATGGTGCTGGAGGAGACTCTTGAGAGTCCCATGGACTGCAAGAAAATCAAACGCATCCATTCTGAAGGAAATCAGCCCTGAGTGCTCACTGGAAGGACAGATCCTGAAGCTGAGGCTCCAAGACTTTGGCCACCTCAGGAGAAGAGAAGACTCCCTGGAAAAGACCCTGATGCTGGGAAAGATGGAGGGCACAAGGAGAAGGGGACGACAGAGGACGAGATGGTTGGACAGTGTTCTTGAAGCTACCAGCATGAGTTTGACCAAACTGCAGGAGGCAGTGGAAGACAGGAGTGCCTGGCGTGCTCTGGTCCAGGGGGTCACGAAGAGGCGGACACGACTAAACGACTAAACAACACCACTTAAGAGGTTGCTGGGAAAGGTGTCTGATCAAGTGACCTAATGTTGAACTTGTGTAACCCTTGTATAACCCTCCCCATTTGTGACATGCTGGTGATGTAGTGATGATGTATCAATGATGCTGCTCAAAGTGTATTCAGGGGGACAGAGGGAAGTTTTGAAAGAGGATGTCACCCCGTGTTTTGGGGTTCTTACTCCTGTGGGGACCTATTGTGCAACAATAAAGATTGTGGTTGTTATGTACTGAAGTTCTCACCCTGGGCCAGCAGGGGGATACTGTAGATAGTTATGCAAATGAAGGATCGAAAGTGACGTTCAGTGATTGGATAGTTTGTATGCAAATGAAGGATCGAAAGTGACGTTCAGTGATTGGCTAGTTACAGAAAATGGTTACCGTTGCATTCTAGTGGAGCTCTATATAAGCAGGCTGGCTGAGCTCCTCAGTTCAGTTCTGTTCCAGCTTACAAATAAACAGCTGCTTTGGAAAAATTGCTGTGTCGTCTGATATGTTCGCCCACAACTTAACAGTGGTCTACTGACAGCTGTTTAGCTCCAAATTACTTGGCTGGAACTTCCTTCTTTTACTGACCACATAGAGCCACGGGAGACTTGCACCCTGAGCAGCTGGGCTGTTGAATTTTTCCTTAACAAAACAGGACAACACACACACACACCCCGGGAAGTTCTGGCTTGGCTGGCCATGTATCTCCTTCTGATGCACTCTTGTTCATTTTATTTCTGCATTTATACCACACCTTTTCCACCAACGATCTCCATCCCCATCGTTCTGCCCGGACATTGAGGTCCAGTGCTGAGGGCCTTCTGGCGGTTCCCTCATTGCGAGAAGCAAAGCTACAGGGAACCAGGCAGAGGGCCTTCTTGGTAGTGGCACCCGCCCTGTGGAACGCCCTCCCATCAGATGTCAAAGAGATAAACAACTACCTGACATTTAGAAGACATCTGAAGGCAGCTCTGTTCAGGGAAGTTTTTAATGTGTGAGATTTTAATGTATTTTTAATCTTTGTTGGAAGCCGCCCAGAGTGGCTGGGGAGACCCAGCCAGATGGGCGGGGTACAAATAATAAATTATTAGGTTAGGCTGAGATAAGACAGTGCCTGGCCGCTCCAAGGCCACACCCAGTGAGTTTCATTGCTGAGTGGCAGAATTTGAACCCTGCTCTTTCCCAGGCCCTAGTGCAACACTCTAACCACTACACCACACTGCTTCTGGGGCCAAACATGCCAGGAGGCAGCCCCCCAGACCCCTGGGGCAGCCTGGATGCCGTTTGCCTTTGCGATGCAGCTGGCGGAGCCGAGTGTGTGGTGCAAAGTGGAAGCGATCCTGAAAACCCATCTCCCTTCAGCCGCAGTATCCGGTTCTCTGGAGCAGCTCCAAAACTCTCACGCAGACGTGATAAGAGCATCTCCTTTACACGCTGACAGGCTCGGCTTCCGTCGTCTTGGCGTCTCCTGGCAGAGCTGGAGAAATTCACCAGCTGGAATTCACCCTGGAGAGCTGCAGTGGTTGCTGCTGCCAGCCAGGGTGGGCCATATGGAGCTAGATAGGCCTGTGGCCTGGGGCTCAGGATAAAGCCACTTGCTGCAGCAGGTCAGGGAAAGTTCTTGTTTGGTTAGTGGGCAGCTCCTGAACCCGGGACAATAGCAAAAGCGCTCACAGGCGTTTGCAAACATCGCTCTGCAGAGGATATTGTGTTGCTGGGTTCAGGAAAGGGCAGCCACAGTGACCCAGGCGATGGAGAGACTTTCCCACAAAGGCCGGCCGGAGCTTTTTCGCCTGGAGAGAAGGCGAGGCAGAGGCAGCAGGACAGAAGTTTCTAAAAGCAGGCAAGGCACGCAGAAAAGAGGGGAAAGCTTCTCTCCCTCTCTCCTAATGCAAGAACTCGCAGACATCCTATGCAGCTGAATATCGGAAAGATTCAGGCAGATGGAGTTAAACTGCGGAACTCTCTGCCACAGGAGGCCACAAACCTAGATGGCTTTAAAAGAGGATTAGGACTCAGCTACATTAGTCAATAAGGGGTGCGGGTGGCGCTGTGGGTTAAACCACAGAGCCTAGGACTTGCCGATCAGAAGGTTGGCAGTTCAAATCCCTGCGATGGGGTAAGCTCCCATTGCTCCTGCCAACCTAGCAGTATGAAAGCATGTCAAAGTGCAAGTAGATAAATAGGTACAATTCCAGGTGGGAAGGTAAACGGCGTTTCCGTGCGCTGCTCTGGTTCGCCAGAAGCGGCTTAGTCATGCTGGCCACATGACCTGTACACCGGCTCCCTCGGCCCATAGAGCGAGATGAGCGCCGCAACCCCAGAGTCGGCCACGACTGGACCTAATGGTCAGGGTCCCTTTACCCATTACCTTTACCTTAGTCAATAAACATTATAAACATGCAACACCAGATGGCTCCAGAGAGCAAAAAAAATTATATGCTGTTTTTATATAGTTTTCTTCATTTGTTACGATTTAATTTCTGACTTATTTATAGCGGGGGGTTTTCCCGGTGTGTAGAGCTCTCCTTAGACAAATTCATGGAGGAGGAGGTCTATCAGTGGCTACTAACCAGCATGGTTGTGCTCTGCTCTCCACATTTTGAGCCTGTAGTTCCAGTGGACCCAAGCAGACATTTAAACCTACAGAGGTTTAAAAATAATTATTTAAAGCTTACTGGAAAGGGACTCTGGGATTCTAATTCTTTAATAACAAATCTCATTGCTGCTAATATTATAGCTGCCCAGAGTGGCTGGGGAAACCCAGTCAGATGGGAGGGATTATTATTATTATTATTATTATTATTATTATTATTTATTGCCTCATGCGTGGAACAGGCCTCTCTTCCTGGGAGCAAAGAGGGCATATCCTAATGACCCTAGATCTTGCAGACGTCATTGTGGTGTAGTGGTTGGGAGCACAGCTGTCAAGTGTCCCTTATTTGAAGGGACAGTCCCTTATTCCAGCGCCATGTCCCGCTGCTGTCCCTTATTGATGGATGTCCCTTAAATGATGTCCCTTAAATTTCAAAGGAAGCAGCTCCTCTCCCTCCCTCCCTGCCGGCCAGGGAGGAGGGAGGCTCCAACTGTGTTGCTTGGCTGTGTTGCTCACCCAATAAGAAGTCTAAGAACGACTGGGGGGTGGAGCTTGCATGCCTCGTGTGTGGCTAGTTAATGCAAGCTGAGGAGGTTTTTGAATGCTGGGCGCCATTTTGTTGCACGTGCTGCTGCAAACTTTGCAGTGCAAAGCCAGGCCGGGGAGCCATCTTAAGTTGAGGCTGCATAGGCCTTGTGGTGCATGTGGTTCAGATTCTATTCAGTTGAACCTCTGGTTACAAAGTTGGTTGGACAGTGTTCTCGAAGCTACCAGCATGAGTTTGACCAGACTGCAGGAGGACAGGAAGACTGGAGTGCCTGGAACAGGTGAGGCTGCAGGTCCCTTATTTTGGCTGCTGCCCCCTTATTTTCAAGGCTGCTGGTCCCTTATTTTCAAATCTGTAAGTTGACAGCTATGGTTGGGAGTGCTGGGTTAGGGCCCAGGAGAGACCATGGTTCAAATCCCATCACTTGGCCATGAAACTCACTGGGTATGAGGTTGCGGGACAGTAATTATCTCTCGGCTTGACCTACCTCGAAGGATCGTTGTGAAGATAAAATGTAGGAGGGGGAGGAGAAGAAGTCTGCAGACACCTGCCAGCCTTAAATAAATGTCACAATGGTACAAATAACTAGGAGATGATTCAGCGGCGATGAACCAGATCAGGCTGGTTATTCCCACAAAACAGTGAAAATCTATTTCATAGTGGAATCAACGTTATGAATGGGCATGGCTGGGATTTTCTGTGTTTCTGCACTTTTAAACTTGATTTCCCAATATCCTTTTTTTTATAATAATAATAAAAAGCACACACATTTTTAACTGCCCACATCTTTGTGAAGCTGCTTGCTTTAAACCCCCCAGAGCAGTTCATACAAATTAACTGTATGGATCAATTCCAATATCACCAGCTGTTAGCTGGGAAAACATCTGCCGAGATGCAAAAGTGTTTAACCCTTTGGCTGGCTCCTTTCCTGGAACAGGAGGAGGATGCCAAGTGGGTCTTTATTAAAAAGGAGGCAACCGCCCCCCCTGCCCAAGGCAGACTTGCCTGCCCAGCTAAACCAGAGCCCAGAAGCAGCAGCAGCTCCCATCGTAGGGAAATGGAGGTATAAATAATTGAACTTTATAGAGGTATTGATTGGCACGAGCCTGCCATTAGCTCCGGCAGAAGGCAAGCATAATGTCCTTTTTCGTTTTGCCATTCCTGGCTTTATGAAACCCACCTTCCTGTTTTTCTAGGAGAGAGAAAGCCCAAGGATTTTCCATCTCTATGCACCCTCTGCGGTCCTGAGATCAAGGATGGTCGGGAGATGGTCTCGTGTGTGCTTGGATCAGGCCCCCATGGCCCGTTCAGTTGGCAGTTAATCCCATGAAAACACAAGGGGAGCGATTCCCGGGTAAAATCCGCACAGTAGCTCCCTTTGATCTGCTGTGCAGCTCAGCTCACTTCCTTGAGCTGCCTGGAACCACCTGCTCTGCCCTCTGCTGGATTAAAAAGGGGTGTGCAGACAGAGTGACAAACCTAGACAGCATCTTAAAAAGTAGAGACATCACCTTGCCAACAAAGGTCCATATAGTAAAAACTATGGTTTTTCCAGTAGTGATGTATGGAAGTGAGAGCTGGACCATAAAGAAGGCTGATCGCCAAAGAATGGATGCTTTCGAATTATGGTGCCAGTGTGGTGTAGTGGTTAAGAGCAGTAGTCTCGTAATCTGGGGAACCGGGTTCGCATCTCCGCTCCTCCACATGCAGCTGCTGGGTGACCTTGGGCCAGTCACACTTCTGTGAAGTCTCTCAGCCCCACTCACCTCACAGAGTGTTTGTTGTGGGGGAGGAAGGGAAAGAAGAATGTTAGCCGCTTTGAGACTCCTTAAAAGGAGTGAAAGGCAGGATATCAAGTCCAAACTCTTCTTCATGGTGCTGGAGGAGACTCTTGAGAGTCCCATGGACTGCAAGAAGATCAAACCTCTCCATTCTGAAGGAAATCAGCCCTGAGTGCTCACTGGAAGGACAGATCGTGAAGCTGAGGCTCCAATACTTTGGCCACCTCATGAGAAGAGAAGACTCCCTGGAAAAGACCCTGATGTTGGGAAAGATGGAGGGCGCAAGGAGAAGGGGACGACAGAGGACGAGATGGTGGGACAGTGTTCTCGAAGCTACCAGCATGAGTCTGACCAAACTGCGGGAGGCAGTGAAAGACAGGAGTGCCTGGGGTGCTCTGGTCCAGGGGGTCACGAAGAGTCGGACACGACTAAACGACTAAGCAACAACAACAATGCACCCTCTGCGGTCCCAAGATCAAGGATGGTCGGAGCTGGTCTCGTGTGTGCTTGGATCAGGCCCCCATGGCCCGTTCAGCTGGCAGTTAATCCCATGAAAACACAAGGAGAGCAATTCACAGGTAAAATCCGCACAGTAGCTTCCTTTGCACTGCTGTGCAGCACAGCTCACTTCCTTGAGCTGCCTGGAACTACCTGCTCTGCCCCCTGCTGGATTAAAAAGGGGTGTGCAGCCAGAGTGGAGAAGCTAGTGATCAATGGGAAGTCGGAACGTAAGTTGAGCAGGCTGGATCAGGCCAAAGGGGGCCTCCCATTGAGTCCGGGATCCTGCTCTCCCAGGGGCCAACCAGATGCCCATTATGGGAACCCCGCAACCTGGGGAAGGGAGTTCTGTAGTTTAACCATGCACTGCATAAAGGACTCCCCTTATATCTTTTAATCTGTTTTTAGTGTGTCTTTCAACATGGGGGAATTCCACTGCATGCTGGGTGAAAGAACCTTTCCAGGGAGGTACCGGATTTTTCGCTCCATAAGACGCACCTAGTTTATAGAGGAGGAAAACGAGGGAAAAAAAATATTCTGAACGAAACAGTGGATGTATGATTTTTGTGGTTCATGCTGTGGCCACAGACATGTGATTTGACGGTGAGTTTGGGGTAGCCCAGTGCAAAAATCCTGAGAATCCATGTGGATCCATGCTGTGTAACCACGTTTTTGCACCACTGCAGCCCCACGAAACAGTGGGTGCGTGATTCTTTTGGTGCAGGCTGTAGCCATGGACATGCTATGTGATCTGATGGTGAATTTAGGGTGACCCAATGCAAAAATCTTGAGTATCCATGGGCTTTTACCTTCCCCCTCCCAGGCAGCCTCCTTTATTGCTAGCGTCCCTTATCTCCCTCCCGATCCTTTGCCGATTAGCAGCTTAGTTTCAACACCCCCTTCCCTCTTTCAAAAAAAAAAAAAAAAAGAGCATGATCTGCTTTTTGCCCCTGGGCAATTCGGCTCCAGGGACCACGCATTTGCTCCATAAGACGCACAGACATTTCCCCTTACTTTTTAAGAATAAAAAAGTGCGTCTTATGGAGCCAAAAATATGGTAAATCACATTTCTAACACATTTTAGTCCCAGAAATCAGTTGCCTCTTTTTATCCCTCTCTCTTTCTCTGTTTTCTTTCTCCTTTCCCTCCCCCTTTCTTTTCTCCCTTCCGCGCTGCCCTCTCTCTTAATTATTCCTAACCTTAGTTTTGTTTCTATATACGCCTTTCTCTCATTTCCTTGTGTCTTTCGGATTTGATTATCCTAATATAATTTCCCCACAGATGGGGTCATCAAGTATGTGATCGTTGTCTAATGAGATGTGCTATATTTCTCCCCATTTGCTTTCAACTTTTCTAATCTTCAACCACTCCCTCTGCCCTAAAAAATAAAAAAAAATAAAGCAAGGACGAGAAGCTAAGACGTCAGAGCCACAGGACAATATCAAAGCATTTATCTGAGCTTTAAAAAAGATTATATATTGAGAGAGAGAGAGGGAGGAGCCCCTTCTCCAATAAAAACAGATACCAAGCAGTGAAAAGCCTTGCTAAATTTGCAGAAGTGTGACAGGTCGTTCTGATGGATCAGATGCTTCTTTCATTTCCCAGACTGGGTGTTGGCTGTTTTGGACGTTCTGGGGTGGGGCTGGGAGGCCCTCCCTGCGCAAAAATGCCCCCAAATTGCAACTCGTGGCTTCCCTGCCCACTTTTGGCCCACAAGGAACGGCCGCTTGCTTTTCTGGTCCTCAGCACCTCCCCTTTTGGATGGCAGAGAAAACACACGGACACCGTTTTTTCATTTTAAAAAACACCTGGTAGCTGTAATGGGCAGAGACACATACAGACACACACACACTTTGGCCACCCAAGTCAGGCCCGAGACCAAGTTGCTTCTGCCAGATCCCTCTCCCCCCAGATCTCTCGCTGCCTTTCTCTCTTTTACAACACTTTGTCTAGCTGCCCCAGTTTAAAGTCACACCCAAGTTTATATATTAAAAGCAGAAGGAGGGGAGGGGTCCCTTTTATGGGTGGGACGCGCCCCGGCTCAAGGGCAGTCTAACAGCGCTCATGTCCTCCTGATTCAAAGGCCACAAAACGGAGGAAGCCAGGACTCTCCTGGCTGGAGTTAGGAACCGGAAAGGGACATGGGGAAGGATGGATCTCCTTGGGAGCAGCAGCGAAGCTCTTTTATCATTCCCGGGAGAGTGACAGCTCCCAAATCGCTGAGCTTCTTCAAGCCTCTTTGCTTGGCAATGAGAACCGTCGGTTCCTCCATGGGAGTCGATTGCAGGGAATGCCAAACCTCGCTGATTTGACCGTACCCTTTTGGGCGGCAGTGGCACCTCAGCTCTTGTTGCCCTGGGGACACCGGGCCTGTAGGGGGCAGGAGGCCAAGCGAGGGTGTGGGGCAGAGCCGGCTGGCGCTACCCCTTCCCTTGCTCAGAGGAGACCGCCAGAGGGGTCGAGGATGGAGGTGCCAGGCCAGGCGGCTGTGTTAGAGGGCAGCTCTAATACCGGCCAGCGGCTGGTCCGAAGAAAGACCCCCGCTTGGCCAAGATGCTGCCCCACAGAGGGCCCCTGCCCCACACAAGCTGTCCCGGCAGCAGAATGGTCAAGGCTTCCTCGTGGAGAGTTCCGGCCGGCTGGCGAGCTGCAGGATCCACTCGCGGAAACAGCGGAGGATCTCCCTAGACCCTGCCGGCCATAGGGGCAGGGCGCTCCCCGGCCAAGTATCGGGCATAGGCCTCCTCAAACATCTCCCGGCAGGGGATGGCGGCCCCGAGTCGTGCGCAGATGAGGAATGATCCGGCGATTTTGCGGTGTAGCGAGTAGCTCTCCTCCGGAGGGGGGCTGAGTCGGTGCTTCAGCATCACAGGAATGAGGTCCTGGATGCAGCGAGTCGTGCGCTGGGTGCTAAAGTCGAAGGGGCCCGGCGTGGAGAAGGCCTCTCCCAGGATCATCACGGCGTCCACATGGGCGTCCTCAAAGACCTGCCGGGAGAAGGAGGGAGGTCAGTCCAAGGGCAAGTGTTTCTGGGACTGGCTGCTCAGGTAGGGGCCACGGGCTGACAGGAAGGGGAAGAGGGGTTCCTGGGCATGGGCAGACTGCCTTTACCACTTCCTTCAGCCTTGAGTCAGACCCCACCTGTGTCCAATTCTGGATGCCGCAGTTTTAGAAGGGTGTTGACAAGGAAGGTGGGCAGAGGAGGGAGACAGAGGTGATCAAGGGTCTGGAAACCAACCCTGATGAGGAACGGTTGAAGGAGCTGGGAACGGTTAGCCTGGAAAAAGGAGACTGAATGCTTTGATAAGTAAGGGGAATGAGATAAAAGAATGAATCTACCGTATTTTTCGCTCTATAGGACGCACTTTTCCCCCTCCAAAAATTGAGGGGAAATGTGTGTGAGTCCTATGGAGCGAATGTAGGCTCCTTGGCTTCAGCGATAGCAACGCTAAGCCTCCGAAGCGCAGAGGGAGCACTCCCTCCGTGCTCCAAAGGCTTCGCGTTGCTTTCGCTGAAGCCTGGAGAGCGAGAGGCGTCGGTGCGCACCGACCCCTCTCACTCTCCAGGCTTCAGGGATAGCTGCGCGCAGCCCCTCTGTCAGGGAGAGGTTGCGTGGGGCTAAAGAGGAAGCCCAAACAGCCAGCAGGATGGATCCTGCTGGCTGCCTTGGCTTGTGACATAGCCGCGCGCAACCCCTCCGGCAGGGAGAGGTTGCGCGCAGCCTGTATGCTGCTGTTTGGGGCTGGGGGGAATAAGATTTTTTTTCTTGATTTCCCCCCCTAAAAACTAGGTGCGCCCTATGGTCTAGTGCGCCCTATGGAGCGAAAAATACGGTACTTGCAGGCCACAAGCAGTCTTTCTCAACCTGTAGGTCCCCAGGTGTTGTTGAACTACAACTCCCATCACCCCTAGCGAGCAAGGCCAGAGCTCAGGGATGATGGGAGTTGTAGTCCAACAACATCTGGGGACCCACAGGTTAAGAATCACTCAGATAGAGGGACTGGGTTTCACTAGGGGGCGCTGCCCTACCTCAGATCGGCAAGGAAGGAGGGCTTGGGCCCAGGGCTCTCCTGCCTTGCGTTCAAATCCCCTTTTCTGGGTGCAGCACCCTTGCAGGATTAGGCAGGCCCAGCAGCACAACATGGGATGGAGCTGGGTGTGGGTGGGTGCTGGAGGAGGCAAAGGGGATGTGCAAGGAGGGAATGGTTCGTCGCTGCCCCCTTCTCTTCCTTTTTAAACTTCAAAAGTGGGGATGTGCCCCCATAGCCTTTCTCAACCTGTGGGTCCCCAGATGTTGTTGAACTACAACTCCCATCATCCCTAGCTAGCAGGGCCAGAGCTCATGGATGATGGGAGTTGTAGTCCAACAACATCTGGGGACCCACAGGTTGAGAACCGCTGCCATAAAACCTTCAAAGAATCTAAAACAAACAAGCCAGCCCCCCACCCCCAGCGAAATCACCCAATGCCAGGAATGGCAGAGCAACTGCCCAGAGGAGGGGGGGGGCAGAAAATGGCACCCCACTCTGGACAGTATGGGAGTTTGCAAACCTGGTGCCCTCCTAAGAAGAGCCTGGCTGTGGGATCAGGCCCATCTAGTCCAGCCTCCTATTCTACCCCAAAGAACCGAGGACTCCAGACAGACTGCCGCTGGATCTGGAGGCTCCATAAGAGCATGAGAAGAGCCTGCTGGATCAGGCCAAAGGGGCCCCATCCAGTCCTGTTCCCACAGTGGCCAAGGAGACGATGCCTCTTTGGGGAAACCCACAAGGATAAGGGGACTCTGCCCTCCTGTGGTTCAGAGCAAAGGGTTCCCAGAAGCGTCGCTGCCTCTGACTGTGGAGGCAGAGACCCGCCATCCTGGCTAGTAGACGCCAATAGCTCTCTCCTCCTCCATGAATTTGTGCAAGCCCCTTCTAAAGCCATCCAGGCGAGTGGCCTTCACTGCCTCTTGTGGCAGGGAGTTCCACAGTTTATGTGCTTCATGAAGAAAGTATTTTATCTGCATTCAGCTTCATTGCAATGACCATGAGTTCTACAGTTATGAGAGAGAGAGAGAGAGAGAGAGAGAGAGAGAGAGAGAGAGAGAGAAACTTTCCTCTCTTCCCACAATTGTTGTTGTTTAGTCGTTTAGTCGTGTCCGCCTCTTTGTGACCCCCTGGACCAGAGCACGCCAGGCACTCCTGTCTTCCACTGCCTCCCGCAGTTTGGTCAGACTCATGCTGGTAGCTTCGAGAACACTGTCCAACCATCTCGTCCTCTGTTGTCCCCTTCTCCTTGTGCCCTCCATCTTTCCCAACATCAGGGTCTTTTCCAGGGAGTCTTCTCTTCTCATGAGGTGGCCAAAGTCTTGGAGCCTCAGCTTCAGGATCTGTCCTTCCAGTGAGCACTCAGGGCTGATTTCCTGAAGAATGGAGAGGTTGGATCTTCTTGCAGTCCATGGGACTCTCCAGAGTCTCCTCCAGCACCAGAATTCAAAAGCATCCATTCTTTGGTGATCAGCCTTCTTAATGGTCCAGCTCTCACTTCCATACATCACATACCATTTTATAATCTCCTCTCTGTAAGCAGCAAGAGCTCTGGTCTCCTTGAGAAACTTTGCGACTAGCTTAAGGTGGACAGGCAGGGACAAAGACCATCGCGGCAGATCGGTGGCAGGGTCGGGGAGAGATTTAAACCTCCCCTCCTCTTCCTGCCCCCCTCTTCCTGGCTCACAGCCTCTTGAAATCCACCCGCTCTGCCCAGCGCCCCTCAGTGCCAACCCAAAACGCTGGTTCCTGTTCAGCCTGGGGCAGCCGGTGAGATTAATCTCCCGACGGACACGCTCACCTTGGTCTCGAACCCCGTCATGAACTTGAGGTCTTTGGACTTCTGCAGCACTTTGGCCCGGTCTCCATCCGCCGCGGCCCTCACCACCTTCGCAAAGAGGAAAGAGAGGGGCTGAGGGGGTGGATATTGGGGGGCTCAGCCCTGCTCTAGCCAGCGGCTGACATTATATAGCCACCACTGGAGCCCCACTTCCCCAACCTGCTAAATGTGTGGGGTGCTATTGGGATTATTTTATTATTATTATTTTGCGTATTATGTGAGGAATGAGGTTACAGGGAAGCAGGCAGAGGGCCTTCTGGGTAGCCTGCCCTGTGGAACGCCGTCCTGTAAGATGTAAAACAACCATTTGACTTTTAGACGACATCTGAAGGCAGCCCTGTAATAATAATAATAATATTTATACCCTGCCCATCTGGCTGGGTCTCCCCAGCCACTCTGAGCAGCTTATGGCACATATAAAGGTAAAGGTAAAGGTACCCCTGACCATTAGGTCCAGTCGTGACCGACTCTGGGGTTGCGGCGCTCATCTCGCTCTATGGGCCGAGGGAGCCGGCGTTTGTCCACAGACAGCTTACAGGTCATGTGGCCAGCATGACTAAGCCGCTTCTGGCGAACCAGAGCAGCGCACGGAAACGCCGTTTACCTTCTCGCTTGAGCGGTACCTATTTATCTACTTGCACTTTGACGTGCTTTCGAACTGCTAGGTTGGCAGGAGCAGGGACCGAGCAACGGGAGCTCACCCCGTTGCGGGGATTCGAACCGCCGACCTTCTGATCAGCAAGTGCTAGGCTCTGTGGTTTAACCCACAGTGCCACCCACGTCCCAATGGCATATATAAAACATAGTAAAACATCAACCATTGAAAACTTCCTGATACAGTGGTACCTCGGGTTACATACGCTTCAGGTTACATACGCTGCAGGTTACAGACTCCGCTAACCCATAAATAGTGCTTCAAGTTAAGAACTTTGCTTCAGGATGAGAACAGAAATTTTGCTCCGGCGGCGTGGCGGCAGCAGGAGGCCCCATTAGCTAAAGTGGTGCTTCAGGTTAAGAACATTTTCAGGTTAAGAACGGACCTCCGGAACGAATTAAGTACTTAACCCGAGGTACCATTGTACAAGGCTGCCTTCAGATGTCTTCTAAAAGTTATGTAGTTCTTTATCTCCTTGACATCTGATGTTTATTGTGTTTTTAATATTTTGTTTGGAGCCGCTCAGAGTGGCTGGGGAAACCCAGTCAGATAGATGGCATATAAACAATATTATTATTATGATTATGCTCCAAATTATGTTGTTATTATTATTAAACGACAGAGATAACACATTACGGAGGTGATGGAAAAGGCCAGGAAGTTAAAATGGACACATGCAGGCAAGAGGGGGCTCAGGCTGGCGGATTAAAGTAGGGTTAGTATGGAGACCCTGCCCTTTCCAACGGCCGAGGGGACGCCCACCAGTGTGATGCCTGGACAATCTAGAAAACAGGCATCTACCCCAGGAGGGATGTGAGATGCTGTAAAAGGAGGCGGAAAAGATAACAGGCACTCACCTCAATGTAATTGTCAGTGAACTCTTTGCTGAAGTCTCGGCTGGCCCCAAAGTCCAGCAGGGTCACCTGCGAGGAACGAGGACGAGGGGTTAGACGCGCCTGCAGTCTCTCGCACCCGGCAAACATCTCCCCCCCCACCCCGGGAATCCGGCCCAAACTCCCACCTTGTGCCTCTCGGCATCGTAGAAAAAATTGGACCAGTTTGGATCGGTCTGCATGAAGCGGAACTCAAAGACCTCTCGGAGGCACAGGCGAAGGATGTGGGAGCAGATCTGTGGAGAGAAGGAGCAGAGGAAGCCCTCCTTTATTTTTAAGATACTTTTAGTGGAAGGAAAGGCAAAACTTAAAGGAAGAAAGGAAGAAAAGAAAGAAGGTACCAGAAGAAAAGCGTTAGGCGGCAGCAGGGCAGACACAGAACACGAATCTTGCGGCTTAATAAATACTTTAAAAATATTACCAATATGTTGAACACATGGTGGACTGAACAAAAACGTCAATCTTAATTCCCTTGCTTTCTTATCATGTGTGCACCATGTGAATGGAGAGATGGCAAGAATAAAATGGAAGAGAACGGGCGAATTGTGTCTTATTTTCATGTAACCCATTAGCGTAACCTGGAATGGCCATGCGTCCGTTTGCCTCCTCGTTTACAAATGATGTGAAATCAAACCGTACTGCAAGAACCCTTCCTCTTTTACTAGATCCTACTAGAGACTGATTATTATTATTTTCCGGCCAGGCTACCTGCCAGACTCTTGAGTGCCACTAGTCCAGAGAATGACTAGCTAAAGCGTTTCCCAGAACCTCGCTAGAGACATTCTCGCTGCGAGAGATGAGCTCCTTGTTTTTTTCCATCTCTTTATTGGCTTCAGAAAATCAATTTCAAAGCGCCAAATACAGAGAAGGCACAACAGTTCGATCGGGGATTGGAGATGTTTCCTTTAATGCCTTGGCCCAGAAATCTGCAGCCTTGAGGTCATCCTATTGCACGGTGCCTGCCATTTGGCAGCATTTATGCATAGCTGTCAACTTACAGATTTGAAAATAAGGGACCAGCAGCCTCAAAAATAAGGGATCAGCAGCCAAAATAAGGGATTTTCAGAGCACAGGTAGGTTCAACTTCTGAGCCCCTCCCAGCCAAAGGCAGAAAGCCCAGCCAGCAGCCAAACGAAGCCTCAAGCGGTGGTTCCCACAGCGCAGCAACCCGGCAAAGGGGATGCAGCAAGGAAAACCACCATCACCTCTCCGCTGGGAAGCGCTGAGCAAAGACGAGTCCCCAGGCAACACGGCCGATTTGATCAGCACAAGGCATGCAAGCTCCACCCCCCCCCAGTCGTTCTTAGACTCCTTATTGGGTGAGCAACGCAGCCAAGCAACACAGTTGGAGCCTCCCTCCTCCCTGGCTGGCAGGGAGGGAGGGAGAGGAGCTGCTTCCTTTGAAACCCGGGGAATTTAAGGGACATCATCAATAAGGGACAGCAGCGGGACACGGCGCTGGGATAAGGGACTTTCCCGCCAAATAAGGGACGGTTGACAGCTATGCATTTATGTAGCCTTCCCTGGGCAGGCAGGAAAGGGGGCTGTGACCGCCTGGGGGGGGGCAAATGCTACGAAGGTCTCTTATAGGGACGCTCCGTTTTGGGGGGTAACGCCATCCACTGACACCGAGGCCTTTCTTCCACCACCCAAGCTTTCTCCGTAAGGAGAGCCCTGCGTACCTGGCCCCCACCTCACCTCGTTCCGCAGCTCCTGGCTGAGCTCCTGGCAGCGGTCCAGCGGGACGCCCCCCGCCAACTCCATCGACAGGACCCTTTGGGTGGACAGCTCCTCTACCACCTTGGGCACCTCGAAGAACGGGTCTCCTTCCAGGAGGTGCCTGGGGGAAGAGATGCTTCAGCAAGGAGGCTCTTTCCAAGTGGGAGGGCCGCAAGACACCCCCCCCAAAAAGGGTGGTTGGTCCTGAGGCTACAGGGGTCGTCCAGCCTGGTCCCAAAAGGCACCTCCCTTTGCGGGAGGCATTATTGGGTTATTACTTTTAATTTTATTTTATATACTGGGATGTTTCTACGTGAACTGCCCTGAGACCTCCGGGTATAGGGTGGTACATAGATTACCGTATTTTTCGCCCTATAGGACGCACTTTTTCCCCTCCAAAAATGAAGGGGAAATGTGTGTGCGTCCTATGGGGCGAATGCAGGCTTTCGCTGAAGCCTGGAGAGAGAGAGGGGTCGGTGCGCACCGACCCCTCTCGCTCTCCAGGCTTCAGGAAGCTATCCACAAGCCTTGGGAGCCCACGGGAGGTCCTGCCGGGCTCCCATGGCTTTCGGAAAGCTGCCTGCATCCTGAAGCCTGGGGCGCACTGAGCTCAGCGTGCCCCAGGCTTCGCGCAGCTCTTGCAGAGAGCTGCCTCCATCCCTGCAGATAGCAGCCTGTTCTGGGGGCTGGGGTTGGGGGAAATAAGTGCCTGGGGGGGAAATAATTTTCTTCTTCTTTATTTCCCCCCCCAAAAAACTAGGTGCACCCTATGGGCCGGTGCGCCCTATGGGGCGAAAAATACGGTAAATAAATAGTAATAGTGGGCTCTGCCCCAGCTCCCGCCCACGCCCGTGGCTCAGTGTGGCACAGCGCCCGCTATGGAGCCAGAAGTCCCTGGGTTCAGTCCCTGGCAAGAACTCTTGAAACCAGGTCGTGCTGTTGCTGCCAGCCAGGGTTGACTCTCAGGGCAAGGCAGCTCCCCACTTTCCCGAGTCAATTCCAAGATCTGGCAGCCCTGGGCAGGACAACTGGGGCAGCCGTGCTGGCATTTCCTTGTTAGGGGAAGGGTTTGCAGGGAAGGATCTTGAAAGGCTGGATAATCCCCAGGAGCAAGGCCAGGCCAGGGGTTTGCTCTCAGCTACCTGAAGAGGGACGTGGGTGGCGCTGTGGGTAAAACCTCAGTGCCTAGGACTTGCCGATTGTATGGTCGGCGGTTCGAATCCCCACAGCAGGGTGAGCTCCCGTCTTTCGGTCCCAGCTCCTGCCCACCTAGCAGTTCGAAAGCACCCCCAAGTGCAAGTAGATAAATAGGTACCGCTCCAGCGGGAAGGTAAACAGCATTCTGTGTGCTTCTCTGGTGCCGGTTCACCAGAGCAGCTTCGTCACGCTGGCCACGTGACCCGGAAGTGTCTCCGGACAGCGCTGGCTCCCAGCCTCTTAAGTGAGATGGGTGCACAACCCTAGAGTCGGACACGACTGGCCCGTACGGGCAGGGGTACCTTTACCTTTTTACCTGAACTTCCTACAAATACCCAAATACAGACGGTCATTTACCCTCGCTAGATTTACCGTGCTGCCATCTGCCTTATTGCAGGGCAGATTCGAGGGTAAACCGTACGCGGAACGCGTCTGCCCCTGCGGCTTGATGGAGGTAGAAACTGTCTCTCATGCTGTTTCTACGGGAATATACGCTCGGTATTTATTACCCCTGCTATGCAAAAATCTCCAAATGAATCCGAACTTCAATGTCTAAAATCCCTGGTAGAGGACAAGGATCCTGAGATCACACTAAGGGTAGCCAAATTCTGTGCGACTGCCATAAAACGTAGGGAACAAGCTGTGCTATCATAACGATTAAAGCCTTAAATGATAATTTTATGTTACATGTTAGTGACTAAGTTTTAATTTACATATATATTTTAACTGTTGTTACATCTGTATTGTCCCTGTTATACCTAATTGCAAATTCAAATGTATCCCTATCGTGTTTTATGACTTCCTTGATATTGTATGTGGGCTGGAACTGGGCTGTGACCGAAATAATAAAATTCATTCATACCTGAACTTCCGGGCGCACTGAGCCTCCCGCTGGTAGTCGCATTCCCACTCCAGCTCCTTCTGAAGCACCTGCAGGGTGTTGTCAGCAAAGAGACCTGCAAGGAAGAAGACGGGCACAGGCTGCTCACTCATGAGAGCACAAAACTGGGGAACTCCCTGGTGCAGGAGGGAAAGACCAGCCACCCACCTGGACGGCTCTCAAGGACGACTGGCCAGATTCAGGGAGGAGGAAAGGGCTCTGGTGCTCAGGTCCTGCCTACAGGTTGCTAGCTGGTAGGCCCTTGTTAGAAGACGGACTAGATGTGAAAAGGTATAGATTGCTCTTGGAATGGCATACAAAAGGTGAACAGGTAAAATCTGTAATGGAACACTGGGCAAGGGATTTGAGGCATAACATTCAGATTGCAGATTGGGAAAGCTTATGGAAAAACAGATTTGAAATTCACAGCACGTTGTACGCTGAAAGAAAATTATATGAAAATGATGTGTCGGTGGTATTTGACTCCTAGTAATCCTAATAATTAAAGAACCTTTTATTAAAGAACCTTTTATTGAGGGTGAAAGAGGAGAGCACAAAATATGGTCTGAAGCTCCACATCAAAAAAATGAAGATCATGGCCACTGGTCCCATCACCTCCTGGCAAATAGAAGGGGAAGAAATGGAGGCAGTGAGAGATTTTACTTTCTTGGGCTCCATGATTACTGCAGATGGTGACAGCAGTCACGAAATTAAAAGACGCCTGCTTCTTGGGAGAAAAGCAATGACAAACCTAGACAGCATCTTAAAAAGTAGAGACATCACCTTGCCAACAAAGGTCCGTATAGTTAAAGCTATGGTTTTCCCAGTAGTGATATATGGAAGTGAGAGCTGGACCATAAAGAAGGCTGATCGCCAAAGAATGGATGCTTTTGAATTATAGTGCTGGAGGAGACTCTTGAGAGTCCCATGGACTGCAAGGAGATCAAACCGATCCATTCTGAAGGAAATCAGCCCTGAGTGCTCACTGGAAGGACAGATCCTGAAGCTGAGGCTCCAAGACTTTGGCCACCTCATGAGAAGAGAAGACTCCCTGGAAAAGACCCTGATGTTGGGAAAGATGGAGGGCACAAGGAGAAGGGGACGACAGAGGACGAGATGGTTGGACAGTGTTCTCGAAGCTACCAGCATGAGTTTGACCAAACTGCGGGAGCCAGTGGAAGACAGGAGTGCCTGGCGTGCTCTGGTCCATGGGGTCATGAAGAGTCGGACACGACTAAACGACTAAACAACAACAATCCTAGTAAGCTAGCAAAAATGTATAAAACAAGTACAAATACCTGCTGGAAATGTAAAGAAAAAGAAGGTAACTTTTATCATATGTGGTGGTGGTATAAGGCAAGAAAGGCTTTCTGGCAAATGATATACAATGAACTGAAAAACATGTTTTAAATAACCCTCGGGGGGCGGGGATCCAGAAGCCTTCTTATTAGGAATTATAGGTACCGACATCCCAAAGGAACTCTTCATGTACACGACAACAGCAGCATGGCTGCTACTAGCCCAGAGATGGAAAGAAGAAATTGAGTCCCTAGCAGAGAGGAATAGCAAACCAAGCTATTAGACTATGCTGAAATTGCAAAACTGACCAGAAAGCTCAGGGACCAAGAAGACAAAAACTTCCAAGAAAGAATGGGTGGAAATTATAATTAATTAGGAGACCACCGGAAGCAGATGAAAAAAAGGATTTTAATCTCACTTGTAATGTAATAAAGACTACGGACAATATGGACAGATGCAAAATATAGATTATGAAATAATATGCAATTGAAAACATTGACAATAGGACCCATGGAAGGGATTGTGGGGGAAGTCTCAAGATTCAGATAAATCTCTCTATATGGATATGTATTTGGTTTTGTTATAAATTTATACCTGTAAAATCAAATAAAAACGATTTTTCAAAAAATCTGATTTCTTTCTGCAGGGCCTGTAAGACAGAGTTGTTCCGCCTGGCCTTTGGTTTGGAATCAATTTGATTCCCTCTCTCTCTTTCTTTTTCCCTTTCTTTCCTTCTGTGTTGGAACTCCTATTTGGGGACTTCCCTGGCTTTATTCTGGCCCATGTAGGACCAGTCTGGATAGTTAGCCTTGGTGAAGACTTGACGTTTTCATCCCCCCAGAATTGAGTTTTCACTGAAATGAGGCTGCATTTTAATGTTGTATTTTAATCTTGTTTTTAAGCTGTATTTCAACCAATTGTTTTATATCTGGTGTTAGCCACCCTGAGCCCGGTCTTGGCTAGGGAGGGCAGGGTATAAATAAAAATTATTACAGTGGTACCACGAGTTAAGTACTTAATTCGTTCCGGAGGTCTGTACTTAACCTGAAACTGTTCTTAACCTGCAGCACCACTTTAGCTAATGGGGCCTCCCACTGTCGCCGTGCCGCCGGAGCACGATTTCTGTTCTCACCCTGAAGCAAAGTTCTTAACCTGAAGCACTATTTCTGGGTTAGCGGAGTCTGTAACCTGAAGCGTATGTAACCCGAGTGTCAGGGAACTGCCATCGGAGCCTAGGGTGGAGGTAAGGCTCCCTGACGATGCAGGAGAAGGAACCAGCAGGGAGAGAGAGCAAGCTTCCTTGGAGGAAGGAAATAGGAGGGACACCAGGAAGAAAGAGGAGGCTGCAGAGGGAGGGCTCCGAGACTCTTCCACAGAGAGCAGCAGGGAGAGCCCCGGACCTCCGTTGGGCACGCCCACTCTGCGCAGGAGACTTCCGCGCAGAGAGGCTAGGCGGAGACTTGGAGTGAAGGAATTTTTATGTTGGAAGAAGTTCAGAAAATGCCCACTAACGGATTCTGCCAGTGACTGAGACAGTCATGGAGAAAGGGCTGTCCAGCCAGGGAAAGGTTTATCCAGGCAACGCTGCCTAGAGCTGCAGCACCCTTTACGCACAAGCAACCCCAATTCCCTTTACACCGAGGTACCACTGTATTATTATTCTTATTATTATGAATAGGAAGAGAGAAGATGGGACTAGATGGGACCCCTTGGGCTCACCTTGTGCTCTCCTTACCTTCTGGGAGCATCATGCTCATCTTGAGCACCACCAACAGGTTATCCACGTCACTTCGGATGCTCTGAGCGATGCCTGGATACTGCAGGAGGAGAGGAGAGAGATGGAACGTCAAGACTGGCTGGGCTGCCAAGGGCTCCCAACCCCAGCAGACCAGAGACTTGCCTCGCAGTCAAGTCTCTCCCTACAGGCTCTGCCCTCGCCCCGTAGCCAGAGCACCTTCCTTGCGTGCACAGTCCCGGGTTCAAATCCCGGCAACGTCTCCACGCCTGAGCCAACGTTTACCTGGATCTTCATGGCCACTTCGGTCCCGTCCTTCAGCACCCCAAGGTGCACTTGGCCGATGGAGGCGGCCGCAAAGGGCGTTTCCTCAAAGGAGGCGACTCTGTCCCGCCAGTCAGTGCCCAGTTCTTCCACCAGGACACCCTGGAAGGGGAAGAGCAGAGAGTCCCTGGAGCAACATGCTGGAGAGCTGCCTCACACCATCAGCGGCTGCCACCTGGACTGAGGCAAACCCCGCGGGCATCTTCCTGCGCTGGCAGCGTCTCAGTGCGGCGGCTGAGCCGGACTTCCCTGCTCAGAGCATCCATGCCAACTATCCCACCCAACCACAGGCGGAGGGCAAAGGCGGCTTCCCTTGCGGCCCCCTGCCCCACCCCACAGCAACGCACCATCATCTGAGAGGGCGGCATGAAGTCGGCGCTTTGTCGGACGCGCTGGAAGATCTGCTGCAGCTGGGGGCTGATGAAGCTGTTATCTGCGGGGAGAAGTGGGCGTCCCAAAGAAACTGTTTTTTAAATACCATTTGCAACGCTGCAACCCTGGTGTTTCCTGCTTGGCAGGGGGTTGGACTCGATGGCCCTTGTGGTCTCTTCCAACTCTATGATTCTATGATTCTAACCCACCCTGCTGGCCTGGAGAGGCTCTTTGGTTTTGGCTTGGGAGGGCAGTCCCTTGACGAGTGGGGAGGACTTCCTGGTCCTGAATGGGGCAACTCTGCCCCTGAAGGACCAGGTGCGCAGCCTGGGAGTCATTCTGGACTCACAGCTGTCCATGGAGGCGCAGGTCAATTCTGTGTCCAGGGCAGCTGTCTGCCAGCTCCATCTGGTACGCAGGATGAGACCCTAGCTGCCTGCAGACTGTCTCGCCAGAGTGGTGCATGCTCTGGTTATCTCCCGCTTGGACTACTGCAACACGCTCTACATGGGACCACCTTTAAAGGTGACCCGGAAACTGCAACTAATCCAGAATGCGGCAGCTAGACTGGTGACTGGGAGCGGCCGCCGAGACCACATGACACTGGTCTTGAAAGACCTACACTGGCTCCCAGTACGTTTCCGAGCAAAATTCAAAGTGTTGGTGCTGACCTTTCAAGCCCTAAACGGCCTCGGTCCTGTATACCTGAAGGAGCGTCTCCACCCCCATCATTCTGCCCGGACAATGAGGTCCAGCTCTGAGGGCCTTCTAGTGGCTCCCTCACTGTGAGGTTACAGGGAACCAGGCAGAGGGCCTTCTCGGTAGTGGCACCTGCCCTGTGGTACGCCCTCCCACCAGATGTCAAGGAAATAAACAACTATCTGACTTTTAGAAGACATCTGAAGGCAGCCCTATTAGGGAAGTTTTATTCTGTTTTTAGTATTCTGCTGGGAGCAGCCCAGAGTGGCTGGGGAAACCCAGCCAGATGGGTGGGGTATAAATAATAAACTATTATTATTATTGTTGTTGTATAACCTTGCAGGCTTGGGGGGTGGGGGACGAGGGATGGATCTCTTTGGAATTTTCCCAATGCCAACCAGCCAGCAGCCCCATCAACCCTCCCATCGATTCTGAGAAGCCCCCCCTGGGAAGATGCTGACAGGAAATGGGAACACCCCCTTCTCCCCCCCCTGATACCTTGAATGCTCAACATCTGGCCAATCTTGAGGGCAGCCCCACGCATTTTGCAGAGGGTGTCCACGATCCGCTCGGCGTTTGCTTCCGACAGGAAGGGGTTGGAGTCCAGCAGGAAGCTTGCGTCTGCAGAAGGGGAGGGAAGAAAGATTCGCGTGTGCCTGGGGTAGTAGGTCTCTCATGAGAGCAGAATATTTGCGTCTCCACCCCCATCGTTCAGCCCGGACACTGAGATCCAGCGCCAAGGGCCTTCTGGCGGTTCCCTCATTGCAAGAAGCCAAGTTACAGGGAACCAGGCAGAGGGCCTTCTCGGTGGTGGCTCCCGCCCTGTGGAACGTCCTCCCACCAGATGTGAAGGAAATAAGCAGCTATCTTATCTTTAAAAGACATCTGAAGGCAGCCCTGTTTAGGGAAGTTTTTAATATTTAATGCTGTATTGTTTTTAACACTCGACTGGGAGCCGCCCAGAGTGGCTGGGGAAACTCAGCCAGATGGGTGGGTGGGGTATAAATAATAAATAAATTATTATTATTATTATTATTATTATTATTATTATTATTATTATTATCATCCTGCTGGGTCAGGCCAAAGGGGGCCCAGCTGGTCTCACATCCTCTTCCCTTGAGAGCAGAAGAAGTGTCCAGGCACTTTTTGAGGCAAGGCCAGCCCCAGCCACACACCCCGGCCCTCAAAATTCCTTAGTAGCAACCCCTTGTGGCCTCGCACGCACATGTGCAAGAGAGCACGAGTGCACAGGGCAGGCCCTTCTCTCGCACCTTCCTTACCCTTTATTTTTTGCTCCCCGTTAAGGGAGTTCCTCGCCACTTCCACCAAGGCTCCGAAGCCCAGGCCCACAGCCAGACCTGGAAGGGAGAAAGGACTGTATGAATCGCAGGCGGGGTGTGTGTGTGTGGAATAGAATGAGTCCAGTCTCCCCCTCAGCCCAGTCGCTCCCACCACCAGCTCCAACTGCCCCTCCCCACCCCACCAATGTGGAACCCATAGGAAGGTCTACTCTGCAAACATAAATTACATTAGGATCGTCCTCAAGAAACGCTTAGGATTGTAATTTTGTGAGTGGAATATTCATTTCAAGCCATTCATTCTCAGCCCTCTCCAATTCCCAAATGACAAGATTTATTGTGATAGTTTAATACTTCCTTTTCAGGGGGGAACTTGCTACAATTCAAGGACCTCTCCAGGTTAGTTTTTGTAGATGTGCATTCAACTTCCACGCTCCTGCAGCCGTTTACAACGTTCCACGACTGGCCCTTTCTTCTGAGCAACTGGCGTCTGTCTAAACATTCCGTGACATCACAGCAGCCAAACCAATGGCAGCAAAGCAGGCAAACGAAAGGCAAAATCCAGTTGCATCACCCTGGCATTCTCTGTGATGCAACAAATCCTCAACTGCGAATGCTGCCGCCTGGAGGATCTCACCTCCAAAATTCGCAAGGCGTCCAACGCGGGTCACTGGTACTTTCCGCTCTCGGGCCCTCTCGCTGAGCTGAGGAACAAAGCAGACAGCAGAAAAGTTAAGCCAGCCAGATGCTGGGGGACAAGGAAGGCTCACCCCCTCTTGTGAGCGCTCCAGAAACATCTGGGAACAGAACATTAAGGCAAGATGGGTCCACCTTGGTGCATCCAACCAGCTTATTTTTATGCTCTTAAGCATAAAGTTTCTAGAGTTGCAATCTGAACCAACAGCGGCAATTAGCAGCACTACCTGTGCATACACCTTAAGCCAGAGCTTTCCAAACTGTGTGCCGCAACACACTTGCTTGTCGGCTGCAGCGTGTGGGTGTGTTGCGAAACGAAAAAGTGTGTCACAAACACGGAACATTTGGAAACTTCTGCCTTAAGCGTTGTGCTGAACATTGCATCCCTGCTGGATCCTGGTTGGCTCAGGGTTCAAGCCACCCACTTCCCCCCCTCCCCACAAGACCCAGGCCTTACCTTCTGCCTCATTTTGCCCAGACTCTCCTGGTCTTTCCTCGGCCGAGATTCCCTCGCCTTCTGGATGTCCTCCACCGTGAGACCTCGAAGCGGCGCACTCTGATGAATCAGACGGGGGCGACCAGAGCTGGAGACTCCCCAAAGCCCGGGTGCCCCTGTGGGCATGGGAAGCGGCTGGTCACCGGAACGATCGGCAGCCCATCCTGTGGCGCTTGCGGTGTGACAAGAGTTTTCCCCCTGCAGGAACCACCTTCCTGGGTAAGGCAGGTTTTCCTGCTCCTCCCGAGGAGATGCTGGGAGCGCCACGGTTTCCTGCTAAAAGCAGAAAGCAGATTGCTGTTTCCTGCCAGGTCCAGGACACAGAGCTCTCAGCCCCCAAAACCCAATATCTTCTAAAGCGCTGGGATCAGGTGCACCAACTCTCAGGGACAGAAGTTTCATTAGCCCCCTCAATATTCCTTAGCAGGGCGCTCAGCCCCAGCCCCCCAATATTGAGGGGGCAGAGGAATGCAAACATCAAAGCATCTACCAGCTCCATCTGGTACGCAGGCTAAGACCCTACCTGCCTGCAGACTGTCTCACCAGAGTGGTGCATGCTCTAGTAATCTCCTGCTTGGACTACTGCAATGCGCTCTACGTGGGGCTACCTTTGAAGGTGACCTGGAAACTGCAATTAATCCAGAATGCGGCAGCTAGACTGGTGACTGGGAGTGGCCGCCGGGACCACATAACACTGATCTTGAAAGACATACATTGGCTCCCAGTATGTTTCTGAGAACAATTCAAAGTGTTGGGGCTGACCTTTAAAGCCCTAAATGGCCTCGGCCCAGTATACGTGAAGGAGCATCGTCCAGCTCCGAGGGCCTTCTGGCGGTTCCCTCCCTGTGAGAAGCTAAGTTACAGGGAACCAGGCAGAGGGCCTTCTCGGCAGTGGCGCCCGCCATGTGGAACGCCCTCCCATCAGATGTCAAAGAGATAAATAACTACCTGACATTTAGAAAACATCTGAAGGCAGCCCTGTTCAGGGAAGTTTTAAATGTGTGACATTTTTATGTATTTTTAATCTTTGTTGGAAGCCGCCCAGAGTGGCTAGGGAAACCCAGCCAGATGGGCGGGGTACAAATAATAAATTATTATTATTATCAATGGAAGGCTAAACCAGCCTGCATGGGGCAGGGAGCCCCACATGTGCCACACGCCCCCCCCCCAAGAATGGAAATTGCAGAGGTCAAGTAATGGAGCAGCTGAGCATCCAGGGGAAAGGTGACCTCATTTTCTGCTTCTTGAGCTTTCAAGGCCATTACCCAGCAGGGAAAACTGAGCCTGCCTGTGTGCTAGACATGTATCTATCTATAAAAATATATAATATTGGGACAGCAGCTCCCAGTGGAGGTGGACATCCTGGGCTCCACAAGGCACAGTGGCTTTTGTGTGTTCACCAGGAGGCAGATTGGGACGCGGGTGGCGCCATGAGTTAAACCACAGAGCCTAGGACTTGCCGATCAGAAGGTCGGTGGTTTGAATCCCCACGACGGGGTGAGCTCCATTGCTCAGTCCCAGCTCCTGCCAACCTAGCAGTTCGAAAGCACGTCAAAGTGCAAGTAGATAAATAGGTACCGCTCTGGCAGGAAGGTAAACGGCATTTCCGTGAGCTGCTCTGGTTCGCCAGAAGCGGCTTAGTCCTGCTGGCCACATGACCCGGAAGCTGTACACCGGCTCCCTCGGCCAATAAAGCGAGATGAGCGCGGCAACCCCAGAGTCGGCCACGACTGGACCTAACGGTCAGGGGTCCCTTTACCTTTACAGGAGGCGGATTGGACTTGTGCCACGTGGACATCTACGGATGAAGGATGGTATACAAATTTAATACAGTGGTGCCCCGCAAGACGAACGCCTCGCAAGACGAAAAACCCGCTAGACGAAAGGGTTTTCCGTTTTGGAGGTGCTTCGCAAAACGAATTTCCCTATGGGCTTCCTTCGCAAGACGAAAGCCCATAGGGAAACCTCCGGGACAGCGGGGAAGCGCAGCGCGTCTTCCCCACTGTCCTCGGACCTCCTCCGAAGGCTGGCGGTGGGGCAGAGAGACCTCCTCCCGCCGCCAGCCTTCGGAAGGCTGCTCCGAAGGCTGGCGGTGGGGCAGAGAGACCTCCTTCCGCCGCCAGCCTTCGGAAGGCTGCTCCGAAGGCTGGCGGTGGGGCGGAGAGACCTCCTCCCGCCGCCAGGCTTTGGAAGGCTCCTCCGAAGGCTGGCGGTGGGGCGGAGAGACCTTCTCCCCGCGCCAGCCTTCGGATGGCTGTCCTGAAGACTTGCGGTGGGAGGAGGGTTTTCCTTCCCACCGCCAACATTCAGAATGCTGTTCTGAATGTTGGCGGTGGGGAGGAAAAACCCTCCTCCCACCGCAAGCCCCGGGAACAGAGGAGAAGCGCTGCGCGCCTTCCCCTCTGTTCCCGTACCTGTCCTGAAGGCTTGCGGTGGGGAGAAAAGCCCTTCTCCGCACCGCCAGCCTGGCAAGCGGTCTCCATAGGAACCGTGCTTCGCAAGACGAAAAACTCGCAAGAAGAAAAAACTTGCGGAACGAATTAATTTCGTCTTGCGAGGCACCACTGTACACAATAAGAGCATCCTCCTCCGAACCCCTCACTTCCCTGTAGCAGTGACCTCCCCAGCTTGTGTAGAGAAGAGTACGCAACACACATGCTGTTTAAGTGGCAAGCGATTTCTATTTTGGCTGCAGGCGTCAACATGCTTAACCGGTTGGGTTCGTCTCTTGGAGCTGATTTTCATCCCTGAAGCCAGGAGTTAAGGGCAGGTGCTTGAGTTTCAGAGGCCATTTCAGCCCTGCTCTCCAGCCACTTTTGGGCAGAGTCAGCATCCACGACCCTCTTCCAGCAGGGAGGCAGCGATGGCATAGTGGTTAAAGTGTCAGACTGGGAGAGGCCGGGGTTCGAATTCCCACTTTTTTTTTTCGGGGCGTGTGATCTTGGGGAACAGCCACTGCCTTTTCTGAGCCTAACCCACGTCGCAGGGTTGTGGTTGTCGTGGGGATTAAACGAAAGGGTAGGGAGAAGAACCCTGGAGGAAAGAAGGAGGGCTGCGGATGCAACATATTAAATAAAAGCAGCCGCACAGAGGCCTCTGCCCTGCAGGGATCAGCGCAATCATAGAGGCCGGTGCGCAGTTTCACGCTCACAAGGGCATTGCACACTTGTGAGACTTGTTGCACACTTATGAATGAGCACCGGGTTCTGGACCCTTGACACTCACCCGGCAGGGTCCTTCTGACGTGTGGGTTGGTGCCCAGAGCCCCAGCCCAGGACTCTTCTCTCCCCCCCACACACACTCCCCCCCCCGACTCACCCTCCTCTTCGTGCAGCTGTCAGGTCTCCCCTTGGAGCTGTGGGTCCCGGAGGAGGGTCGTGCCAGCCTGGCCCCCTCAGGGGCGACCCTCCCCGCAGAGCAGCTCCCCAGGAACCGGAGCCCCCGCTTCCAAGGCATCTCGGCCCGGGGGAGGGGAGAGGAGGGGCCCCGAGTCCAAGGGCCCTGGGGGGGCAAAGGTCAAAGGGCGCCAAGAGTGAATGAGAGAGACCCCCCCAAAAAAAGAGCGGGGTCAAAGGTCACCAGGTCCGGGTATTGGGGGGGGGCAGACTGTTCCCACCGCGGTCCGACCCTCGCCGCTCGCTTCTCCCTTCCTCTGGCCACCGGCATCTACTTCCGGGTCCAGCTAGTCCCGCCTCCCTTCCGGACGGGCGCGGCGGGCGTCCAATCAGCGGCCCCGCATGCGTTCCCGGGCCCTGGAAGGCGTCAGCCAATCAGGGCTCGAGGATCCGCCCCCGCCCGCTTTGATTCATTCATTTCTCTCCCGCCCTCGTTCCCGCGGCCATTCAGGAAGAATCCTGGAACTCGCTGCCACGGGAGGAGGGAAGCCGCGCTGCTATTCTTAGCTTTTTAATTTATCGCCCGCCCGAAGATCACCGGGCGGGTTGGCAATATTAGAAAGGGATGGAGCGTGTCGGCTGAAGCCTCCTGATCTCCCGGTGGCCTTGCAAAACGTCTCACGGGGGAAACCCGCGAGCGGGATCCGGGCACAGGGGCCACGCTCTCCCTGGCCCTCTCCTCCTCCGTGAATCTTTCGAATCCGCTCTTAAAGCCACCCAGGCTGGCTCATGGGGCGGGGAGTTCCACCGTTTAACTAGGCGCTGTTGGAAGAAGGACTTCGTATTGCTGTCGGCATCCGTTGGTCTCAAGAGACAATGGCGAGCACGGGGTGGGGTTTGAAGTCTAACCAGGTCCCCAGATGTTCTTGAACTACAACTCCCATCAGCCCCAGCTAGCAAGGCCAGAGCTCAGGGATGATGGGAGTTGTAGTCCAACAACATCTGGGGACCCACAGGTTGAGAATCACTCAGGTAGAGGCACTGGTTTCACTAGGGGGCGCTGCCCTACCTCAGATCGGCCAGGAAGGAGGGCTTGGGCCCAGGGCTCTCCTGTCTTGTGTTCGAATCCCCTTTTCTGGGTGCAGCACCCTTGCAGGATTAGGCAGGCCCAGCAGCACAACATGGGCTGGAGCTGGGTGTGGGTGGGTGCTGGAGGAGGCGAAGGGGACGTGCAAGGAAGGAATTGTTCGTCGCTGCCCCCTTCTCTTCCTTTTTAAACTTCAAAAGTGGGGATGTGCCCCCATAGCCTTTCTCCACCTGTGGGTCCCCAGATGTTGTTGAACTACAACTCCCATCACCCCTAGCTAGCAAGGCCAGAGCTCAGGGATGATGGGAGTTGTAGTCCAACAACATCTGGGGACCCACAGGTTGAGAACCGCTGCAGCGCCCCCCTGTGGTTGCAGAAGCTGGAAACTTGCAACTGCCACCTCCTTTGTGGTTTTAGCAGCACCAAATTGACATCCCTGGGTGCAAGACTGTGCCGGAAGGATATAGGCTTACTTTGTGACAAGGGCCCCCTCTTGGCCTTCCTGATGAGGTTCGAAGGAAAGCGAAGTAAGACGTTGGGTACCCACTTGGCTGCAGGAGTTGCCGGAAGGAGGCGTTCAAGGTGCCGTCCAACTGCCTTAGGGACTCCACTCTGGATTTCTGTTGTTAACAGAAAAATCCGAGGGCTCCCTTGGACAAAAACAAAGACACCAACCAGGATAACTATTGGATACTGTCGCGACAGGACTCCCACCCGCAACAAGATGAAGCAAAATGGAAGCCCAGAACAAAAGAAGACCCCAACTTTTATTAGTTACTAATCCCTCAAACTACATCACAACTACATCACAAACAGGAGGGGTTGAGGGAGGAGTTGTGGTGGTAACCTGAGTGTCCTGTCACCTGGCTGGTTCCCCCTTTCCCCCTCCCCATGAGTACTTTCCAGGTGACAGGGGGGAGTTTGCAGTTTCCTGCCCCCAGAGGGAAGAGCTGATCATTGTCCTTTGATCCAGTCCATGCTGAATCCACTCCCATATACAAGTTCTTTGTGATCTTGGTGGTCTTCTGTCTGGGACCATCAGGGTTGGCATAGCAACTGGGCAGGGCTCCTGTGGATGTGCTGGTATGCTCAAGGGATTATGGCTGGCCTGTATCAAACCTTCCCCATTTTGTAGTCCTTCCTTCATGGAGTAAAATAAAAGTGGAACAGTGCAGATCCGATGTATGGTTGATTTTCTATGAATTTACAACAGAAGCGTAGCGTATGTAGCGTGTGTGTGAAGTTTGTACAAACTGAATGATTGGGGGGGTTTCCTGCGACACTGTAGAACAGGAGTCAGCAAACTTTTTCAGCAGGGGCCGGTCCACTGCCCCTCTGACCTTGTGGGGGGCAGGACTATATTTTTTTTTGGGGGGGGGGGATATGAACGAATTCCTATGCCCCACAAATAACCCAGAGATGCATTCTACTCATGTAAAAACACTGATTTTGGGACCGTCCACTGACCGGATTTAGAAGGCGATTGGGCCGGATCTGGCCTCCAGGCCTTAGTTTGCCTGCCCATTGTGTAGAGTTTATTCCTGAGCCTTTTCTTCTCCTGAAGATGTTCCACAAGGCAGTGGAGATTTAGGATCAGAGTTTTCCTTCTCCTAGATGGGCTCCCTTCCCGGTGGGCAAGCCCCATCTGACCGTCACAGCCCTACAGCATGTGCAGAAACCACCTTCTTAAACAAATTATTTAACATACAGTGGTACCTCGGGTTAAGTACTTAATTCGTTCTGGAGGTCCGTTCTTAACCTGAAACTGTTCATAACCTGAAGCACCACTTTAGCTAATGGGGCCTCCCGTTGCTGCCGCGCCGCCGGAGCACAATTTCTGTTCTCATCCTGAAGCAATATTTCTGGGTTAGCGGAGTCTGTAACCTGAAGCGTATGTAACCCGAGGTACCACTGTAATTGTTTCAAAATATAAGCAAAATATTGCAAATACGTACATATGTATATATTTCAAATAAGCACATATATATGAAAAAAGGAATAGAAGAGAAAAGATGAAGAAAAGAAAAAAGAAGAAGAAAAGTTAGAAGGATTTCTTCCAAGTTTATTCTTCAAATATCTCAATATGAAAATAATAATACAATTTCATTGATTGACTTCCATCGATTACACTGCACTTCCTATATACATTTTAAGCAAGGCTGTATCTGTCATTCCGTATTTTTCCCATACTATCTCACACAAATATTCTAATCAATAAGTTCAGAAACCACCTTCTTGACCTTTGGACCCACCCTTGGCCTGGTCCACTCCATCTGCCAGAGCCAGAGTTTGCATGCAGGATCAGTCCCGAACAAGCAGAAGGTTTGAGACCCATCAGCTTCCCTCACCTGTTTTAGCCGGCCAGTCGAAGCTGTTTCCCGGGGTGTGGCCATCGCATGCTGGCCGCTTCTAGGAGCGCCAGGTGAGAGCAGAGGGCAGGATAGGGGACCAAAGGTGGACAAACTACCCCAGAAGGAGCATGATTTGTCTCCCACCACCCCTCCCCTAACACCCCAGAAGTATTTATTATTTCAATATAGTTTCAAGGAAAAGGTCTTCTTGCATGGTCAGTAATGTATGAATATTGTAATAAACGAAAATCTGCCCTTATTCCCTTATGAGGGACACAAGAGCCCTTATAGAGTCCTTTGTAGGTTTTCCATCGGTTGGATAAAATAACGGAGGCCAAAATCTCTAGCCCAGTGTATCATCACTGCTTTGACTTTTGTTAACCAGAAGGTTGGTGGTTTGAGCCCATCCAGCGACAGATTCCAGGCAGATTTCCTGTGTTGCAGAGGGTTGGACTAGATGACCCTTGGGGGTCCCTTCCAATTCTATGGTTCACTGTATCACTGCCTGCCTGCTTTGGCTGCCTTCTCCTCTGCCACCCAGGTGGTGGTACAGCTACATTTCCTGCCATTCTCAAGCTTATCCGAAAAGACATCGCTCCCGCGAGGGACTTCCCGTCTGCGCACAAAGGAGCTGGAAGTGGAACCAATATTTTGGTCCAGCGCTTGAGCAGCTTAGGAGTAAGATGTCCTCAGCAGCATCCTGGAAAAAGCTGGGATCGTGAATGCAAAGCAGATGGAAAGTATCAGATGGAGATTTGGAAGGGGCGGAATCGCAAGGCTGCCATCAGTGACTCAGGAGGAAGCAAGTCAGAGGGAATCAGGAAAAGCACCAGGCATTTAACAAGACCTCGGATTTTCCCAGCTCACAATTCCTGACTGCACATATTGTGGATAAAACATTTGGGTCAAGTTTGTGAACATCAGCCTTGGATGAGTCAGGTCCCGAAATTCCAAAACTGAATGAAAACCTCCTGGGGTTATATTACAAGACGTTCATTCCTAAACATTTCTTCCAGAAGGTGTGGTGCTATAAGGATAGAGGCCCCCACAAGGGATGTGATCTGTGTGTTTATGGGATGGCTAACCCCTGGGCTGCATCCTGAAATAAAAAAATTAAGGTCTTATATATATAATAAATGTTCATAAATGTACCAAGCAAACACATACATAAGTATATAAACCACATGTCTGAAGCAGCACAGGAAAACAGCCCTGAAACCATTTTGACTCCCAGACTGACCACATGATTTCTCTGCAAGGTCAAGGAAAATGGACAAGCCTCCCTATTGTCTTTTCCTTCACAAATCCTGTCTTAAGGGTATGTCTGTGTATGAATAGGGTGAGTCTGTGACCTGGCCCAGGAACTAAGTATTTATCATTACAAAAGACTGGCCAGGTTCCCCAGGGTATCCAATCAAGTAAGCATTAACAGGTAACCTGCCAGACAGGAGGTAAACAACGCACTCAGATTTCTGTTGTAGACTGCCTCTTCTGTGATGTAGGTATGATGTGTCTGGGGGGTGGTCTTGAGCTACACCCCTTCTGTGATGTATGTATGATGTTTCTGGAGGTGGTCTTGGACTCCAGGGCGGGCAATTTAAAATGTCTATATAAGGGCGGGCACACCTTGGTCTATATAAGGGCAGGGCTGTGGGTGGTGCTGTGGGTTAAACCACAGAGCCTAGGACTTGCCGATCAGTCACGAGTTTAGCTGCCGCATTCTGGATTAGTTGTAGCTTCCAGGTCACCTTCAAAGGGAGCCCCACATAGAGCGCATTGCAGTAGTCCAAGCGGGAGATAACCAGAGCATGCACCACTCTGGAGAGACAGTCTGCGAGCAGGGAGGGTCTCATCCTGCGTACCAGGCGGAGCTGATAGGCAGCTGCTCTGGACAGAGAATTGACCTGCGCCTCCATGGACAGCTGTGAGTCCAGAATGACTCCCAGGCTGTGCACCTGGTCCTTCAGGGGCACAGTTACCCCATTCAGGACTAGGGAGTCCTCCAAACCCACCCATTCTCTTCTTTCTCCCACTGTCCACCTAGAACTGCATCTGGATTTTGAGCATCCCCCCAGCTCTGACCTCTTGCATGGTCCTGTCCCTCTTCCCACCAGGGGATCCTACGATTCTACTGTCCCCCCCCCCCATTTCTCCTGTCCGTTGGCACCTCAAATTTCATAACAGCATTGCCAAAAATTCAGTGTGCCCGAAACAACAGGAAGGTGTTTTGTAAAGCAAAGGCTTAAATCAGCTGGCTGGGGTTGGTGGCAATTTTAGTCCAAAGCCACAGGAAGTGGCCAGGCCATCAAAGGCTGATTTCGAAGCTTCTCTTCTGCTGCCAAACCCCTCGGCTGCCTTCTGTCAAATCTCGCCTCCCTTCCCTTGTTCTGTTTGTGCATTACTGATGCTTTCTGGATACATCAGAGTGGCCAGCCGACAGCCCTGCAGAAGAACATCAGAAGTTGTCTTCTACTGAACCCAATATTCCATCTAGTTCATGATATAAGGTGTAATAAACTAAAATCTGCCCTTATTCCCTTATGGGGGACACAAGAGCCCTTATAGAGTCCTTTGTAGGTTCTCCATCGGTCAGAGAAAAGAACAGAGGCCAACCAGAGAATATTGAGAAGCAAAGCATCACGTAAGCCTGATCTTTATTGAACTGTTGCAACAGGGTGCCCCCTTCAAACACAGGAGGAGGAACCCAGAACCAAGGTGTGCCCACCCTTATATAGACATTTTAAATTGCCCGCCCTGGAGTCCAAGACCACCCCCAGAAACATCATACCTACATCACAGAAAAGGCGGTCTACAACAGAAATCTGAGTGCATTGTTTACCTCCTGTCTGGCAGGTTACCTGTTAATGCATACTTGATTGGATACCCTGGGGATCCTGGCCCGTCTTTTGTAATGACAAATACATTCTTCTCTGACAAACATAGGGGACATGGGGTCCCTTGATGGGGAGTTGGGCTGTAAAAGCCAACTCCCTGTTTTTTCCTTTGAAATAAAAAAAATTAAGGTCATATATATGTATGTATGTATATATATATATATATATATATATATAAATAATTTTTTTCATAAATGTACCAACCAAGCACATACATAGATGTGTGGGCCACATGTCTGGAGCAGCATAGGAGGATCGCCCTGAAACCATTTTCACTTCCAAACTGACCAAATGTTTTTTCTGCAAGGAGCGAGGAGATGGGGGAGCCCCCCATTGTCTTTTTGCTCAGAAATCCTGTCTCAAGGGTATGTCTGTGTATGAATAGGGTGAGCATGTGACCTGGCTCAGGAACTAAGTATTTGTCAGAGAAGAATGATTCCAAGCAAGGCAGACTTTTATTTTCTGTTGCAACAGAGCCCCCTGCCCTGTGCCCTTGCAAGAACGGACCCAGAACAAAGGTGTGTGGCAACTTTTAAAGACTTTAGAATTTGCCCAACCCTTTAGCCAAAGACCACCCAAAAGCATCATATCAGCATCACAGAAAGAGGAAGAAATGCAACAGAAACTGGAGTGTTGGCTTGGCTCCTGTTTGTCAGGATACCTGATAATGCTGGCTGATTGCATTATCCTGACCAGTCTGGACATTCTTTTGAAATTGTAAATACATCAGTTCTGGAATCCATTGTTACTACACCATTCATGTGAGAAGTTTATCTATTGACAGGATTTTGAAGGATTTGCAAGTGACAAGAATTCAGCCAGTCTATCTGAAAGGTTCTTCCATAGTAAATCCTTCTACTGCAAAGGAAATGTTTGGGGTCATTAATGCCCTTTTAAATGTGTTGTGGAAGGGGGAAATTATTGGGTTGCCTTAGTTTTTCTTTTTGTTATTTATTTGGAGTTTTTTATATTGTAATTTTATGTTGTGAACTGCCTTGAGATCTACAAGTACAGGGTGGTATACAAATTTAATTAATTGTTCAATAATATTATTAATAAACATAAGAGTCAAGATAGCTCTGGGACTGCTCTGTGAACTCAAAACTCAATGTTTTGAAAAGTGAAGGATTGGTTTTCTCTGTGTAACAGTTCTCAGTGGTGCATACTCTGACTGGCAGCTGGCTGCACAGTCAAATTTTTCAGCACTCCTTGAATTGCTTGGTGATTGACCTTTGTTGTAAATAAAAATATGCCCTTTTCCCTTATGGGGTATCCAAGAGCCCATTTAGAGTCCTTACATAGGTTCCCTATTGGTAGGAGAAAATAACAGAGGCCAACCAGAGAATATTCAGAAGCAAAGCAGCTAGTAAGCTTGATCTTTATTGATCTGTTGCAACAGGGTGCTCCCCTCACACGCAGGAGAGGAAGAGGACCCCCAAAAAATGCTGTGCAAGGGCTTATAAAGACTTTTGAAATTCCCATCCTCTAGATCCAGACCACCCCCAGAAACATTATGCATTCATCACAGAAGGGGTGTAACCTAAGACCACCCCTCAGATAAATCCCACCTAAATCACAGAAATTTTAATGTTGTTTTTCTCTTGTCCTTGTTTATCTCCTGTCTGGCAGGTTACTTGATTGGATTTCCTGGGGAGCCTGGCTGTTCTTTTGTAGTGGTAAAATACTTATTTCCTGGGCCAGGTCACAGGCTCACACCTTATTCATATCTTAAATGTGCCCTTAAGACAGGATTTGTGAGGAAAGAGACAATGGGGAGACTTTTCCAGTTTGACCTTGCAGAGAAAACATTTGGTCAGTTTAGGAATCAAAATGGTTCCAGGTTGGCCTTCCTGTGTTGATCTATGTATGTGCGGTTATGAACATTGCCATATATCTAAGACCATAAAATTCCTATCACTCCTTGAACCTGAAAACTTCTGCATGCAAGGAAGAGGCTCATGGTTCCAGGGAAAGAGCCAAGAGCAGCCTTGCTTGAGGTCTGCTTTTGGCACAGGGCCTTGGATGAGGCAGGGAGCGAGCCCTGACTCCTGGGTTCTGCTCCTGCCAGAATTTGGGGGGCAAGAAGGATGCCCAGTTTCTTCTGCTCCTTCTTCCTTTTGCAGGGATCTTATAAGAGGAAGAGATGCTCAAGGGGTGTGCTCGAGAGGGTGCCAGGACAAGGACGGAATTGCTGCGCAGAGGAAGATGTTTTCTCCACCAAGCAAGTTTGCAAGAGCCTGTTTCTCAAGCCTCTTCCTGTGTGCGGTTTATGTTGCACTTGGCCGAGCGTCACTGGGGCAAGGAGCAAAATCAGGGAGCGGTGCGGAAAGCAGCTCTGCTGCTTCCCCTCCCCTTACAGCACCTTGCAAGAGCTATCTTCGTCAAACTGGCTCCCTGGTTTAATTTGCTTTTAATTTTTTTAAGACCCTTATGACTTCGATTTCCAACAGGCTGTGCCTGAAATAGCCCAAAGCCTGCCAGAAACCTCTGTGGTATCAAACACCCAGAAATAAATTCAGAGCAAGGACGCAAAGCTAAGAAGAGCATCTGCAGGATCAGGCCGAAGGGGTCCCATCTGGTATAGCATCCTGTTCTCACAGTGGCCGACCAGATGCCTCAAAGCATACATGAGCCAGTATTGGGGACAATGGCGACTTTCTCGAAATCTGGTGCCCTTTCATCGCATTTTCAATCATGGAATGAATCACCAGTCCTGAGAGATCTGCATTGGCTCCCAGTACATTTCCGAGCACAATTCAAAGTGTTGGTGCTGACCTTGAAAGCCCTAAATGGCCTCAAAGGCTCAGTATACCTGAAGGAGCGTCTCCACCCCCATCGTTCTGCCCAGACACTGAGGTCCAGCGCCGAGGGCCTTCTGGCAGTTCCCTCATTGCGAGAAGTGAAGTTACAGGGAACCAGACAGAGGGCCTTCTCGGTGGTGGCTCCCGCCCCGTGGAACACCCTCCCTTCAGATGTGAAGGAAATAAGCAGCTATCCAATCTTTAAAAGACATCTGAAGGCAGCCCTGTTGAGGGAAGTTTTTAATATTTAATGTTGTATTGTTTTTAACACTCGATTGGGAGCTGCCCAGAATGGCTGGGGAAACTCAGCCAGATAGGTGGGATATAAATAAATTATTGTTACAGATAGGTAGCCGTGTTGGTCTGCCATAGTCAAAACAAAAAATTTTTTTTCCTTCCAGTAGCACCTTAAAGACCAACTAAGTTAGTTCTTGGTATGAGCTTTCGTGTGCATGCACACTTCTTCAGATACCTGAATAAATTATTATTATTATTATTGAATTGTAGAGTTGGAAGGGACCCCTAAGGATCATCTAGTCCAACCCCATGCAATGCAGGAATCTCAGCTAAAGCATCCAGGACAGATGACCACCTGACCTCCGCTTAAAAACTTCCAAGGAAGGAGAGCCCACAACTGGGCACTCTGCCGGCTGGCACCCACCAAAGTCACATCTGCCATGATGGCGTGGTATATTTCCTTGATTTTCTCCCATGGAGGGAGGAGGTGGGAATTTGTTGTTGTTGTTTAGTCGTTTAGTCGTGTACGCCTCTTCGTGACCCCCTGGACCAGAGCACCCCAGGCACTCCTGTCTTCCACTGCCTCCCGCAGTTGGGTCAAACTCATGCTGGTAGCTTCGAGAACACTGTCCCACCATCTCGTCCTCCGTCGTCCCCTTCTCCTTGTGCCCTCCATCTTTCCCAACATCAGGGTCTTTTCCAGGGAGTCTTCTCTTCTCATGAGGTGGCCAAAGTCTTGGAGCCTCAGCTTCAGGATCTGTCCTTCCAGTGAGCACTCGGGGCTGATTTCCTTCAGAATGGAGAGGTCTGATCTTCTTGCAGTCCATGGGACTCTCAAGAGCCTCCTCCAGCACCAGAATTCAAAAGCATCAATTCTTCGGCAATCAGCCTTCTTTATGGAATTTGTATACTCAAAAACTATTTATTTAAAGAAAGAGTGCCCCGAGCATGTACAGAATGCCCGAGTACGTGGTGCAGCGCACAGAGCGTTTGACCTGGACCGGGAAAACTTGGGTTCAAAGGTGGACAGCACTCATCCTGATGACCAGGGTGCCAGTCACTCCTAAGCTTTCCGGAAGCCATAAATGGCGAGGGCCGCATTCTGCCCGAGAGTGACTCACTCTGCCCTGGGGGGGTTATGTCACTCATCCTCTGGAGTCGTGTGCCGGATGGATGTCTCCTGCCTCCGTCATCCTCCTGAATGTGTCAGCAAATGCCACAGCGCTGAGAAAAAGGCTCTCTTTTGTCATTGCAAGACAAATCGTCCCAGCGGGGAATTGAGTAACCCACACATGCCAGCCAGTTTCCTCTCATGAAGTTCTTTTTAAATTTCAGAGATTTGAACTATGAACTTTTAGAGAACAACCAGCTTCCAACTTTGCCTTTTCTCCCCACAAGATGCATTGAGTCATCAAACGATGCATACATTTTAAAAAATAAATAAATAGCGATAATTAGGTCACCATTGTCTCTTCCATGCCGTATTTTGCTCATTTCAGAGTTTGATTTGATTCCTAGCTTGCTTTTCACTCACATGAATCTCAAAGCGGCTGACAGACAATAAATAGCAATAACCTAGTAAAATATAATAGGACATCGCAAATACAGCATAAATCAATTAACTAACCATCAATGAAACAATTACTGTTGCACACCACCCTGGGATCTTCTGATAAAGTACAGTACTGTGTATAAATTGAATTAACAATTATTATTATTAACAATTATTAACAAAACAGCAATTTAAAAAATAAGCTGAACATCAAAATTACAGCAAGGGCCTAATTATTATTTGATTAACAAATCAATATGGCATTTATGATCTATAAAACAATTGTGACAACATTAACAAAACAGCAACTAACAAAATAAGCTAAGCGCTGTTAAGTTCAGGCTGAAGAGTTAAGAGCCTCACCATGCTCACAAGGCGGCCATGACCTTTCGTGGCTCAGACTGAGCTGCGAGTCCTGCATTGCAGGGGGTTGGACTAGATGACCCTCAGGGTCCCTTCAAACTCTAGAAGCCCATGAGATCTTGTGGCACCAGATATCTCTTGATGTGCTGGGCTCTGGCCCACAAAGATGGCAGTGGCGGCAAGTGGTTCCGATGAGACACAAAGCAACTTAAAATAATTATTTAAAAATGTGACAGGGTTGTGTTTGTGGGTGATTCATGTTTTGGGTAGCATGCTGCGTTATTTCTCTTAAAAATTCCCAATAAATTGATTCGCACATAACAGAACAATATAAGGACAGCAAATGGCTGCTTTCATTTCACATTTGCCTGCGCATGTTGGGGAGGCGATTGCCGTGACCAAGGCAGCCTCCTACGTTTCTGAGAATCCAAATTGGAAGAGTTCCTGCTGCCACTCTTGTGGTCGGATCCTGCTTGTGGGCTTTCCCCCCGGGATGTTTGGCTGGCCACTTTGAGTATAGGATGCTGCACTGGATGGACCATTGGCCTGATCCACCAGCCAGGATCTTATGGAACCTCCATGTCCAGAGGCACTCTATCTCACTTCCTATGTTTTTAGGCCATTACGCCATGGAGAGAACAAGATGCTGGAAATGTATATTGTTGTTGTTGTTTAGTTGTTTAGTTGTGTCTGACTCTTCGTGACCCCCTGGACCAGAGCACGCCAGGCACTCCTGTCTTCCACTGCCTCCCGCAGTTTGGTCAGACTCATGCTGGTAGCTTCGAGAACACTGTTCCACCATCTCGTCCTCTGTCGTCCTCTTCTCCTTGTGCCCTCCATCTTTCCCAACATCAGGGTCTTTTCCAGGGAGTCTTCTCATGAGATGGCCAAAGTCTTGGAGCCTCAGCTTCAGGATCTGTCCTTCCAGTGAGCACTCAGGGCTGATTTCCTTCAGAATGGAGAGGTTTGATCTTCTTGCAGTCCATGGGACTCTCAAGAGTCTCCTCCAGCACCATAATTCAAAAGCATCCATTCTTCGGCGATCAGCCTTCTTTATGGTCCAGCTCTCACTTCCATACATCACTACTGGGAAAACCATAGCTTTAACTATACGGACCTTTGTCGGCAAGGTGATGTCTCTGTTTTTTAAGATGCTGTCTAGGTTTGTCATTGCTTTCCTCCCAAGAAGCAGTTGTCTTTTAATTTTGTGGCAGCTGTCACCATCTGCAGTGATCATGGAGCCCAAGAAAGTAAAATCTCTCACTGCCTCCATTTCTTCCCCTTCTATTTGCCAGGAGGTGATGGGCCCAGTGGCCATGATCTTAGTTTTTTTGACAGGCTCCCCTTTCCTGATGAAGCCTCCGGGCCAGGCGCAGTCTATCTGCCTCCCTGGGTTCTTGGGGGCATTTGGCTACTGCGTGACCCGGAGGCTGCCCTGATCCTTGTGCCCCGACGACGCCCCTCCGCCGCCGGGGAGGGCGCTTGGGGCAGCCGCCTGTCCCTCGTCCCCGCCACTGGGGCTCCCGGCCTTCCCCGCAGGCTTGTTGTTGCGAGGGTACACCTGGGGCGGGCGGCGAGAGCAAGCGAGGCCGCCGTCGGGGCTCCTCCCGCCGGGCGCGCCCAGGGCGGCGGCTCCACCTCCCGGGGCGGAGCGCAGGCGGCGGAGCCAGCCGGGCAGCTCGGGCGCAGCAGCCCCGCGGCCGGAGGGACGGAACGCGCGATGCGCCTCGACGTGGGGACCGCCGCTGCCACGGCACCCCCGACGCCCTCGGCGCCTGCCGGGCCGGCCGCGCCCCCCTGTCCCGGTCCCAGCAGCAGCAGCGGAGGCCCCGTCGGCTCCGGAGACGTCCAGGTGAGGCTTCCCCTCCTCGCTCCGGGGTCATCCTGCCGGGCAAGGGTCCGCATCCTCTTGCCGGCTTCCTGGGGAGCCAGCCCCGAGAGGGCGGTCCGGTCCTAAGTCAGTGCGCCTGGCTTGGTCCGGAGGGCTCCGGTCCGATTTCCAGAATTGTGGTTATTGAGCTGGGATTACCTGCGTGGCAGCGGGTTGGGTTAGATGGACTCTTGGGGTCCCTAACAACTCCACAGGTCTGTGATTCTCCCCTTATTACAGAGGGGACTCCGCGTGAGCTTGAAAGACCCAGCGGAGCTTTTCTTTCTTTCTTTCTTTCTTTCTTTCTTTCTTTCTTTCTTTCTTTCTTTCTCTCTCTCTCTCTCTCTCTCTTTCTTTCTTTCTCTCTCTCTCTCTCTCTCTCTCTCTCTCTCTCTCTCTTTCTTTCTTTCTTTCTTTCTTTCCCTTCCTTCCTTCCCCTCCATTCATTTCTGCACGTTTTTCAGACGGGGAAAGAGGCTAAATATCTAAAAATGGGAGACATCCGTATGGGCATCCGAATCCAGAAGCTGATCTCTCTTAGGCTTTCTTTCTTAAATTGCAATGGCGAACTTGCATCCCATTGAAATCAGTTGGGATTACTTTCGAGTAAAGCACGTTCTAGGGATGCGTTAAGTGAACACTTGCCCTTGCTGTAGTTAAATTTTTGAGATATGGAAGGTGCAGATTGGGCTGCCTTGGCTTATAGCGCTCTTGTGGGTTACCGAGATAAGCAAACACTTTGAACTCTTGCAACACGCCGCATGCCTTCAGTATTGTCCCATTTGCCCCCATCTCCTGCAATCCTGTAGGGGGGTCCAGGGTGCTGGACAAGGGCCAGAGAGACCCACATGCAAATCCTCCTTCAGCTGGGACTCTCATCTTTGGCCAGGGCCTCTCTCTGCAAGCCTGACCTACCTCAGAGGGTTTTTGTAAGGTTGAAAGAGAGTGAGGGTTGAGAATCCGGTACAGGCTGGCTGTAAATGCAGTAAATGATAGATAGATGCGTGTCTGCATGGTGGCAAGTACCACTGATTCCAAAGGGGCTAGCTCTGGCGGTAGTATAAGGTAAAGGTAAAGGGACCCCTGACCATTAGGTCCAGTTGCGGACAACTCTGGGGTTGCGGCGCTCATCTCGCTTTACTGGCCAAGGGAGCCGGCGTACAGCTTCCGGGTCATGTGGCCAGCAGGACTAAGCCGCTTCTGGCGAACCAGAGCAGCGCATGGAAACACCGTTTACCTTCCCACCAGAGTGGTACCTATTTATCTACTTACGCTTTGATGTGCTTTCAAACTGCTAGGTTGGCAGGAGCAGGGACCAAGCAACGGGAGCTCACCCAGTTGCGGCGTTTCGAACTGCCAGCCTTCTGATCGGCAAGCCCTAGGCTCCATGGTTTAGACCACAACGCCACCCGCGTCCCACAGCCCTATAGTAATAATATTAATTTTATTATTCATACCCCGGCCACCTGTATGGTTTGGTCAGTGCTCCTTGGCTCAAGCGAGGAGTGAGTGTCCTGGAAAACCACCATCTACAACAGGGGTTGGCAAACTAAGGCTCCCGGGCCGGATCTGGCCCACCTGTGTAGGCAAGCGCTGGGGCTGGGGAGTGAGGAAGAGGCCTCTTCTTCCAGCCCCCCCCCCCATTGCCGCTTTTCCGGCCCTCCACAAGATCTGAGGGACTGTGGACTGGCCCACTGCTAATTTTTTTGCCAACCCCTGCTCTACAAAATGGGCCAGGAGGACAGGATGAGACCCAGCAGCCCTTTTGCTAACCCTGCATTGCAAGGGGTGGACTAGATGACTCGTGGGGCCCCTTCCAACTCTATGTTGCTATGATTCCCATGGAGGAGAGGTCTCTCAATGGCCCCTAGCCAGGGTGGCTCTGCCCTTCCTGCGCAGTCAGAGGCAGTAAATGTTTCTGAATCCCAGTTCCTAGAAGCACAGGAGGAGGGGAGAGTGTTGCTCTTGGGAGTTTCGTTTGCTTTGCATGCTGCAAAAGGGAAGGGAAAATTACACCAGTAGGCAAATGTTTGCAGTTGCCGCTGGCTCACCTGAAAAATGTTCCCATTGGCCCAGCGCATGGTGGGAGGTGGAGCAGAGGAGAGGAATCTGCATTATACTCAAATCAGGCTGCTGGCGCGTCTAGCTAAATGTTGTTGTTGTTGTTTAGTCATGTCCAACTCTTCGTGACCCCCTGGACCAGAGCACGCCAGGCACTCCTGTCTTCCACTGCCTCCCTCAGTTTGGTCAAACTCATTCTGGTAGCTTTGAGAACACTGTCCCACCATCTCATCCTCTGTCATCCCCTTCTCCTTGGGCCCTCCATCTTTCCTAACATCAAGGTCTTTTCCAGGGAGTCTTCTCTTCTCATGAGGTGGCCAAAGTCTTGGAGCCTCAGCTTCAGGATCTGTCCTTCCAGTGAGCACTCAGGGCTGATTTCCTTAAGAATGGAGAGGTTTGATCTCCTTGCAGTCCATGGGACTCTCAAGAGTCTCCTCCAGCACCAGAATTCAAAAGCATCCATTCTTTGGCGATCAGCCTTCTTTGTGGTCCAGCTCTCACTTCCATACATCACTACTGGGAAAACCATAGCTTTAACTATATGGACCTTTGTCAGCAAGGTGATGTCTCTGCTTTTTAAGATGCTGTCTAGGTTTATCATCGCTTTTCTCCCAAGAAGCAGGCGTCTTTTAATTTCGTGACTGTCTAGTTAAATATGGTCAGCTAAATATTGTCAGCACTGACCGCCGGCAGCAAAGGTTTGCCAGGGTTTCCGGCTGGGGACGTTCTTGCCAGGCTTACCAGGAGCTGGCAAGGATTGAACCTGGGTCCTTTTTCTTCTTGTTGCTCTGGCCAGCTTGCTGCCCCCCCCCACCAGAAACCCATGAAAGATGTCCTCACCCGTCTTTTGGGCTTCTCTCGCTCAGGTGCAAGGGCTCACACTGTGCTGCCAAGGGCCTTCGCTTGGCCTCTTGGGCCTTGTATGGGGTAGGGGCAGGCCCTGCCAGCTGAAGCTGTGCTCTGGGGCACCCCCCCCATATACACACTTGTAAAGTAAAGGTAAAGGGACCCCTGACCATTAGGTCCAGTCGTGGCCGACTCTGGGGTTGTGGTGCTCATCTCACTCTACTGGCCGAGGGAGCCGGCGTACAGCTTCCGGGTCATGTGGCCAGCATGACTAAGCCGCTTCTGGCGAAACAGAGCAGCGCACGGAAACGCCGTTTACCTTCCCGCCAGAGCGGTACCTATTTATCTACTTGCACTTTGATGTGCTTTCGAACTGCTAGGTTGGCAGGAGCAGGGACCGAACAACGGGAGCTCACACCACCGCAGGGATTCAAACCACCGACCTTCTGATCGGCAAGCCCTAGGCTCTGTGGTTTAACCCACAGCGCCACCCGCATCCCATACACACTTGTAGGATGGAGCCTTCCCACTGGTCAGATCCTGCCTGCTTCATAGAAATATGATTGTTTTCTCAGTGGCAAAGATTCCTGAAACTTATTATATTTATCTGTTGCATTTATTATATCCTACCGGTTTCTGTCAGGAGCTCAAAGTGGTATACACCGTTTTCTCCCCCCCCCCATTTAATCCTTTCCTGTGAGGTGGGTTAGGCTAAGAGGCAGGGACTGGCCCCCATGCTCGACCAGTGAGCTTGGGGGCTGAGTGGAGGGATTCGAACTCCGACCTTTCTCAGGTCACAGTCCAGCACTCTAACCATTACACCACCCAGCTGTTTCATCCTAAAAAAGCAACCTTGTGGCCACATCAACATCCTGTGGAGTAGCTTGGTGGGAGAGCATCTCTTTAGCACGCAATGGGGTCATTTTCGCAGACCCCTAGAGTTGGAAGGGACCCCGAGGGTCATCTAGTCCAACCCCGTGTAACTCAGGAATCTTTTGCCCCACGTGGGGCACGAACCCACAACCCAGAGATTAAGAGCCTCATGCTCTAGTGACTGAGCTATATGATTAACAACAACAACAATGGTGGGAATAATAATAAATTTGTATACCACCCTATTCCCACAGGTCACAGGGATAAAACCACAATATAAAAACACAAAATACATAAGCAAAACAAAAGCAACCCAGTAACTCCCGAAGGTTCAATCCTCGCTGGCTTCCTCTCCAGGAAGAACTGAGGGAGATTTTTGCTTGAAAACCAGCCAGCAGAGAAGATGCTGTGCTGGTGTTTGTGTGTTATCACAAAGGGCCTTTCAGCAAAAAAACACCTTGTCCTTTGCAGGTGAGATGAAGCTGACAGAGTCATGTGATGGATGATGTGAGGCTCTTGGTCTGGAAAGTTGGGGAAAATGTAATTAACCAAATCTAATTATAGCCCAGGAGGCGGCCAGACGAGGAGCAAGCCCTTCCCCTTGACTTTATCTCGTATTGTTCAATTCATAATTTGTTCCCCTGACCCAGTTAGCCACTGACATGCGAAGTGATTTTTGTCAACCTGAGATCTGAACGCCAAAGCAAAAAACAGCAACAACAACAACACCCCCAGTCCTTTATTTTCTGAATCCTGGACCTTTTGCTGCTTCTTGGCAATTTACAGTCACACTTTCCTGTTTTTTTAACATACGTTTTTCGTAACAAAGGTCTTGGGGAGAAAAGGCAGAAACTTGACTCTTAACCTTATATATTTTTCCTCCTGTGAAGCGAAAGCGCTTTTGGGTGAGCCAAACCGAGAGGGTTTCCCCGGCCCTAGCTGGGGTTCGAGGAAAGTATTGGTGTCTTTTTTAAAACAACAACAACAACAACTAGTTGACAGCACTGAAACTTTTTTTTTTTTAAAAAAAAAGACTGAACCGTGAAGTCTTGCACCTTTTCTCTCTCTCTCACCAAAACATTTCCACATTAGCTGGCAGCTCTTGCACCGGGTACAAGGCAAAATGTTTCCCTTCCTGATGACGCTTTTTGAACTTTGGCACTTGCAGAATGAGTGTGCATTTGTGTGTGATCTTTTGCAGCAACAGACTGGGGCTTTTCTCATTTAGGGGAGAGGGAGAGATTAGCCTCAGAGAGCATGGCTTCTCAAAGGATTGTTCAAAAACATAGCTGGGATTCTGCGAATTTTTGAGAACTGCTCATTTGACCACAGATCTCTGCTACCATTGCAGAATGGGAACTGCATTGCCGGGTTGGACTAGATGACCTTTGGGTACCTTCCACCTCTGCCCTTCTGCAATTCTATAGGTTGCTATATTGCACAGGCCAAAGATCTCTGGTTTCTCCTTCTTTTCATAACGTAAAATCAAAAGGTAAAGGTAAAGGGATCCCTGACCATTAGGTCCAATCACAGACGACTCTGGGGTTGTGGCGCTCATCTCGCTTTACTGGCCGAGGGAGCCGGCGTACAGCTTCCGGGTCATGTGGCCAGCATGACTAAGCCGCTTCTGGCGAACCAGAGCAGCGCATGGAAACGCCGTTTACCTTCCTGCTGGAGCGGTACCTATTTATCTACTTGCACTTTGACGTGCTTTTGAACTGCTAGGTTGGCAGGAGCAGGGACAGAGCAACGGGAGCTCACCCCGTCGCGGGGATTCGAACCGCCGACCTTCTGATCGGCAAGTCCTAGGCTCTGTGGTTTAACCCACAGGGTCCCTTACAACTCTATAATTCCACAATTCTAAGAACTGGCTCAGTTAGCACTGCCCCCTGGCTGGACCAGGCAAGGACTTGGACGCTTGTACTAGTTTTTGACCCTGGCAGGAATGTATATTCCCCAGGGATATCGCCTCTTGTGCGGTCACTCAGAATGTGTAAACTTAGCTGCCTCGAAAATTTGAAAAGACAGGCGCCGGCGTAGTTTGAATATTGGTCCTTAGATAGCCTTGGGGTCTGGCGGGCTTCTGGGCTAGATGTCTCAGGAAACCCATTTTGCACCTGTATTTGGTTGCTAAACTGGAGTCATCTGGCCCTAGCCTAGCCTCTCTTGCAATGAGAGATTTCAAGGTCTGCAGTGTCTTCCATTTCTGTGCCAAGGAAGTTCTTGCGGCAGCCAGCAACCCTGGCCGAAGCTCCTTAGACGAAGCTACTGATCATCCTAGAGGCTTGACCGGCTTAGGGTTAACGCTGTTAACGTTCCCGGCAGTGCCTCTGAGAATGTGCAGAGTCCATTTCTGCACCACCGCGAAACCACCACATGTGGGGAGCAGGGATAACGGGCCGGGCTTCTGGGTCACAATGTGGCCTCAGCGCCTCTTTCTGTGAGCAGTATCTGGGTGGAATTGTTCGCTCTGCAAAGGAGGTGTTCACTTCCTGCTGCACAAATAATTCCCATTTCCAAAGGCAGCACCAATCTGCCGGTGATTCACTCACGCTTCTCTCAGAGGCACCGAAACCAGGCCTGGCAGGGCTGGATGTGGCCTGGAACTCGGAGATGCCAGCGGGCTGACTCACCTTGCAGGAGATGGCTCACCCGGGACTGGAGATACCTGTTTTCCCAAGAAGGTTGCTGCCTTCTTCCTGGCTCTGATGCTGCCCTTTTGTGGCTTGTTAGGGCAGGAGCTGCAGGGAATTGAGGGGGATTTTTTGCTTACGCTCATTCCCAGACTGGGCATTGCGTGGATCTGGGTCTCCCGAGACTGGCGGATGCCAACCGAATCCAGGAGCTCCTTTCAATTGCGCATTTAAGCGTGAAAAGGATCGCATTGTTTCGTTCTTGTTTCTTCCTGTGATGGTGATGTTGCTTGGGGCACGAATACTACTATTATTACAACTATAGCTATTTATATCTCAACCCTTTTCCTGCACCAGGGACTTGAGGCAGCTTGCGCAAAACTAGAAACAACACGGTTAAAATGCATAAAGCTAAATGCTTAAAGTGGACGTGAGTGGCGCTGTGGGTTAAACCACAGAGCCTAGGACTTGTCGATCAGAAGGTCGGCGGTTCGAATCCCCGCAACGGGGTGAGCTCCCATTGCTCAGTCCCTGCTCCTGCCCACCTAGCAGTTCGAAAGCACGTCAAAGTGCAGGTAGATAAATAGGTACCGCTCCGGCGGGAAGGTAAACGGCATTTCCGTGCGCTGTTCTGGTTCGCCAGAAGCGGCTTCGTCATGCTGCCCACATGACCCGGAAGCTGTACGCCGACTCCCTCGGCCAATAAAGCGAGATGAGCGCCGCAACCCCAGAGTCGTCCACGACTGGACCTAATGGTCAGGGGTCCCTTTACCTTTAAATGCATAAAGACAGATTTCATTCATTTGTTTTGTGAAACCTCCAGGTGGCTTGATTGTAAAAACAGGCAAACCCCAAAGTGGTTTACAAAAAGAGAAAACAGTAAAATCAAGAAGAACATACGATGCTTTGAAACGTGCAGAAAATTAAATTAGAAAATAGAAAAAAGGCAATCATTAAAAGGTAAGGAGACACCCATAAAGTTAAAGCAATATAAAAAACAAATCTATTAAAATATAGCAAATAAAGCACCACAGCTTGTTAAAAGCCCTTTTCTCAAAAAGCTGTCAGTTCCTGGAGGCCTGTAGGAATAAAACTTTCCTCATGGTTCATGGATGGAGGCTGCTGGCTGGCAGGGAGGCTCAAGGATGGAGGTCTGAGTTCAGGTCGAGGCGAGCTTTTGGAATTTGCAACCACAAAATGCAGCAGCCATGGCAGCCCTTTAAAAAAACCAACCCAGAAGCATTTGACAGAATGAGGGCTGTCTTTTTGCAGATTCCTGTGGGTTCAGAGTTTCCTATGCATGAAAATGAGACTTCAAAGGCCCAAAGGGAAGAATTGAGGAAGGCTGAAAGCTTTCGTTTTCCCCCTGCTGACTGTCTTATGAGAATCTGGTGTTCTCTGAGCATGGACTGGAAATAAACATCTCCTGTTCCATCTGCCCCCAACCTGAGATCTCACTCGCGGCGGCGAAAATATCGGCACGTCTGTGTCAATGGAAGGGCACGTGATTCTGGGAATGAGCTGGCCGTGTGTGATCTGGGGAGATCCATTCACCTCCCCTGTCAGAAAGATACTGTGATGCCGGGGGCGGGTGGGGGAATCCCTGCGGCCTCCGCTTATATTCAGATCGACATGGCACAGATTAGACAGCCATGTTTTCCTAAACTGGCTGGGGCTGATGGGAGTTGTGGTCCAAAACGTCTGGAGGGCACCAGCATGGCAAAGGCTGGAGCAGATATTCAAAATTGTTGTTGTTTAGTCATTTAGTCGTGTCCGACTCTTCGTGACCCCCTGGAGCAGAGCACGCCAGGCACTCCTGTCTTCCACTGCCTCCCGCAGTTTGGTCAAACTCATGCTGGTAGCTTCGAGAACACTGTCCAACCATCTCGTCCTCTGTTGTCTCCTTCTCCTTGTGCCCTCAATCTTTCCTATGCAATATTTTTCTTTACTGCATTGGACTTTCCTTTTGCTTCCAGGCATATCCGCAACTGAGCGACCTTTCGGCTTTGGCCCAGCCGCTTCATCAGCTCTGAATCTACTTGTACTTGTCCTCCGCTCTTCCTCAGTAGCATGTTGGACGCCTTCCGACCTGAGGGGCTCATCTTCCAGCGTCATAACTTTTATATGCCTGTTGTCTTTGTCCATGGAGTTTTCTTGGCAGGGATACTGGAGTGGCTTGCCGGTTCCTGCTCCAATTCAAAATACAGTGTGCATTACAAAGGCGGGGGGCGGGGCGGGGGGGAATCCCTGAATTCAAGAACTAAAGTATTTACCGTCTCAAAAGAATGGCCCAACTGGCCAGGCAATACAATCAGTGACCATTATCAGGTGTCAAGGCACACACCCAAATTTCTGTTGCAGACGGCCTCTTTCTGTGATGTCTGTATGCAGGATGCTTTCTGGTGGTCTTTGGCTAAGGAGTTGGGCAGGTTCAAAAATCTTCAAAGGTTCTTGCACGCCTTTGCTCTGGGTCCTCGCCACTAGGAACTCGGTTGCAACAGGAAAACAAACACATTCCTCGCATTCACTGGATCATGCCACCACTCAGTTTTCTCTGATAACGAACTTAGGAGGACACTGGATCCCTTGATGGAGAGCTGGGCTGCAAAAGCCAACCCCAAATTTTGCTATAACAGCCAGAGCCATCTTTCCCATAGGGCTTAGTGGTGCGTTGCGCCAGGGCGCTGGCCTCTCAGGGGGTCCCCAGCAAGTGGCTTCCTGGACCATCCATGGGCCAGATTGGGAAGGCGATTGGGCCGCATCTGGCCTACCCCTGCTCTAAACGAAGGAGAAGTCCACTCCTTGCCGCTCTGTCACCAGTGGGGCAGGAGTTGGAAACTGATGAACCTGTCAAGGTCTTACGCAGACATTGAGCTCAGTATTCCCCGCACAGGCAGGCTTTCCCAGATTTCAGATGGGGGACATTTCCTGGTCTACCTGACTGCACCTGGGGCTTCCTGCAGAAAAACATATGCTCTGCCACTGAGCTGTGGTTCTTCCCAAGGTGCCACCGATGGATGATCTGGTTTGGGGGCCTGTGAGAGAGAAGAGGAGGGTTTGTGGGAGAGACCCAGAGGGCTCGATGACTGTCTCCAGTGTCTGCCTTCAGGGGGACTGGGATGGGCATGGAAATTGCAGGGTGCGTGGACGGATTAAGCATTGGCATGAATTCAGACCCATGAGCGGGATCTCTTTGGTTGCTGAGATGACTTGCAAGATCCTGGGATTCCCCCCTCAGGTGTGGATGTGAGCTACTGAAGCTAAAAATAGATCTTTCTGCCAGGTTGAGAGCTCCCAGGCTGCCTCCTGCTTTGAAAATGAAAGAAAGGAGTGTACAATGGGCTCTCGTGGTGACTTCAGCGTGAGCTGTGCTTGCCTCCAGCCAGTGACGCTTGAGAATTAATGTGATTCAGTTTTACAACCTGGTTTCTCTCTACCAAACCTCCCCCCACCCCCCGGGGGGCTCTGCCTTGGTTTGCAACAAAATCTGGCTCTTTGCGAAAAGGATTAGCGGCCACCAGGAGCTACAGATCGCAGGACAATTTGGGGGAAGCTGTGGCAGCTTAATGTGCTATGTAAAGGTAAAGGGACCCCTGACCATTAGGTCCAGTCGTGGCCGACTCTGGGGTTGTGGCGCTCTTCTCGCTTTATTGGCCGAGGGAGCCGGCGTACAGCTTCCGGGTCATGTGGCGAAACAGAGCAGCGCATGGAAACGCCGTTTACCTTCCCGCCAGGGCGGTACCTATTTATCTACTTGCACTTTGATGTGGTTTTGAACTGCTAGGTTGGCAGGAGCAGGGACCGAGCAACGGGAGCTCACCCCGTCGTGGGGATTCGAACCGCCGACCTTCTGATCGGCAAGTCCTAGGCTCTGTGGTTTAGACCACAGCGCCACCCGCGTTCCTACATAAAGTCCTATGAGGATGCTTTAAATGCCTGGTGCAGGCGGTTTCCCAACTCTTGTGTTCTGCGACTTCTAACATGTGACTATAAGAAGGGCCTGTGCTGGATCAGGCCAAAGGGGACCCCGTATAGCCCAGAAACCTGTTTCCACAGTAGCTGACTAGCAGCCCATTGTGGGAAGCCTGCAAACAGGATCCGAGCACAAGAGCCCTCTCGGCTCCAGCTGGGGAGCTAGTCACTTTGGGTAGCCCTCTCCTCCATGAATGCATCCCATCCTCTTTTAAAGCCACCCAGCTTGGTTGTCTTTACTGTCTCCAGTGGGAGAGAGTTCCACATTCTAACTCTGCACTGCGTGATGAAGTCCTTTCCTTTTATCTGTCCCGAATCTTCCCCGCATTCAGCTTCACGAGAGAGGAAGGAAAACCTTTCTCCATCTGTTTTCTATTGTGCTGCCTTTTATCTGAATTTTCTTTAAAGCGTCACAAACACTTTCATAAGGAAGTTGCATCCTTCCCTTCATCCTTTTGGCTGCACTTTTCTGAACCTTTTCCAGCTCTGCAAGATCCAGTCAACTGCAACCAACCAGTGTTCGAAACTCCCATTGTTCTAGGCGCATTTTGCGACAGGGAATTTCATTAATGCGGGCAGTTTCTGAGTTCTGGGTGCAGTATTGAGCCTAAGATATCAGATTAAAGCTGCCACGAAGGAAAGGAGGACCTTTTTCTGCCTCCCACTTCCAGCCACTCTCTGAAGACTGGAGAAGAGACCCTCTTAAGAATATTAGGGGGGTGGGCAGAGGAAGGATTAGGCCATGTGAAAAATGAAAAGATTTTAGCTGCTGTTCGTTCATTTTCAGCTTTCTATTCTTCTTATAAAAAAGCATGCCTAGATATTCTGTTGTTGCGCCCATAACCTTGTTTTAAATTGCATCTTGGCTTGGCGTCTGGGAAAACCTGCTCCCTGCTTCTCAGCCTTTTCCCACCTGGCCTCTGAAGGCCCTGATTAACTCCAGTTGCAAAAGCTGAGTTTGCTGAACAGACTGTTGAGCTGGGCTTTTGATTAGGGAGTTTGAGTGAAGGGGACGGGGTATTGCCACTGCTATTGATATCCATGTTTGGTCTCTTTATTTTCAATCTTCTCAGGATTTATGTGGATTTCCCCCCAATTGGGTTGTGTACTTTTTGGATGTTCATATTGTTTCCAACTGCTTTTGTCATGTTTGTGATGATGTCTCCTAGAATCCTAGAGTTGGAAGGGACTCCTAGAATCCTAGGGACGCGGGTGGCACTGTAGGTTAAACCACAGAGCCTAGGACTTGCCGATCAGAAGGTTGGCAGTTCGAATCCCCGCAAAGGGGTGAGCTCCCGTTGCTCGGTCCCTGCTCCTGCCAACCTAGCAGTTTGAAAGCACGTCAGAGTGCAAGTAGATAAATAGATACCACTCCGGCAAGAAGGTAAACGGCGTTTCCGTGCGCTGCTCTGGTTCGCCAGAAGCGGCTTAGTCCTGCTGGCCACATGACCCGGAAGCTGTACGCCGGCTCCCTCGGCCAGTAAAGCGAGATGAGCGCCGCAACCCCAGAGTCGGTCACGACTGGACCTAATGGTCAGGGGTCCCTTTACCTTTACCTTACTTTTTGGATGTTCATATTGTTTCCAACTGCTTTTGTCATGTTTGTGATGACATCTCTTAGAATCCTAGAGTTCCAGTTACAGAAAGGTAGCCGTGTTGGTCTGCCATAGTCAAAACAAAAAAATTTTTTTTCCTTCCAGTAGCACCTTAAAGACCAACTAAGTTAGTTCTTGGTATGAGCTTTCGTGTGCATGCACACTTCTTCAGATACTTCTTCAGGAAAAAAATCCTAGAGTTGTAAGCGTCTCCTAGAATCCTAGAATTAAAGTAGAGTTGGAAGGGACCCCGGGACCCTGAGAGTCATCTAGTCCAACCTCCGCGATGCAGGGATCTCAACCTGGCCATCCAAAAATTGTCAATTTTTTTCTATGTTGCAAGCTGCCAGTTGAGCATGGCTTTAGCTTTGGAAAGGCGGCACACAAACCAGACTAATTCTGAGCCAAGTGGAGTGCATGCATAGCTGCCAACGTTTCCCTTTTTTAAAGTGAAATTCCCTTATTCCGAATAGGATTCCTCGCAAGAAAAGGGAAAAGTTGACAGCTATGATGTGTGTGTTTGGGCGCAGCTCTGCCCCATCCTCCCCTTTGCTCCCATCCTGGGCAGCTTCCTTTGCGCAGCCGCTGCCTCCTTGCGTACAGGACGCGCGCGCAACGTCTCTCGCGCGCTCACTCTCTCTCTGCTTTTGCTGTCATGGAAAAATCGGCCGCAAGATTCCCCCGTTGCCAGGCAACGCGATGGGATCAGCATCATCAGCACCAAATGCCCCGCCCTGCGCGGGAGGGGGCGTGGCGAGCAGGAGGGGAAGGGGGCGGGGCTGAGCAGGATCGGAGAGCATAAAAGGGCCCCGCGCGCAGCCCGGCCGCAGAGGACTATGCGGACGCTCCCTCTGGCGCACGAGCTGCGCGCACGTCTGGATGCGGCTGCGGGCCTCGCGGGGGCTATGAGAAAGCTGGACCGGAGCGCCTGCAGGGTGAGGCTTTTGCTTTGCAATTTTGGGGTTCAGGTAGGGTGGGGGTTGGAAGCAAGGAGCTGCGCGCGGTGGAGCGCGCTCTGCACGTGCCCAGGGGGCATGTTCATGTCCTCTTCCCCGAAGCCATCGGTAGCCTTTTAAATGCGCGTGGGTTTTCGTGTTGGAAAGCGCCTTGGGGTCTTCGGAGGGAGGCGGAATATCGTGTTTGCAAGCGGTTTTCACCAAGTTGCTGCCGCGCTTAGAGGCTCAGCTGTGCTGCTGGCGGGGTCGCTCGGTCCCAGCGAAGTCTTAACTCAGAGGAACGCGCAGGATTTTACTGGGGCCGGTTTAAGTGCCAGGGATCTGGTTGGAGTCCGTCGTGCCGGTGCAGTTGGAGGAGTCTACTCGGAGTAGGGCTCAGCGCCGTGGCTCCGGCCAGGCAGGATCCTGGATGCAAGTCTTCAGGGAGGGGTGGAGCATCCAAGTCCCCCCACCCGCCCCAATGTGAAGTGCAAGCGAAGATTTTTGCCGGGGAGGGCGTAAAAAAGTGTTGTGTGTCCCCCACCCCCTCGACTCTCAGTGGTTCTCATTTGGGTCAGTCTCTCCAAACTACCTCATGGGGCTGTTGTGAGGATAAAGTTGTTGTTGTTGTTGATTAGATTTATATACATCCTAAGCTCTCAGGGCGGCTCATGGAATAAAAATTGAGAGGGTGCCACAAACTTGAAGAAAAGGTGCAATAAAAATGTAACGAGATTTCAGTGCTGTGAATCTGTCCGCAGAATTTCTGCTGCCTCTGTTCTCCATCCTTTAATAGTCGTGGATGTTTTGGGGTGAGCCAAAATGTTGGCTGGGGGGTGACTGGTCTTCCTACTGGAGCACGAACCTAGCAGGCCTCTGAACCTGAGCAGCACTACTTACTACCCTCCTGGCATGCCTCGGTTTCCCCTGTGAGAAATGCATTGCTGACGTTTCCTCCACTGTAGGGGGTTGGACTAGATGTCCCTTGAGGTCCCTTCCCACTCTGCAGTTGTGGGATTCTGTGGGGAGAGAGGGAGGGAACAGGCTCTACTCTCACCGCTGACTGTTTACAAAAGGCAGGTGGAAAACTTGGCATCAGCCGCTCAGGGCCCTGCGCCCGCAGGCCCGTGCCAACCAACCCAACCTGTCAGGGCAGGTGGAACGGCTGAGGTTTCTGCTGTTGCCATTTCCCATGAAAAACTCTCCCGTGCTTTTCCCCCCATCCTGCCTGGGGGGCAGTTGGAAGCAGATCTTGGAAAGACAGAGAGAGAGGGCAAAAGGGCAGCCTGGGCGTGGAACAGGTTTGGGGGGAGTGGCGAGGGTGGCAGGCTGCGGCTGCCTCGCTCGCCTACCAAAGATCACTTTTGCAAGAAGGCCCAAAGGCTTTGAACCCCAGCCAGATGGCCTGGGTATCAATAATAAAATTACTATCCTCATCATCATATTAACCTGGAAGCTGGAAACTTTCCCCCAAGTCCCAGTTGCGTGGGTTCCGACTAGATCCTTGGTGACAAAAGAGAAAGCACTCTGTATGCGCTCAGAAGCACCCTGTCCGTACGTGTCGTGATTTGAGCCCTGGAACCTTCTGAAAAAGGAAGTTACGGAGCTGGAAGAGGGTCAGCTCAAGGGAACCAAAATGATAGAGAGGATGCAGCAACATTTGGGGCTGTTTAGCTGAGAGAAAGAGCAAGTCAGAGGAGGAAAGAGAAGTGGGAAAATTAGTCATGGCCTGGAGAAAGTGGACCGAGTCCGTCATAACAAGGGGACTTGTGGGCATCCAGTGAATGCTGGAAGATTCAGGACAGCTCAAAGGAAGGCGTTCCTTTGTTGTTGTTGTTTAGTCGTTTAGTTGTGTCCGCCTCTTCGTGACCCCCTGGACCAGAGCACACCAGGCACTCCTGTCTTCCACTGCCTCCCGCAGTTTGGTCAAACTCATGCTGGTAGCTTCGAGAACACTGTTCCATCATCTCGTCCTCTGTCGTCCCCTTCTCCTTGTGCCCTTCATCTTTCCCAACATCAGGGTCTTTTCCAGGGAGTCTTTTCCAGTGAGTATTCAGGGCTGATTTCCTTCAGAATGGAGAGGTTTGATCTTCTTGCAGTCCATGGGACTCTCAAGAGTCTCCCCCAGCACCAGAATTCAAAAGCATCCATTCTTCTGCGATCAGCCTTCTTGATGGTCCAGCTCTCACTTCCATACATCACTACTGGGAAAACCATGGCTTTAACTATACGGACCTTAGGCAGTGCAAAGGTAAACTAACACAGGAGATAGGGGATTGGACAAATTCATGGATAATTATGGGACACAGCTCTCAGTTGCTACCACCCACAATGGCTGTGTGTGTCACCCACTGCCAGAGGCGGTAAATGCCTCTGATCGCCAGTTGCTGGACAGCAGAAATGTTGTGCTCAGGTCCTGCCTCTCACTGGGGCATCTGGGTGGCCACTGTGGGAACAGGAGGCTGGACTGGATGAGACCTTGGCCTGATCCAGCAGCCAGGCTCCTCTTAGACTCCTGTATAACCTCCAGGTCCAGAGGCAGGCTGTCTAGATTCCTAGTTTATTTGGGGGTATTTGGCCCCTGTGGCAATAATAATAATAATAATAATAATAATAATAATATTTTTTTTAATACCCCGCCCTACCTGGTTCAAAAACCGGGCTCAGGGGCACTTTAAAACACTTTAAAACAATTATAAAAAATTATAAAACAATTATAAAAACAGCATAAAAACATGAATGACAATGAAATTCAAAAATCAATTAGATAATCCCCAGGGCCAGCTGACTGAATTGGTCCTACTTGGGCCAGCGAGGAGGCCAGGGGAGAATTAGCTGTGGGGTCTCGGAGCGGGTGACCTTCATAAAAAGGGGAGGGAAGAGAAGGGAAATAAAAGATCAGGCTGAATTCAAATTAAAGGCCAGGAGGTATAGCTCTGTCTTACAGGCCTGACGGAAGGAGGTTAAATCCTGCAGGGCCCTGGTCTCGTGGGACAGAGCATTCCACCAGGTCGGAGCCATCACTGAGAAGGCCCTGGCCCTGGTGGAGGATAGTCTGACTTCCTTAGGGCCCGGGACCTCTAAACTATGGATATTCATGGACCTTAGGGTCCTTTGCAGGGCAGACCAGGAAAGACGGTCCCATAAATATGAGGGCCCTAAGCCACAAAGGGTGCTGGACTAGATGGGCCCCCATTGGCCTCATTCAGCAGCCGGGCTCTTCTAATATTCTTGCGATTCCCTCTTTCTCTCTTTTGGGATATGGGATCCCAGAGGAAAACCAGCTACAGAGCAGAGCCATTCTGACTTAGGAGCTGTCTCCAGCCACCTTGTCCTCCATGAATTTGCCCAGTCCTAGTTCACACAGGATGGTAGAGCTGGAAGGGACCCTTAGGGGTCATCTAGTCCAACCCCCTGCTTCAATACCTCCGGAGGTTTGAGGCCATCCAGGTTGGTAGCCGTCACTGCCTCCTGAAGGAGCGAGTTCCATAGCTGAACTGTACGCTCTAGGCGACTTGCACTACGGTTCCCATGGATGGAAGTTGTAGTCCAAAGCATCTGGCGGGTGCTGGATTGGAGAAGATGGCCGAAGGGCACAGCAGAGAGGAGGAATTGTGGCTGAGCGTGTGAGTTATTGGCTTGGTTTTGTATTTCCATTTTTTATTTTTCTGTTGTGAAACTACCCTGGTATCTTCGGAAGAAGGGCAGTAAACAGATTTTAATAATAATAATAATAATAATAATAATAAATCAGTGGTGGTGGGGACTAGCTCAGGAGTTGGCGCCAAGACCTCTGGCCCCCTCTCCCTTGGCCCCTTCTTATAAACTTGGCAGTGGCTCAGCCCTGCCAAAGTGAGAAAAACCAAGGGTGCTTCTGAGCATGTGCAGAGTGCCACTACCATTCCGAGCAAGTCTTCCTTGTCTCACCTGGGCAATAAATAAGGCTTGGCCCTTTGGCAGGTGTCAACTCCCCGCCCCCCCAGGCAGTTGTTTGCTTTTCAGCTGTGGCAAATTGAGCAACCCCCCTTGCTGCCTCCAGCTCACAGTGGAAACTCTGTCATGCTGTGGTTAGCAGTGTGGGAGGAAGAGGGAGGTTTTTCCGCTGAGCTGAGGTGCAACTGGATGGACTCAGATCACAGCAGAGCTTGTGAGCTGCGGTGGGGGGGACGAAAGTAGGAGCGCAGTGGCCTGCCTGGGGTGGGGGCTGCGAGTGAAGAAGGGTCCCCTAGAGTCATCTAATCCACCCCCTGCAAAAGAGGCAGGGCTCCTTCAGTGGTGGCCTCCAGGCTTTGTGCAGGATGCCTATACCAGCCCCTTTTGGCTTTTGGCTTTTTCAATCAGGCCAGTGGTTCCCAGATTTTTTTTGGGGGGGATGACCCCACCCCACTCCATCGGTTCCATAAACTCGTCCCCTGTGAGCCCTTCCTGACCCTATGGAAAGCATTGTTCAGAACAGCGATTTGCATGGCCTTCTTAGGAAGATAAGAACGCTATAAAATCCAAAACAAAACGCTGACGATTCATTGCGCGTGTATTCAAAATCCAGTTAAAACTATTTGGCTCAATTACTTGGGTTGTTGCGTATTTTGTGTTCTCGTTTTGTTCTTTATGACGTGAACCGTCCTGTGATCTTTGGATGTATGCAAATTTAATTAAAAAAAACTGAGAACCCCCCAGGGAGTCTCATTCCACCCCGAGGTGGGTGGGGTTTGCCACTGCCCACTTTGGGATCCACGGAAGGTGGGGGGGTCAATCTCTGCTGGCGTCTCTTGGCCAGGCTGGGGAAGAAGACCAGCCAAGATTCCTGCACTGCAAGGGGTTGGGCTAGATGATCCTTGGGATCCCTTCCAGCTCGACATTCCCGTGATTTTATGACCGCTGGAGAGCGACAGCCTGGCTGCGTGGACAATACTGTTGTTGTTTAGTCATGTCCGACTCTTCGTGACCCCCTGGACCAGAGCACGCCAGGCACTCCTGTCTTCCACTGCCTCCCGCAGTTTGGTCAAACTCATGCTGGCAGCTTCGAGAACACTGTCCCACCATCTCGTCCTCTGTCGCCCCCTTCTCCTTGTGCCCTCCATCTTTCCCAACATCAGGGTCTTTTCCAGGGAGTCTTCTCTTCTCATGAGGTGGCCAAAGTCTTGGAGCCTCAGCTTCAGGATCTGTCCTTCCCGTGAGCACTCAGGGCTGATTTCCTTAAGAATGGATGCGTTTGATCTTCTTGCAGTCCATGGGACTCTCAAGAGTCTCCTCCAGCACCATAATTCAAAAGCATCCATTCTTCGGCCATCAGCCTTCTTTATGGTCCAGCTCTCACTTCCATACATCACTACTGAGCTTGGGACAATTTCCCCAACTAATTTAGCAATGACTCCTCTGCAGGCTCTGTGTGTGTGTGTGTGTGTGTGTGTGTGTGTGTGTGTCCCCCGCCGGTAAATTCCAGTTCTGCTTTTGGAAATATGGGGTCTAATTGGGTTTCACAAATAAACAGAGAACGCAGGCAGGGTAGGCCAGCTGTGGGCTGGATCCAGCCCCTGAAGCAGTCTGATCTGGCCTTTCTTCCAAATTTTTAAATTAATTTTCCACATTTATAACAAATATAACATATAAAACACACAAAACAAAACACATCACAATACTAAAAAATAAAAACACACATTCCTCCTTATATTCATTTTCAATTCCATTGTTAAGTGACTTCCTCAAATCCCACAATTTCGTTATATCACCTTGTAACAGTTTTCCCCAACCTCTTTCTAAATAATTAGTTCCTTCAATTAACTATATTCAACTCTTTTCTTATTGTCTTAAATCCATACTACTATACCACATTCTTATTGTTATCCTAGGCCTGTTTAGTACTTTCAAGAACCTTCTCAATTATCTTATATTACAATATTTAGCTAAATAGTCTTTAAATTTCATCCAGTCTTCTTCCTCCTCTTTCTGCTCGCGGATTCTTCCAGTCAGGTCAGCAAGCTCCAGAAACTCCGACATCTTCATCTGTCATTCTACCGTTGGTATTTCTTGAGATTTCCAATTTTTTGCTAATAGCGGTCTGATCTGGCCTTTCTTCAGACAGCTTCCTTCCGTGGCCACCACTGTCTCATTTCTGATGATTGTAGGCCCCTCAGGGCAGAGACCTCCATCTCAACTTTGTTTTGTACATTGCACACAGACTGTGCTGGAGAAATAAATGCCGGTTTATTTGGTGGAGGTGTGGCCGCATTCTGCTAGTGGCTCTGCTTATCTGGCTGCCCCAGTTGCATCCATCTCAACCTGCCAGACCCACTGTCTTCCCTCAAAGTGGGGTGGGCTGGATTTGGGGAAGAGGAGATGGAACCCAAGACGCAAAGTTCCCCGTCTTTCTCTTTTCGCTTCTTATTATATATGTATTTTTAAAATATGAGCTCTCTTGGGAGATGGCGGACTGCCTTGGAGGTTTTTAAGCAGAGGTTGGGTGGCCCTCTGTCGTGGATGCTTTAGTGGGGATCCCTATACAGTGGTACCTCAGGTTACATACGCTTCAGGTTACAGACGCTTCAGGTTACAGACTCCGCTAACCAAGAAATAGTGCTTCAGGATGAGAACAGAAATTGTGCTCTGGCGGCGCGGTTGCAGCAGGAGGCCCCATTAGCTAAAGTGGTGCTTCAGGTTAAGAACAGTTTCAGGTTAAGAACGGACCTCCGGAACGAATTAAGTACTTAACCTGAGGTACCACTGTATTGAAGGGGGTGGACTAGAGCATCCTTGGGGGTCCCTTCCAGCTCTGTGATTCTATGAAAAACTACTCTCCTCCCGGAGGCTTCTAAAGACCTGCAATTTGGATGCCTGTTTGACTGTTTGGAGAAGGGTGCAATGGATGAAATTCCTCCTTTCCTGTAAGATCAAGGTGGATTTGACAGAATTTATTTCCTGCCACTAAACTGAGGCATCATACATAAACTCTGGGGGGCTAATAATAATAATAATAATAATAATAATAATAATAATAATAATATTTTATTTATACCCCGCCCATCTGGCTGGGTTTCCCCAGCCACTTTGGGTGGCTTCCAACAAATATTAAAATACAATGGTCTGTTAAACATAAAAAACTTCCCTAAACAGGGCTGCCTGCCTTCAGATGTCTTCTAAAAGTCTGGTAGTTGTTTTTCTCTTTGACATCTGGTGGGAGGGCGGTCCACAGGGCGGGTGCCACCACCGAGAAGGCCCTCTGGCTGGTTCCCTGTAACGTGGCTTCTCACAGCCAGCGAACTGCCAGAAGGCCAACAGAGGAGGACCTCAGTGTCCTGGTAGAACGATGTGGGTGGAGACGCTCCTTCAGGTATAAATAAAGAAATAATAAAAGGTAGACCCCCAGGTCCAAAATGAGCTGGGCATCTGCGCTATCCAGCAGATTTTTCTCCTCTTTGTGTAGAATTATAGAATTGTAGTGTTAGAAGGGAACCCCAGGGGTCATCTAGTCCAACCCGCTGCAATGCATGTATTGCAGCTAAAGAATCCCGGGCGGATGGCCAGCCAACCTCTGCTTAAACACCTCCAGTGAAGGAGAGACCACCCTGGGGACTCTGAGCAGCTGTTTCTGTAGTGGGCGAGAGCCTGCTTGAGTTTTGCACACTCCACTATGCTGTGGCATCTGCTTAAGCAGAACAGGGCGTGATGGAGTAGAGTGTTTTGCCTGACGTTTCAGATACAAAATTCTTGCTCTTGACCAAGTGGAAAGGGTCACAGTTCCCACCCCCCCCCCAAGATTGCCCCCAAAGGGCCCCAATTCTCCTAAGGCTCATGGTGTGTTTCCTTTCCTCTGCAGAACAAGCCCTGGAAGAAGCTGAGGAACATGGTGCAATGGTCGCCCTGTGTGGTTTCTTTCCGCAAGCGCTACCCCTGGGTCCAGCTGGCCGGCCATGCAGGTAACTCTGGGGTTGGAGGGGAGGAGGCTGGTTGGGGTGGGGTCCTGCGGGGGGGAGCATGTGTACAATTGTGGCCGGGTCTCCAGGCAGACCTTGGAATCTGGGGGGGGGGGAGAAGAAAGGCAGGGGATCCCCTCTGGAGACGCCTCCCCCCGACAAGTTAGGAACCCTCAAAAGGTTCCTAAGCACTAGAAATCATGGGTAATGCTGGCAGGCTCAGGAAAGCCCTTCCTTGTGAACCTACGGAACTCCCTGTGGCAGGAGGCAAGCGATGGATTCAGACTTGGAGGGGATGATGATGATGATGATGATGATTTTTTATACCCTGCCCATCTGGCTGGGTTTCCACAGCCACTCTGGGCTCTGGATGGCTTCCAACAAAACACTAAAATACAATAACCTATTAAACATTAAAAGCTTCCCTGTAGTCCTCTAGTCCAGACCCCAGCAATGCAGAAAAACGCAGCCATCCCTGCCTCTTGTGGCAGTGGGTTCCACAGCTCGCCCGCCTTTCCTCAAAACTAGAAAAGCCCAAAATGCTGCGATTTTTCTTCTTGCTCCACCCCCACCATCATTTCAGTTGCCCTTTTCTGAACTCTGCAATATCCTTCTGGGTGCGGGGAGGGGAGGTGGCCAGGACCGGACGTGGGATCCCAGAGGCAGCTGCACATTTGCATTGGGACACCAGCTTTCAATATAATAAGAATAACCACCACCACCACAACAACATATTATTTATACCCCACCCATCTGGCTGGGTTTCCCCAGCCACTCTGGGCGGCTTCCAACAGAACACCAAAATACAATAACCTATTAAACATTAAAAGCTTCCCTAAACAGGGCTGCCCTCAGATGTCTTCTAAAAGTCTGGTAGTTGTTTATCTCTTTGACATCTGGTGGGAGGGCGTTTCACAGGGCGGGTGCCACCACCGAGAAGGCCCTCTGCCTGGTTCCCTGTAACTTGGCTTCTCGCAATGAGGGAACTGCCAGAAGGCCCTCAGAGCTGGACCTCAGTGTCCGGCTGAACAATGGGGGTGGAAACGCTCCTTCAGGTATACTGGACCAAGGCTGTTTCCTTTCCCAATGCTCTTCTGGCGGCCGCTGCAAGCGCCAGGGGTCGCGCTTTGCCACGAGGGCAGCATCTCCTGCCCCCTCACCAACTCTTCTTGATACCTTGTCTCTTCTCCCCCGCAGGCAACTTCAGGGCCGGCGATTTTGGCCGCATCCTGAAGAAGTACTGCCCCAGCGAGCAGCAATGCCTGGAGCGCCTGGTGTGTGACGCGCTGCAGCCCTACGTCCCAGCCTATTATGGGGTGGTGGAGCGCGATGGGGAGACCTACATCCAGATGGAGGACCTGCTGTCCGGCTTTGACGCGCCCTCCATCATGGACTGCAAGATGGGAGTCAGGTGAGCCCTTCAAGCCACCTGGGGCAGGGGATACCAGGAGGTCATCCAGCCTGACCCCGAGCCAGAGGAGCAGCGTCAAGATGGACGTCTGACCTTGTGCTTCTCTTCTCTCCCCCCGGCGCAGGACGTACCTCGAGGAGGAGCTGGAGAAGGCGAGGCAGCAGCCCTGTCCGCGCAGAGACATGTACGACAAGATGGTGGCTGTGGACCCAGCGGCTCCCACGGCGGAAGAGCATGCACAGAGCGCTGTCCTGAAGCCCCGCTACATGCAGTGGAGGGAGACCCTCAGCTCCACCACCACGCTGGGCTTCCGCATCGAAGGCATCAAGGTGAGCGGCCGCGGGGAGGGGCACTCATATATATATATATATATATATATATATATATATATATATATAGTCTTTATTGATTTAAAATACAATCATACATTACAATGGAATTAAACACGAGAATGAAAAAGAAAAGAGATTAAAAAAAGAAAAGGAAAAAAGAAAGAAAAACAAAAATAAAGAATTAACAATAACAAAAAAAAAATCAGTTAAAAAAGCCAATCACTTATACAGCATCATATCTTAGCCAATAAACTCTTCTGAGAAAAACTTCCAATCGTTTTCATTGTACTTTTCACATTGTCTTGGTTTTATCGCACAGTTTATTTTACGCTTTTTTCTATATATATTCCTCTAAGATGTTTTATTCCATTTGTTTATTACACACAAGTATCATTCAGTTCTGCTAGGATAATATCATTTTTACAATATAATCTTATATACTCCTTGAATAATTTCCATTCTCTGTATGTTTTTTGATTCGGGGCTCCCCTGACTTTTCCAGTCAGCTTTGCTAATTGAAAATACTCGATCATGAGTGTTTGCCAATCTATTATTGTTGGTGTTGTTTCACACTTCCAACTGCTCTGGTACTGGGGGCCTGCCTGGGGCATCTAGTTGGACCCTGTGAGAAGATAGACTGCTCCTGCAGCTGGAGGCTCAGTATGACCATAAGAAAAGCCTGTCTTACAGAGCCTCCAGCTCCAAGAGCAGTCTATCACGATTCCTGGGTTCTTATGGGGATCTGGCCACTGTGAGGACGGGATGCAGGACTAGGTGGGCCATTGGCCTCATCCAGCGGCCTCTTCTTACGCTCTAATGGCTGTGACGGAGGGAAGGTCCCGTTCCTGAAGCTGCCAGGGCTATTTGTAGTAATGCACCAACCTTTGCGCTTGAATAAATTCAGCCCCAAAACAAACCAGGCACAGCTTTGTCCTCACAGCCTTTTAAAAATAATTTCTCCATAGCCACCGGGAAATTAATTAATTAGTTAGTTAGTTAGTTAGTTAGTTAATTATATGCCGCCCATCTGGCTGGGCTTCCCCAGCCACTCTGGGCGGCTTCCAACAAAATACTGTATTAAAATACAGAAATGCATTAAACATTAAAAGCTTCCCTAAACAGGGCTGCCTTTAGATGTCTTTTAAAAGTAGGATAGCTGCTTATTTCCTTGACTTCTGATGGGAGGGCGTTCCACAGGGCAGGCGCCACCACCGAGAAGGCCCTCTGTCTGGTTCCCTGTAACCTCACTTCTCACAATGAGGGAACCACCAGAAGGCCCTCGGAGCTGGACCTCAGTGTCCGGGCAGAACGATGGGGGTGGAGACGCTCCTTCAGGTATACTGGGCCTTTGAGGCTATTTAGGGCTTTAAAGGTCAGCACCAACACTTTGAAATGTGCTCAGAAACATACTGGGAGCCAATGTAGGTCTTTCAGGACCAGTGTTACATGGTCTCGGCAACTGCTCCCAGTTACCAGTCTAGCTGCCGCATTCTGGATTAATTGCAGTTTCTGGGTCACCTTCAAAGGTAGCCCCATGTAGAGCGCATTGCAGTAGTCCAAGCGGGAGATAACCAGAGCATGCACCACTCTGGGGAGGCAGTCTGCGGGCAGATAGGGTCTCATCCTGTGTACCAGATGGAGCTGGTAGACAGCTGCCCTGGACACAGAATTGACCTGCACCTCCATGGACAGCTGTGAGTCCAAAATGACTCCTAGGCTGCACACCTGGTCCTTCAGGGGCACAGTTACCCCATTCAGGACCAGGGAGTCCTCCCCACCCGCCCACCTCCCGCCCCCCAAAAACAGTATTTCTGTCTTGTCAGGATTCAACCGCAATCTGTTAGCCTCCATCCGCCTCCAGACACAAGCACAGAGGTGGAGCCTCGAAGTCCCTTTGGCTCTGCTCATCGTTGGATCCTGGGACGCAGCGCTGGCTTTTAAGGCTGCCTCGTTTCCCAATAGTCTGACATTCTTTCTCTCTTTTTCTCTTTTCAAGAAAGCGGACGGCACCTGCAACACCAGCTTCAAGAAGACTCGCCAACCGGAGCAGGTGACGCAGGCCTTCTGGGACTTCGTGGACGGAGACAGGAGAGTCCTGGTGAGGGTCCGGATTCTGCCCAGGGCACTAAGCCCTTTGCAAGGAGGGGGCGCCATTTGACACTTGCCACGCTTTCCCTTGACATGCCGCTTTTGAGATTTCCGCGGCCCCCTGCGCACTTTTGGTTTAGGTTTTTAAACCTTTTTGTAAAAGCAGCACTAGAATTTTCACAGATGAGTCTTCAACCCCTTATTATTGTGCTTCTTCAAATCTGGCTTTCTTTAAAACTTGCTATTTAGGTTTTCAAACTTTTTTGGAAATTCAGTATTAGAAACTGTACTTTTGAGTCTTCAATCCTTTATTACTGCGCTTTGCTTCTGCCTGGATTATAATACGTCTGAATTTTTGGGGTTCTACCCTTGTTTGAATTTTGGTCATTTAAAGTTTATGATTTTTCTATTTCCTTCTGAGGAAACTATATAGTTCAGTGAAACGAGGTTTGTAGCTGGCATCCCGTTAAGGCTTTGTTTTATTTTAGGGTTTTCTAATTTTTTCCCTTACGCTTTTTGATTTTTTTATTATTTAGTTGATTTCCACAAGGTAATATTTCTAGTCGATTACTTCTCGTTTCAGGGATTTCCGCGGTATTTGTTTTGTGCACTTTGGGGAAAGGCAGCCCATCTCCTCCAGGGTATTCCTGCCGCCTGCCCCAGTCGTGGCTGTGGGAAGGCCGTAGAATTTGGGAAGGGAGCATCGTATATCCTCTCAGGTCTCTCCTTCTTCTTTCCCCAGACCAGCTACCTGGAGCGGCTGCAGGAAGTCAGGATGGCGCTCGAACAGTCCGAGTTCTTCAAGACGCACGAGGTGGGTCTCTTTCCGTGGAACGAGGTGGGGACTTCTGAGGGCATCTGGTGGGCTGCTACAGGGTCTTGGGTGCTTGACTTTGGGGGCCCTGTCTCTCATTCCCCCCACCAAGCAGGAGCCAGGGGTGCTTTTACTGTTGATTCAAGCCAGCAAAGTTCAGAGGAATTGGCCACCCTCCAGGTGCCCGGCTTGAATCCTTGTTGACCTCCCTGTCTGCGACTCCCGGCAAGATCAAGGCGAGGTCTTTATCGGCGATCCTTCTCAATGTGAAGAACAACACACCACTTCACCCCTCCCATTCCCAGGGAGGGGAAAGAGACAGACAGAAATGTATCTACATGCCTTTATTCCTGTCTTTCCAGCAGTACAGAGAAATCGTGTCTGTACTCTCTCATCACCAACAGCAGAGAGAGAATAAACCCCACCCATGTACTTCCAGTACAGGGTCATGTGACACTCTGAGCTAACATCCGGTGCTCAGTGCACAGAATAGACTGTCCCTTGTTCCCACGGTACAGTCCCAATACATCAGCTTCCTGTTTGGCTTTCCAGCCATCTGGAGCACCCAGCTGCATTGCTCCTTTTTCGTAACATCTACATCTTGTTTTTGCTTTCGGTTTGCATGCTGCCTTTCTAAGGTAAAAGGCGGTTTGCAAGCTCAAGAAACGGCAGGATGCGCAAGGAAGATGGCACATCAATCTGATCCAGTGCCAACAAGCCTTAATCTAAAAGCAAAGGCTTAAATGGATCCCAATCCATTAGGACAGTACGCAATAAAATTAACTTTCAGGATCTGGATAGTTAGCCTGGGTGAAGACTTGACGTTTTCATCCCCCAAAAAGTTTTTGGGTTTCTGCTGAAATGAGGCTGCATTTTAATGTTGTATTTTAATCTTGTTTTTTAAGTTGTATTTCAATCGTTTTATACAGTGATACCTCAGGTTACATATGCTTCAGGTTACAGACTCCGCTAACCCAGAAATATTACCTCGGGTTAAGAACTTTGCTTCAGGATGAGAACAGAAATCATGCTCCGGCAGCATGGCAGCAGCGGGAGGCTCCATTAGCTAAAGTGGTGCTTCAGGTTAAGAACAGTTTCAGGTTAAGAATGGACCTCCGGAACAAATTAAGTACTTAACCCGAGGTACCACTGTATCTGGTGTTAGCTGCCCTGAGCCCAGTCTTGGTTGGGGAGGGCGGGGTATAAAAAAAACTTATTATTATTATTATCTTGGCACATAATTTGCTCTCAACAATTGCAATAGACCAGGCATGTCCAACTGGCTGATCACGATCTACTGGTCGATCGCAGGGCGTCCCTGGTCAATCTCGTGATCCTGATTGATCGATCCCCCCCAAAAAAACAAAACTCAACTTAGGCAAATGCTCCCCCAAATAAGCTCAACAACCAATGGGTAGAGCACTGCCAGATTTTTTTACAGTGCGAGTAGATTGCAGTCTTTTGGGAGTTGGACGTGGCTGCAATAGACCATTGCTAAGTTATGATCGATAAAAATAACCGCAAAGTTGCAATGTCATGGCACATAAGAAACCCTGTGTAAACCAAGCTTCTTTGCCTTCCTCGCCTTTGGAATCCTGGATCTGCGTTGACGAATATTATTTTATTTATTTCATGAAACTTATACACCGTTTGATTGTACCCCTCCAAAAACTAAAAGCAAGAAACAATTACAACATTAAACAAAAATACAAAGAGTTAAAATAATAAAAAAAGATTAAGATTCACACCAGCATTTCTTAGCATCTGGGTAGCAGGGCTGGCCGATACATGCTTTTCAACATTGCGATATATCACCAGCATATTGTGATGTGCTGATATGTCACAATGTATGAAATTAGGATGGAGCTATGTAGAGGCATTGGCTGACTTCACTTTTCCCCGCATTGTGTGATTTTTGCATAGCACAGACACACATGATTCATGATATATTGCCAGGTCAAACGTCTAATCTGAGACCACGATGTGCACTTCAAACTGGTTTTGGATGATTCAGAGTTAAAATTTATTTCATGAAATCTATGCACTGCTTGATTGTACCCCTCAAAGTGGTTTGCAAGAAAACTAAAAGCAAGGAAAAAATGCAACTCATTTATTTAAAAAACCCAGAGTTACAATAAAAAAAGAAGATTAAGATTCACACCAGGAATTTCTAAGCATCTGGGTAGAAGGGTTGGCCAATATCTGCTTTTCATCATCGCAATATCTCACCAGCGAAACATTGCGATATACCACTATGTCACGATAACGATGGCAGGCTTGCCGAAGCAAGGGTGCTTTTAGCAGGCGCCGAAAGGCACAGTCATTCATGTTCTCTTTTTCCTTTCTCTCTCCCAGGTGGTGGGCAGCTCTCTTCTCTTCGTCCACGACCAGACGGGTCTGGCGCGGGTGTGGATGATCGACTTTGGCAAGACGGTGCCGCTGCCCGAGAAGCAGACTCTGACTCACCGCCTGCCCTGGCAGGAAGGCAACCGCGAGGACGGCTACCTCTGGGGCCTGGACAACCTCGTCGCCATCTTGGAGAGGATGTTGGGGGAGTGAGCCAGGAAGATGCAGCCGACATGTCGAGACGGGGGCCGCCTTGGCCCCCGGGACTCTGCCGTTTAATTTATTCAGCCAGATATGCTACTGGAACCAGGGGATACAGGGCCCGTGGAGGAACTGGAAGAGCCCCAGGGGCCTTTTGGAAGGGGCCAGCTGGTTTTTGCACCGCAAAGTTTATTTATTGGCGTGACGGATGTGGTGGAAACGCCCCGACTGCTGTTCTGCACGTGGTGGACAGTAAAGACTTCGTGGGCCAATAGAGAGCTCACCAGGGCGTTGGGACTGAGTTTGGGGACATGGGATTATTGGGGTGCCCGGTTTAGGGTCAAGACTTTGAACCCACAGTGCTGGCTGTGCCCATTTCCCAAATGTTGGGAGAGACTGGAAAGTGGGGGGGGGGGTTTGGAGGCGGGGCTTGCCTCTGCTCCTCCCCCAAATAAGCCCCACCCACACCTGAGCCACAGCCTGGGGGTTTCGGTTAAACGAAATACTTGCGTTTCTCTTCAGGGTTTGGGGAGTAAAGAGAAACTTGTGTCTTCCCTCTGCTTTGACCGTTAACTTTCCTGGCGCCCAGATAACTTAACTCTTCCCAAGGCAAACAGTTTGCCAAGCAGTTTGTTGCTTTTACAACCTGATGCACCAAAGGGCTTGGGGGAGAACACCTTCCCCAATCGCTGCAGAAATAAATGATGGAGTTCCACTGCCCCCCAAATTGCTTTGGCAGGGCCAGGCTGCCTATTTTTTGGGTGCTGAATTTGGGTTAGTTTTAACAAGCAGAAACCAGCGGGTAGGATCTCCCTGGGTGTGTGTGTGTGTGTGTTTTTTTATGGTGATTGGGAGGGGATTGTGGCTGTCCTTCGTCCCGCCAGAGAAGGGAGCCGCTCCTCTGTATTTGAATGTATATGTTTCTGTAAATTTTTATATGTAAAAAAGTTTTTCTTTTTTTAAGGGACATAAAGAACTACAAGTGATGTGCTGTTGCGTCTTAGCTTTATTTCAAGGTTGCATAATGAGAGAGAATGAATGAATGAATCTTCAGAAGATTCTGGCTTAGCTTTTACCAAAGTGTTGATTGTTTAGGGGTGCTAATGGAGAAATCCGAGGGCTCCCTTGTACAAAAAACAAGGACACCAGCCAGGAATACCAGAGCAAAACAGCAGCCAGTAGGCTTGGTCTTGATTGAAGACTGTTGCAACAGGACTCCCACCTGCCACCAGGTGGAACAAGATGGAAGCCCTGAACAAAAGAAGACCCCAACTTTTATTAGCTACTAATCCCCCAAGACTACATCATAACTACATCACAAAGAGCAGGGGTTGAAGGAGGAGTTGGGGTGGTAACCTGAGTGTCCTGTCACCTGGCTGGTTCCCCCTTTCCCCCTCCCCATGAGTACTTTCCAGGTGACAGAGGGGAGTTTGCAGCTTCCTGCCCCCAGAGGGAGGAGCTGATTATTGTCCTTTGTTCCAGTCCCTGCTGAATCCACTCCCATATGCAAGTTCTTTGTGATCTTGATGGTCTTCTGTCTAGGAGCATCAGGGTTGGCATAGCAACTGGGCAGGGCTCCTGTGTATGTGCTGGTATGCTCAAGGGATTATGGCTGGCCTGTATCAAACCTTCCCCATTTTGTAGTCCTTCCTTCATGGAGTAAGATAAAAGTGGAACGGTGCAGATCCGATGTATGGTTGATTTTCTATGAATTTATAACAGAAGCGTCGCGTATGTCGTGTGTGAGTTTGTACAAACTGAATGATTGGGGGGGGGGTTTCCTGCAAAAGGGGGGGACCAGATTCCTCCCTCCCCAGCCCATGGTGAAAGAAGCCCACCTGTCCCCATGCACTTCTTAGAACCACAGAATTTGAAGGGACCCAAGGAGGTCATCCATCCCAACCCCGTTTGCTTGGGCTCCAGGCCCCCTAGTTTTTCATCTGCACGTCCACAGATGAGAGTGGGGCTTTACAGGCTGTGACCCACAGGGAAGAGGGCTGGAAGCCTGCCCAGCAGAGACAGAGAGGCATGACGGGCAAGACCCCCAGCCCCATTTGCATGAGGATCTACAAGCCTTTCCCCAAATCCTGCACAGCGAGACAGCCTTCGTAACAGAGAGCTATTTGTGAGGGTTCAAAGGTCCCAGCAGGGAGGGACCGGCAGACGACTGTCACCCTGGAAATCCTAGCCTGCGTGCAACAAGGAAAGGGGAGCTATTTTGGGAGAAGGACACAAAGACTGCTCCATTTCCTGTTGCCACAACCAGAGACCCTCCCCAGGAAGGGGTGTGGAGCAGGAGAGATGGAAATAGCATTGGGGGGGGGCAGGCTGTGGTTTATGTCAAAGCGGGTGCAGAATGCTGCAGCGAGGCTCCTCACGGGGTCTCTGCCATGGGAGCACATTCACCCAGTGCTTTTCCAGCTGCACTGGCTCCCGGTGGAGTACAGGGTCAGATTTAAGGTGCTGGTTTTGACCTTTAAAGCTCTTCACGGCCTAGGACCCTTGTACCTACGGGACCGCCTTTTTCCTTTGTCCTCCTGCAATGAGGCTACATTTTAATATTTTAATGTTTTAATATTTTAATGTATTTTAATTTTGTTTTTAAGTTGTATTCATTCAACTTGTTTTTATTATTGCTTGTTAGCCGCCCTGAGCCCAGCCTTGGCTGGGGAGGGCGGGGTATAAATGAAAATTATTATTATTATTATTATTATTATTATTATTATTATTATTATTAAAGGACCCCACGGACCCTGAACGCTGCTCCTTCGGGCCCCGAAGTACCCCCAAAGCCAGCAGTCTCCTTGGAGTGGTTTCACTCACAAAAACTGGAATCACTCCGCACCTTGGGGCAAATCCTTTCACGCAGAGATCTCTCGAGGCACAAAACTACCACTCTTGCTGTTTTATCTCTTTTAATTTTCGAAAGTGCTTTCCAACAACCTCCATCTTCCGCACTCGGAACAGGCATGCAGCCGTGGGGAGCAGGGAACCATTTGCAGTGGGGAAACTGAGGCCGAGAGGGGTGACTCACCCGAGGCCAGACACACACTCCCTAGCAGAGGCAGAACCGGACCCGACATTTCCTCCCCTTCTCTCAGTTGAATGCGCATTCCCTCAAAATCACAGCTTTGGCAAGGCAGCTCAATGCAGAAGGCACTCCCGGAGGGCAAATTTATCTCTCCGTTTCCCCGATTAGCTTATTCTATTGTGTTCTTTTTTTAAAAATGCACACATGCTTATTATTGGCGTTGGACTGGCTTGGCTCCAAAAGGAAAGGAAATTCCAGGCATTTTTCTTTTTGTCCTTGACAGCTCGCTATTCTGGGAAGGCAGCAGTGAAGAGATGGCCTCTTGCTCTTCCTGCCTGCCCCAGAGGCCTCAGCCAAGCCGGCCTCCCCTGAGGGCCGACCTGGACGGCTCGGCACCTGAAATGGGATTTGGTGTTCTTGGTTCTGTGGCAGAGAAGGCCAAGTCCTCCTGGGCAGAAAAGAGCTGGCTGGAGCGCCTTTCTCCAGGAGAGGGTCTGCCATACTCCCATGAACGCCAGACAGGACCTTTTGGTATTCCAAAAAACCGGGGGCTGGGTCACTCTTTAACCTGAGATGCGACACCTTGGGGCGTATGCAAGCTGACCAACTCACTGTTCTGTGTGCAGCAGCTACGAGGAGGGCAGGCAGCCCCAGGGACCCATGCAGAGGTGCAACAGGCTGCCTCTTTCGTGGGCTCTCGCAACCTGGTCAGCCTGGGCCACAGTCAGGGAATGAGGAGATGGCCTCCTGGTTTTCAACTCCTCCTCCAGAAGCCAAGGGGCTTGCCAGCTTTAGGTGACAGAGTTGCTGGGTGTTCATGTGCTGGGGCAGGAAGAAGAAATAAACTCCGCGCTTGCAGTTGGGTAGGAGTCCAGGCAGTCGGGCATAGTAGTTTGAGTGTCAGGGTAGGACCTGGGAGGCCAGTGTTCACAAAAAACCCCTCGGCCATGAGGCGTGGTTGTGAGGATAAAATGTGAAGGAAGCAAACGATGCAGGCCACCTTGAATTCCTAAAAAGTAAATAGCTGGGGTATGAACGCAATAAAAACACGGCCTGTTCCTGTTTCTTTCCCAGGCAGCTCAGCTGGCACAGGAGACTACCCGTTGGCGGAAGGGGTCTCTCACCTGAGACAAGTCCATTTCACAGAATTTCAGAGTTGGAAAGGGGTCCAAGGGTCATCTAGTCCAACCCCTTGCAATGAAGGAATTTGTCTCAGCATCCTCTTTCCAGGCAGGCCAGGTGCCCCTGCAACACTCCTAAGGCACAAAGACATGAGCCCTCCCCATGTCTGACCCCTGCAGCTGGGACTCGGGGGTATACTGCGCCTGCACAAAGAGGCTCCACAGCTATCGTGCCCAATGGCTGTTGCTAAAGGTCCCGTCTGCATCCACAACTACTTCTGGCTCCTGGTCCGTTTGGTTCCGGTTGGAGCTTTGGAAAGCAGTTCCTCCTTCTGGCCAGCTCAGCGTGGCCGGTAGCCCTCAGCCGGCCGCAGAAGCACAGCCTTCCCGCAAAGTCCCTCGCGCACCCCCCCAGCTGGCACGATGTAGACCTTTCCGTCGGCTGCCCGCTTTGGGCTGAAGTCGGTCAGCTGCCCATTGCTGGCCTCTACCTGGGAGTAGTGCCAGAGCTGGTAGCGGCCGCTCTTGCCCTGCTTGGACAGCAAATACGTCTCTGCTGCGGGAGAGTCCAGCGAGAGGGTCGAGGCCACGGCTGGACTGGCATGGAAGAGGCCCCGGATCTCCTCGTCCTCCTGGCAGGCGGCCAGCTGGACGCTGTCCTCCAGACCCAGCAGAGCTCCTGAGTGTAGAAGGAGGGGAAAGAGAGGGGTCAATGAAGGTGACCTGGGTGCGAATGCTGGACAGCCCTGGTCCTGAACTGGCAGCCTTTGGCTCACAGGGAACCAACTTGGGTCTGTTTTGAACTCAAAGTATGGCCAAGGGGTGCCGAAATCCCAAGGGAGCAGAAAAGACTATTTATGCATGTGACCACAGCTCCTTGGATGCTATTGGCCCAGAGATGGAAAGAAGTCCGTACCAGAAAAGAATGGCAGATTAAGTTGATGGATTATGCCAAAATGGCAAAAATGACCGGAAGAATCAGAAATCAGGAAGACCAAAATTTTAATAAGGAGATTTATAATTTATCTTAAAAACCATTGTAAACAGCTAAAATCGTTAGTAGGATTGGTTTAGCATTTGTAGTTTAATGTTGAATTTTGGACATAATGGAGATGTAAAGGATCTGGATTATCAAAAAAGACCCACAAAGTCCAGGAGATTCTTTGGAATCCTGTTTTTATGTTGTATGTTGGATACTTGACTGTAAAGCTTCAATCTGAAAAACCAAATAAATTAGGTAATAATATTGTGGTTATGGTTTGATAGATGACAGCGCACAGCAGAAGGGGAGAAACAACAACTCCATGGAAAAAGGGGTGGGAAGTCAACAACAAAAAGAGAAAAGACGTATTTGTCTTTTGACTGTATACGAAAAAACTGTTGAAAATTATAAGTGCAAAAAAAGAAGCCTGTGCTTTAAGCATTTGCTTCAAAGCTAGGGCAGAATAAGTGTCCCGAGCAGGGGATGGTTTGAGAGGTTGCAGGAGAAAGTTGTTGGTGCAGATTGGGGAGTGATATGCCCTGGAACTGAGCTTTGAGCAACTGAGTGCAAGCAGTGGCCTGGGAAGAGCCCAAGGCCCACAGCACCAGCCTGGGCACTGCTGCCCCCTCCTGGGCAGTGCCCTGCCTTGCCAACAGAGCCACCTCTCTCCTCTGGAGCCTCGGAGGAGAGGAAGCAGCCAGGCACCGGCCGGCTCCCTGCGAGGAGAGCTGCAGTGAACTGAGGAACATACCTGAGGCAATGGCCCAGTGAGCCTTGTAGCCGCTCCGGAGGCAGGGGTCGTGGTTGGAGTCTTCGTCGTAGCTGTGCTGGGTGTTAAGGTCCGGGTGAAGAGAGTCTTGCTCACATGGGAAGAGCAGAGGGCAAGGAGGGCCGCTTGGGGCACCTGTCTCACCAGAGAAGCCTGGAAGAGGGCCTGGCAGGAGGGCAGCCCCTGGGGCAAGGCAGACCCAGCCTTGGACCAGCTCATCTGAGCTTGTTTTCTGCTGCTACACTCTAGTGTCCAGATCAGGGGTCAGCAAACTTTTTCAGCAGGGGGCTGGTCTACTGTCCCTCAGACCTTGTGGGGGGCCGGACTATATTTTTTTGGGGGGAAATGAACGAATTCCTATGCCCCACAAATAACCCAGAGGTGCATTTTAAAGAAAAGGACACATTCTACCCATGTAAGATTCCCGGACTGTCCGCGGGCCGGATTTAGAATGCGATGGGGCTGGATCCGGCCCCCGGGCTTTATTTTACCTACCCATGGTCCAGATCAAGTCAAGGGAAGTCACAGTCCTGCTCTCTTCTGCCTTGTCCAGATCCCACCTGGAGCCGTGTCCAGTTCTGGACACCAGTTTAAGGAGGTGATTGACAAGCTGGAAAGTGGGGAGAGGAGAGCGACTGAGATGATTTAAGGATCTGGAAGCCAAGCATTATGAGGGGCGCTTGAAGGAGCTGGGTATGTTTAGCCTAGAGAAGAGAAGATGAACCAGGAGATATCAGCACAGGAAATAGAAGATGCCATTCAAAACATGACGTTGGGCAAATCACCTGGACCGGATGGATTGACTTCCAAATACTACAAAGTTTTGAAGGAAGGGCTTATACAACCTTTGAAGGAAGTCTGCAACGAGATCATGGAGGGGAGAAGGGCACCCGATACGTGGAGAGAGGCCTACATTACACTTATACCAAAGACAGAGACCGAAAAGACCCAACTTAAGAACTACCGACCCATCTCCTTACTAAATGTGGATTACAAAATCTTTGCTGATGTTTTAGCAAAGAGACTGAAAAGAGTTTTGATGGAGGAGATTCATGGAGACCAGGCGGGCTTTCTCCCGAAAAGGCATTTGTCGGACAATGTAAGGAATATAATTGACATTTTGGAGAAGTTGGAAGTGAACATAAACACTAAGGCTGTCTTGATATTTGTGGACGCCGAGAAAGCCTTTGACAATATTTCTTGGAGCTTCATGTTGAAGAACCTCCGGGGGATGGGGGTAGGCCAAGGGTTTGAAAATGGTATAGGTGCAATATATTCTGAACAGAAAGCAAAATTAATTGTAAATAATGTGGTAACAGAAGAGTTTAAGATTGAAAAAGGGACACGACAGGGGTGCCCTATCTCCCCATTACTTTTTATATCGGTCCTGGAGGTTTTGCTTAATATGATCAGGAGGGACCAGTTGGTTAAAGGGATTCAGGTCGGAGCTAAACAATACAAACTGAGAGCATTTGCAGATGACCTAGTACTTACATTGCAAGAGCCAGAAGCTAGCACGAAAAGAGTTTTGGAAATAATTCAAGAGTTTGGTCAATTGGCAGGATTTAAATTGAATAAGTTAAAGACTAAGGTATTGGAGAAAAACTTAACACAGATTGAAAAAGAAAGGTTTCAGAATGAGACGGGGTTGACTGTGGTTAAAAAAGTGAAATATCTGGGTGTGAATATGACAGCTAAGAATGTGAACCTATTCAAAGACAATTATGAAAAAACTTGGACAGAAGTGAAAAAAGATCTGGAGATCTGGTCAAATTTGAAGCTTTCCTTGTTAGGTCGAATTGCAGTTATAAAAATGAATGTATTGCCAAGAATGTTGTTTCTGTTTCAAGCATTACAAATTATGGACAAAATGGACTGTTTCAAGAAGTGGCAGAAAGATATATCTAAATTTGTCTGGCAGGGCAAGAAGCCCAGAATAAAATTTAAGATATTAACGGATTCAAAGGAAAGAGGGGGGTTTGCCCTGCCAGACTTTAAATTGTACTATGAAGCGGCAGCTTTCTGCTGGCTAAAAGAATGGCTGCTTCTTGAAAACACAGACATTTTGGATTTGGAAGGATTTAACAATATTTTTGGGTGGCATGCATATTTGTGGTATGACAAGGTTAAAGCGCATAAAAGTTTCAAAAATCATATTGTCAGGAAAGCACTATTAAATGTCTGGGTTAGATATAAGGACTTGCTGGAAAATAAGACTCCAAGATGGCTATCACCAATGGAAGCTAAGGCAGTTAAAAAGCTAAATATGGAGTCAAAATGGCCAAGATATTGGGAAATCTTGGAAAAGGAAGGGGACAAATTGAGATTGCAGAGTTTTGAAAAACTAAAAGGGAAGGTGAGAGATTGGTTACATTATCATCAAATAAATGAAGTGTTTAAACTAGACAGTAAAATAGGCTTCCAGGTGGAAAAATCAAAATTAGAGACTGAACTGTTAGAATCCAGTACTAAGAATTTGTCAAAAATGTATGATCTGCTGCTGAAATGGAATACACAAGATGAAATGGTAAAATCAAGTATGATTAAATGGGCTCAGGACATTGGTCATAACATCATGTTTGCTGATTGGGAAAAGTTGTGGACCACCGGGTTGAAGTTTACGGCGTGTAACGCCTTAAGAGAAAATATAATGAAAATGATTTATAGGTGGTACATAACCCCAGTCAAGCTTGCAAAGATCTACCACTTGCCTGATAATAAATGTTGGAAATGTAAAGAAAAGGAAGGTACATTCTTTCACCTCTGGTGGACGTGCCCGAAGATTAAGGCATTCTGGGAAATGATTTACAATGAACTGAAAAAGGTATTTAAATATACTTTCCCCAAGAAACCAGAGGCCTTTCTCTTGGGTATTGTCGGCCAGGGGGTGTTAAAGACAGATACAATTTTTTTTATGTATGCTACAACAGCAGCTAGAATACTTATTGCAAAGTACTGGAAGACACAGGATCTACCCACACTGGAAGAATGGCAGATGAAGGTGATGGACTACATGGGTTTGGCAGAAATGACGAGCAGAATCCGAAACCAGGGAAGAGAAGCGGCGGAAGAGGAATGGAAGAAGTTTAAGGACTATTTAAAGAAATACTATAAAATTAACGACAGCTAGAATGATGTTGGGTTCAAAATAAATGGTTACTATTAGTAATGGTTAAGACAAAGAGAATAAGGATGATTAACATAAATTTATAGTAAAATAAGGGAAGATTCGCTGAATAATTATAAGAACTTGGAATACAGAAACGGGAAGCAAGAGGAAGTCGAGGAAGTAAGGTTTAAGAAATTAGGACATGAAATGGTACTTGTTTTTTGTTCTGTTATTGTTTGTTGCTTGTTTATGTATGTTTTGTTTGTGTTAATATAAAAATTGTTTAATAAAAAATATTATAAAAAAAAAGAGAGAAGAGAAGATTGAGAGGAGATATGACAGCCGTCTTCAGATATCTCAAGGGCTGTCACATTCAGGAGGGAGCAAGCTCCTTTTCTTCAGCTCTGGAGTCAGGACTTGAACCAATAGCTTCAAGTTACAAGAAAGGAGATTCCAACTAAACATCAGGAAGAGCTTTCTGACAGTAAGAGCTGTTTGGATGGATGGCAGCTAATGGATTGAGGTTGAAACCTGACAAGAAAGAAGTACTGTTTTTGGGGGACATGGGGTGGGCTGGTGTGGGGGACTCCCTGGTCCTGAATGGGGTAACTGTGCCCCTGAAGGACCAGGTGCGCAGCCTGGGAGTCATTTTGGACTCACAGCTGTCCATGGAGGCGCAGGTCAAATCTGTGTCCAGGGCGGCAGTCTACCAGCTCCATCTGGTACGCAGGATGAGACCCTCCCTGCCCACAGACTGCCTCACCAGAGTGGTGCATGCTCTAGTTATCTCCCTCTTGGCCTACTGCGATGCACTCTATGGGGGGCTACCTCTGAAGGTGACCTGGAAATTACAACTAATTCAGAATGCGGCGGCTAGTCTGGTGACTGGGAGTGGCCGCTGAGACCACATAACACCAGTCTTGAAAGACCTACATTGGCTCCCAGTACGTTTCCAAGCACAATTCAAAGTGTTGGTGCTGACCTTTAAAGCCCTAAACGGCCTCGGTCCTGTATACCTGAAGGAGTGTCTCCACCCCCATCGTTCTGCCTGGACACTGAGGTCCAGCTCCGAGGGCCTTCTGGCGGTTCCATCATTGCGAGAAGCAAAGCTACAGGGAACCAGGCAGAGGGCCTTCTTGGTAGTGGCGCCCGCCCTGTGGAACGCCCTCCCATCAGATGTCAAAGAGATCAACAACTACCTGACATTCAGAAGACATCTGAAGGCAGCCCTGTTCAGGGAAGTTTTTAATGTGTGACATCTTAGTGTATTTTTGGTCTTTGTGGAAGCCGCCCAGAGTGGCTGGGGAAACCCAGCCAGATGGGTGGGGTACAAATAATAAATTATTATTATTATTATTTGACAGTGGAACGGTCTTCCTTCAAGGTGGAGGACTTTTCTTCATCAGAGGTTATTAAGTGGAGATCAGATAGGCAAATGTCAGGGATGACTGTACTGCATTGCAGAGGGTTGGACTAGATGACCCTGGGGTGTCCCTTCCAACCCTATCAGAAGAAAGCAAACATGAGAAGCACCCACCCCAGCTCCCCATATCCCACCAGGAAGGATACGGTATCAACACAGGGAAGCCTTGGCTAAGGTGACGAAGGATCCTTTGGTAGTTTTCTCGCCCCAGGCCTCCAGAGAGCAGCTCCGCCTGGCAGGGGAACACCTCCTCAGCTAGCTTGGACATGTCGGCAGCTGGAGCAAGCAGACCAAAAGGGCAAAGGAGGAGTTGGGGGGGGCTGGGGTGCTCCCAGAGCAGCATCTAGGCAGGCCCCACCACCACTCTGCCACTCAGTCTCTGCCAGGCTCATGCAGGGAGATGAAATGGATCACAAGCCAAAATTTGGGCAGCGATGTCTGCCATCCCCCTTCTTGGCGACCCACCTGAGAACATTTCCCCCTGGGCTGTGTAGCCTCTCTCCAAAGCCACCTGAACAATTGTCTCCAGGGAAACAGCCTTGGGGGGAGAGAGCAGCGCCCCAGCCATCCACAAGGCCACCAGGCCACACCTGGAGGAGGAGGAGAAGGCGGAGAAGGAAGAAAAGCAGAGAGGTTGGACCGCTGTACTAAAATCTGAGCCCTACTTTTTTTTTAAAAGCCTTTTGCAATCTGAGAAATGTATACATGCTGAAACTATTACTTAAGAACCTACCCATTATTTTGTCTCATCTTCTAGTACATAGGGGATTATATGGTGTATTCGGTTGGCACTGTAATATGCTTCTATGTTGGGGATTCCCCATCCTCCTTCTGAGGTGGGCAGGTGCAGGCATTTGGGGCTTATTCTTGGTTTTTTTGTGTGTGAGAAGATAAAGGAGTGTAGTTTTCTCTGCCATCTGCGGAACTGGGTTTGGGGAATCCAGACTGGGAGGGTTTGGAATAGGTAGGTTAGTTTTGGGAGGGTGATCATTTTGATCATGACTATTTTGCCTGAGAGGGTGAAATTCATGTTGTCCCATCTTTTTAGGTCTTTGTTTATTTGCTGTCTTGTAGTTGTGGAAGTATAACTTATTGAGGCTTCTGGCTATTTGTACCCCTAGGTATCTGAACTTGGTGTGGCAAAGTTTTATCTTGGTGACATTAGTGAATTCTTTTTGGGTGTGAGGAGGGGTGTTGAAGCACATAGCTTCTGACTTTGCAAAATTTACTTGTAGGCCTGACACCATTGTACTTAAGAACATATGAAGAGGCTGCTGGATCAGGCCAAGGGGGCTCCATCTGGTCCAGCAACCTCTTCTCACATTGGTCAGCCACATGGCCCTTGTGGGGAGGCCACAAGCAGGAGCTCAGCACAAGAGCAGCCCCCTCTCCTCCTGCAATTTCCAGCAACTAGTATTCAGAAAAACTGCTGCCTCAGACAGTGGAGGGCAGAGCAGAGCCAACCTGGCTAGGAGCCATCGATAGCCGTGAATTTCCCCAATTCTCTTTTAAAGCCATCCTAGTTGGGGGCCCTCCTGTGGGAGGCAGTTCCAAAGTTTAACTGTGTGTTGCATGAAGAAATATTTTCTTTTACCTGACCTGAATCTTCCAACGCTCAACTTCATCGGATGTCCCCAAATTCCAGTGTGATGAGAGAGGGAGAAAAACCATTTCTCTATCCACTTTCTGCATGCCTGCATTTCATAAACTTCTCTCGTGCTGCCTCCTGCTGGACTTTTTCCTAAACTGAAAAGTTTATTGCACTTGCTTCTTGTTTTCCTAGCCCTGCCCGTGAAGGTGAGAAGGGGAAGGAGCAAAGCAGTGCCAGAACACCCCATCCTCTTGGTATCTGTGACCCTCAGGGTCCCTTAAAGGTAAAGGGACCCCTGACCATTAGGTCCAGTCGTGGATGACTCTGGGGTTGCGGCGCTCATCTTGCTTTATTGGCCGATGGAGCCGGCGTACAGCTTCCGGGTCACGTGGCCAGCATGACTAAGCCACTTCTGGCAAACCAGAGCAGTGCACGGAAACGTCATTTACCTTCCCGCTGGAGTGGTACCTATTTATCTACTTGCACAATCACGTGCTTTCGAACTGCTAGGTTGGCAGGAGCAGGGACCGAACAACGGGAGCTCACCCCGTCGCAGGGATTCGAACCGCCAACCTTCTGATCAGCAAGTCCTGGGTTCTGTGGTTTAACCCACAGGGTCCCTTACAACTCTATAATTCTACAATTCTAAGAACTGGCTCAGTTAGCACTGCCCCCTAGCTTGACCAGGCAAGGACTTGGACGCTTGTACTAGTTTTTGGCCCTGGCAGGAATGTATATTCCCCAGGGATATCGCCTCTTGTGCGGCCACTCAGAATGTGTAAACTTAGCTGCCTCGAAAATTTGAAAAGACAGGCGCCGGCGTAGTTTGAATACCGGTCCTTAGATAGCCTTGGGGTCTGGCGGGCTTCTGGGCTAGACTGAGCTTCTGGAAACCCAATTTTGTACCTGTATTTTGTTGCTAGGGTCATCTGGCCCTAGCCTTGCATTTAGATCACCCACCAGCAGGACCTTTGCCCCCGGGACTTGGACGCTTGCTGTCACACAAAGAAAACTGTACTTTCAGTGCAGCAACGAAATATACACAACCTTGAAACATCCCATCTAAAAGCAGAGGGCTGGAACCCAGGTTCAAGCCATTTCTCCAGTCTGAGAAGCTACAGAGCCCTCTAATTCACAGGGCTATTATGTGCTCCTCGGAGGAGGGGTAAACTATTAACAGAATTCTGGAGTGCATGAAAAGGTATGGAGGGGTTGTGCAGCATAGTTCAAACTCCCACCTCCTCAGCAGGTTGCTACTTCATAGTTTCCTTTTGCAGTAAAGAATAAATCCCATACTCACTGGGGGCCTTCTTGGATTAAGGAAGACACGGGGCGGTTGAAAAGGAGCCACTTCAAATGCATGCTGAAGCTGGAAGAGAGAGATAGAGAGAGAGAAATAGAAAGAGTCCCTTAAGAGCCACTTAGGGGGCTGGTCCAACATTAGCAGCACTTTCGCCCCCTGCATAATTAACAAGGCTCTCCTCCTCAAACACTTAATAGGAGCAATCTAGGGAAGCTGCCTCTTGGGGGTGGGGGGTGCTCCGTGGCTTACAGGAAATGGAAATGGCAGCAATGCAAAATTGGAGCCCTAATGAGACAAAATGGACCACGTTAAAAGGCAAGCATCTGCTTTCCAAGCGGAGAGAACTTTTTGGAAGTAGAACATTTCGGTGGCACGTTGCAAATGAAAACATCACGGATGCAAGCCCCTAATCAAGCATTAAGAGAAATTGACTGGGGAAATGGCGCAAGGTGCACACCCCCCCCCCCCGGAATGTTCTCAGCAGTATTTGCAGTGACACAGAGCTTCTCTTTTGTCCAAGCTGCTCACACCAAATATAGATGCTGCAGGTTCAGGCTGATGGTTGCGAAGCCAATCTGCTGTTTTTAAAGCCAAAAAAACCACAGGTAGTGGAAGAGGATACCGTGAACACGACACAGCCCCAACTGCCCCTCTGAGCAATGAAGCTTGTAGACATCGTAGACATCACAGCATCTCAATAGTGCCAGGGTTATTAAGTCTACTGGCAATCCTTGCCAACTGGATTCAGTATGAAGAAGCTTGACTAAAGTCTACGAAATTCTACGATTCCATGATTCTAGAAATCACACAATCCTAAGCTTTTAAGAAAGCATATGGTGCAGTTTACACTTCTGTATTTTAAATGAAACCTAGGAATGTAGGCAGACTGCCTCTGGACCCAGATGAACAGGCATCCCCAAACTCGGCCCTCCAGATGTTTTGGGACTGCAATTCCCATCATCCCTGCCCACTGGTCTTGTTAGCTAGGGATGACAGGAGTTGTTGTCCCAAAACATCTGGAGGGCTGAGTTTGGGGGTGCCTGCATATGAACGTAAGAAGAGCCTGGCTGCTGGATCAGGCCAGCATCCTGTTCTCACAGTGGCCAACCAGATGACTCTTTGGGGAAGCCCCCAAGCAGGGCCTGAGCAGCAGCGCAACTCTCCCCTCCTACAGTTTTGGAAGCATTGCTGCCTCCAAGGAGCCATCCGCAGACAGCCCTCTCCTCCTCTTATCTCACGTGAAACCACTGCCATCCAAGACATTTTCACAAGGACTATGGCATGGGCAGCAAGACTCTGATGAGGGTGATAATGATAATGATAATAATAATAATAATACAGTCATACATCGAGTTACAGGTTGCATTTTTCCGGTTGCATTTTTTGGGTTGTAGACCGCCGAAACCCGGAAGTACCGGAACAGGTTACTTCCAGGTTTCAGCGGTCGCGCATGCGCAGAAGTGCTAAATCGTGCTTTGCGCATGCACAGAAGTGCTGAATCGCAACCTGCATGTCTGCAGATGCGGGTTGCGAACACTGCGGGTTGCAAATGTGCATCCCGCACGGATCACGTTTGAAACCCGAGCATCCATTGTACCCCACTCCTCTGTGTGGCAGCTGCCCCTCTCCTTCCTCCGAGACAAGGGGAGAGAGCAGCACACTGGCGCCCCTCCTGACCCCCACTGAGGGGCAGGGACCCCCCACCCACCCACGACCCCCCACAGGCGCTCCCCACCTGGCCCTCCGGCGCCTCAGGAGCTCCCGAACACCGTCCTGGTCCCCAGGGTCCACTTGCTCCAGCGCGGCCTTGAGGAGCTGAGCCCCACATAGCCTGGGCGGAGGGGGAGGAGGGGGCGGGGGAGGGGGCAAGGGTGCTGCTGCAGCCCCCTGGGGTGCTCTGGACATGCTTCTGCTTAGCAGGGGCCTGGGAGGCCTTTTGCATCGGGAGGGTCCATGGGTGAAAGAGGGGTCACAGGTCAACGCAGGTCAAAGGTCACGCCGGTCTGGCATGGGGCAATGCGAGGGTCGCTTTCTGTGACGCCTATTCTCACCGCCGACTCTTCCCTCGCCCAGCTTGCCGTGCTATTACGTCATCAACAGGCGACAACGCAGCCACCGCCTCTCCGCCCCTCAAATAACCGCTTTTTTCTTCAACAAATCAGTGAACAAGGACTCCGGGACCGGGGTGACTGGCAGGCCGTGTGGCCCTATCGGCGGACGCGGAAGGAGCGCCCAATCAGAACCTTCTGTTTGGAAGGGGCGGGGGCAGAAGCGAGACCGCCGCGTCGTTAGGGGGCGGGGAAGAGGGAGAAGACGGAGCCTCCAGGGAACCTCTGATTGGGCAGCGCGGCGCCCAAGAGAAGAAACGCCGTTACGCGGCTTGCTGATTGGCGAGTCCGAACTGGGGGGCGTGGCTTGGTTCCGCGCGCCGGGAAGGACGAGGCGTCTTTCTTTCTCCTCGTCGGCTGCCGCCTGCGCTGGGCCTGCGTCGAATCGGTGAGGCATCGGGCAACGGGGGGGCCATCGGGGCGGGAGGCGACGCGGGGTCGCGAATGGCGGGCCCGGCCTTCCTGGCGGCAGCGTGGTTTTTATCCCGCGGTCCATTTTTCGATGCCGGCAGCGGGCGGAGGCGCCGCAACATCCGGGCATTTCCCCTGCTTCTCGGCACTCGACATCCGGGCATCCGCCGTTGCTCCGCTTGCCTTAACATCCGGGGCTCTCGGCCTGTGCCTGATCCAGCAGCCAGGCTTTTCTTGGGTCAATGTGGAACCTCCAGGTCCAGCGGCAGTCTATCTGGATTGCCAAGTTCTTTGGAGCATTGAGCCCCTGGGAGAAGTGGAGGCTGGGCTACAAAATCATCATCACCATTTTATTTGTATGCCGCCTTTCCACAGTTAGAACAATGCTCAAGGCGGCTTACAATATGAAAATATTTACATAATTACAAATATAGCAAAATAGTCATAAAAACTTTGAATTCTGGTGCTGGAGGAGACTCTGGAGAGTCCCATGGACTGCAAGAAGATCAAACCTCTTCATTCTGAAGGAAATCCGCCCTGAGTGCTCACTGGAAGGACAGATCCTGAAGCTGAGGCTCCAAGACTTTGGCCACCTCAGGAGAAGAGAAGACTCCCTGGAAAAGACCCTGATGTTGGGAAAGATGGAGGGCACAAGGAGAAGGGGACGACAGAGGACGAGATGGTTGGATAGTGTCTTCGAAGCTACCAGCATGAGTTTGACCAAACTGCGGGAGGCAGTGGAAGACAGGAGTGCCTGGCGTGCTCTGGTCCAGGGGGTCACGAAGAGTCAGACACGACTAAACAACAACAATAAAAGTCATAAAAATAAAATACATTAAAAGCTACATAACCAAACTGAACAATTTCCACATAAAATAAAGACACAAAAACTTAATGCCGGTAATATCAGTTAATATCAGTAACAATGGCAAAAACCTCCAATGAAACTTCTCCCACAATACCCCAATCCTTTCTGGGCAGCAGCCACAGAAGCAGTCTTTATGAGGCCTGTCAGGCCCCGCCCTGGGCCAGGTGGAGAGAGGCAGGAACAGGGCCCTCAGGCACTCAGCAGGGGAGTCCTCCCTGGGCAACATGGCCCCCCTTGGCCCGATCCACCAAGATGTTCTTAGGCTCTTGTCTCCCTTTTTCCTGTGTTTTGGAGCCACGCAGTGAACAGTGTTGGAGGCGAAAGGGCCAAATTTTCCTATAACTGCTGCCTCATCTGGGAGCCAGTGTGATGTAGTGGTTAAGAGTGGTGGACTCGTAATCTGGTGAACCAGGTTCGCATCTCTGCTCCTCCACATGCAGCTGCTGGGTGACCTTGGGGCTAGTCACAGTCTCTCAGCCCCACTCACCTCACAGAGTGTTTGTTGTGGGGGAGGAAGGGAAAGGAGAATGTTAGCCGCTTTGAGACTCCTTCGGGTAGTGATAAAGTGGGATATCAAATCCAAATTCTTCTTCATCATCTGGAATAGAAAGCTGTTTTGTGTTGTTCAGGAGGGTCTGCATTCTTTCTGAGAAAGAGTTCCAGCTTTTGGGGGTGGTTGCAGACTTTGCAGCAGCTGTGTCTGCTTTTACATAAGTGTCTCTATTGCGTGTCCCATTTCTTCCTGTTCTGACAAGTTTTGTTTTGCCCCTCCAGAGTCTGCTGTTGACGGTGTGGTCGTGATGGCTGTCCCTGAAACGCGACCCAATCACACCATCTACATTAACAATCTCAACGAGAAAATCAAGAAAGATGGTGAGAGGCTGTTTATTCCTCCTTTGTTTCTTACCGGCTCACATCTCACATACTGTCCCAATTTCCTGAATTTTGCACAAAGAAGGTTGAGGTGCTTTGGCTCCCAACTTCCCTCTGTAGTACTGGGCGTATTTTGAGTGTTGAGAGTGCCCATCACGGTATGTAAATTGGCATGGTGCAGGTTCCAGTGGTTTGTTTTGGCCATTTTTAATTGCAATTCTGTTTGGACCTTTTGACCACCGCAGCACCTCGGGTGCAGTTGTGCTATCTTAGAAGAATTAGCTGTGGGATCCCAGAGCGAGTAATCTTCATAAAAAGGGGAGGGGGAGGGAAGGAAGGGGAATAAAAGATCAGGCTAAGTTCAAGTTGAAAGCCAGGTGGAATAGCTCTGTCTTACAGGCCCGACGGAAGGAGGTTAAATCCTGCAGGGCCTTGGTCTCATGGGACAGAGCATTCCACCAGGTTGGAGCCATCACTGAAAAGGCCCTGGCCCTGGTGGGGAGATAATCTGACTTCCTTAGGGCCTGGGACCTCTAAACTATGGTTATTCATGGACCTTAAGGTCCTCTGCGGGGCAGACCAGGAGAGGCGGTCCTGTATGGTGTCTGCATTGTGCGTTTTCCTCCCTGGCCAACCAAGCGCTCTTCTTTCCACTCCTAGAGGATCCAGTATGCCAAATCTGACTCTGACATCATTGCCAAGACGAAGGGCACGTTTGTGGAGCGGGACCGCAAGCGAGAGAATGTACAGTGGAGCCTCGGGTTACGTTGCCTCCGGCTTACGTCACCCTTGGCTTGCAACCTGCGCAAACCCGGAAATACCGGAACAAGTTACTTCCGGGTTTGTGCCATTTGCACATGCGCAGAAGTGCTAAATCCTGGGTGTGCAGATGCGATGCTTTGGGTTGCGTCGTTTTCGGGTTGCGGCAGGGCCTCCAGAACAGATCCCCACCGTAACCCAAGGTTCCGCTGTAAAACAAAATAATGGAACTTATTTGCTGAGTGCTCACTGCTGGTCCCGTGCTGTGCAGGGTTATATAAACCAAGATCAGCACTTTGAACTTGGCAGTCAGCAGCCAAAGTTGGTGCAGCTGCAGCTGCCGCTTTGAATGAGCCGCACACAGAGGTAGCTGGCCTGAGGCCGCCAAGGCACATTAGGTTGGCCTCCTGCCGTGCGGCAAAGCCCAGGAAGTATTTGAGGAACACAAGGACTCCCCTCTGTGTGCCCCCTTCCAAGAGGCACAGGGAGGGCAATTTCTATGCACCTGCCAGCAGAAGACTCTCCCCAGGGAGGCTTGCCTGGCACCAACACTGCCCTCCTTCCAGCACCAAGGAAAGACCTTTATATTCTCCGGGATGCTTAGACACGTTTCCTGGGGTCAAAGTGTAACTGTGGGTAATCTGCTTCCCCCCTCTGTAGAGCTGAAGAAATCCCTGTATGCCATTTTCTCCCAGTTTGGCCAGATCCTCGACATCCTGGTCTCCCGCAGCCTGAAAATGCGGGGACAGGCCTTTGTCATCTTCAAGGAGATCAGCAGCGCCACCAACGCCTTGCGCTCCATGCAGGGCTTCCCCTTTTACGACAAGCCCATGGTAAGTGGGGGCTGCTTCTGTGGGGTGATGCCGCCTTCTTCGCTCCTTGGCGAAGGGGGAAAGGCCCACCTAGGTTGAGGCTTTAAAAGTTTTCTTGCAGCCTCCTTCGCGTTTGGAGGTCCTCATGCGTTTTGGGTTCTGGCAGGCCTGGTTATAATAATAATAATGATTTCTTTATTTATACCCCACCCTTCCCGTTTCAAAAACCGGGCTCAGGGCGGCTAACAACAAATTTAAAACACTTAATTGATGCAACAAAAAACAGCATAAAATGCAGTATAAAACATGAATAACGATAAATTCAGAATTAAAAAATCAATTTAGGGGGTAAATCCATCCAATAAACATTAGATGATCACCAGGGCTAGCTGGCTAAATTAGTCCTATTTGGGCCAGCGTGGAGACCAGGGGAGAATTAGTTGTGGGATCCCAGAGCGCGTAATCTTCATAAAAAGGGGAGGGAAGGAAGGGGAATAAAAGATCAGGCTAAGTTCAAGTTGAAAGCCAGGCAGAATAGCTGTGTCTTACAGGCCTGATGGAAGGAGGTTAAATCCTGCAGGGCCCTGGTCTCATGGGACAGAGCATTCCACCAGGTCGGAGCCATCACTGAAAAGGCCCTGGCCCTGGTGGGGAGATAATCTAACTTCTTTAGGGCCTGGGACCTCTAAACTATGATTATTCATGGACCTTAAGGTCCTCTGCGGGGCAGACCAGGAGAGGCGGTCCTGTATGGTGTCTGCATTGTGCGTTTTCCTCCCTGGCCAACCAAGCGCTCCTCTTTCCACCCCCAGAGGATCCAGTATGCCAAATCCGACTCTGACATCATCGCCAAGATGAAGGGCACGTTTGTGGAGCGGGACCGCAAGCGAGAGAAACGGAAGCCCAAAGGCCAGGAGGTGCCAGCCGCCAAGAAGCAGATCCCTGGGGGAGCGGCACCGGTGGCCCCTGCCGTCCAAGGCGCTGTGCCGGTGAGTATCCGGACCCGGGTGCCCACAAGGCGTTCTCCCTCCTTCCCATCTGCTGGGCCTGGGACGGGGCAGTAATATCTTGCATGATCTCTCTAGATTGTTCCCGTTTCAGTCTACTCCTCGGAGACCCTTTCCCCAGTTGGGCTCTCCTAGCATAGGGTGATGGGGCTGATAGCAGAGTTTGGGACATTGATCCTTCAGAGAAAGCACAATTTGCAAATGTAAAGAGATTCTGGTTGCAGCTTTCTGACTTGGACCTTGGGCCTCTGGGTTAGCCCTCCTCCCTGCTGTAGTAGTAGTAGTAGTAGTAATAATAATAATAATAATAATAATATTTATACCCCACCCATCTGGCTGGGTTTCCCCAGCCACTCTGGGCAGCTTCAAACAGAATGTTAAAATACAGTAACCTATTAAACATTAAAAGCTTCCCTAAACAGGGCTGCCCTCAGATGTCTTTTAAAAGTCTGGTGCGGTGGTACCTTGGGTTACATACGCTTCAGGTTACAGACTCCGCTAACCCAGAAATAGTACCTTGGGTTAAGAACTTTGCTTCAGGATGAGAACAGAAATCGTGTTCCGGGGCGCGGCAGCAGCAGGAGGCCCCATTAGCTAAAGTGGTCTTCAGGTTAAGAACAGTTTCAGGTTAAGAACGGACCTCCAGAACGAATTAAGTACTTAACCCGAGGTGCCAATGTAGGTTATATCTGATGGGAGGGTGTTCCACAGGGCGGGCGCCACCACCGAGAAGGCCCTCTGCCTGGTTCCCTGTAGCTTTGCTTCTCGCAATGAGGGAAGCGCCAGAAGGCCCTCAGCACTGGACCTTAGTGTTCGGGCAGAACGATGGGGGTGGAGACGCTCCTTCAGGTATACTGGACCAAGGCCATTTAGGGCTTGAAAGGTCAGCACCAACGCTTTGAATCCCTTCTGCTCCCTCTGTCCTTTTAGTGGGTTGAACCGAGCAGAGAGGGGGCTCCTGGGAAGCCCAGAGCGCTTGCCGTTTGTCACGCACGTGTGTTTTCTCTCTCTGCCTCTGTAGGGCATGCCGCCCATGAACCAGGCCCCTCGTATGATGCACCACATTCCAGGCCAGCCGCCCTACATGCCCCCTCCGGGAATGATGCCTCCCCCAGGCATGGCACCTGGCTCCATCCCTCCGGGGGCGATGCCGCCGCAACAGATGCTGCCTGGCCAGATGACTCCAGCCCAGCCGGTGAGTGGGGATGGGGAGAGGACTGCCCAAGGCTGGGCGGGGCAGAACCACAATGCAGAAGCCACTGGCTTGGTGGGTCTGGCGCTGATCTGCCATCTATTAATGGGCTGGGATCCTGTTACCGAATTAGAATGTTTACAGCTAATTAAAACACTCAAGAATGGCAAAGCTCCCGGTGAAGATATGATTCCTCCTGAGGTGCTTAAACTAAATGCCCAGTGGTGGGCTGCTTTTTTGGCCCAACTTTTTACGGTAATAAATGATACATGCAAAATCCCAGAAAACTGGAAACTGAGCCTGGTAGCCCCCATCTATAAGAAGGGAGACCCCCAAGACCCCTCAAACTATCGCCCCATAAGTCTCCTGGACATTGTGTATAAACTTTATACTCGCCACCTGCTAAATAAATTGGTTGACTGGGCTGACCACTCTAACTTGCTTAATCCGGAACAGGCAGGGTTTAGAAAGGGCCATAGTACAATAGGCCATTGTTTGGTATTACAGACAATGATAGATAAGTATACAAAGACACATAAGAGCAAACTTTTTGTGGCTTTTGTAGATCTCACATCCGCTTTTGACTCAATCTGTAGGGACAAATTATGGCAAAAACTATATGACACAGATAGTGACGTTGTGGGTGAAATGGGAGCAGGGTGGGGCATTGGCAAGAGAGGCCCAGCCACGCCTGGGGGTGGGGGGCAACCTGCCTCCCCTGTCTGAGGGCTCAGGGTGTCTTGGAGTTTTCTTCATGCCTGGATCTTTCTGCCTGTTTGCAGCTGTCAGAGAATCCTCCAAATCACATCTTGTTCCTCACCAACTTGCCGGAAGAGACAAACGAATTGATGCTCTCCATGCTTTTCAATCAGTAAGTAAACCTGGCTGTGTTTCTTGCCACTAGGTGGGGCAGATGGAAGTTTCCGATCTGCGGTGCTCTCTGGGGGAAGGCAAAGCTGGGACCACCGGGGAAGGCTTGCTCGGTGGTTGTGACTGTTGTGTTGTGGGTCTTCTTCAGCTAACCACACCAGTTGTGTTAAGACAGCTTTAGTTGGTTAAAGCGGCAGCCGCTGGGGGACCCACAAAAGCTCTGCTGCTGAGCCAGAATTCCTCCCTGCTCACCCCCCCCCCAAAATCCTTTCCCCAGGCCCCTGAGCAACACTTCCAGTTCCCCTGTCCATCTCGTCAGTCATTCCTCCCCCTCCATCTTTGCCCTTGCACCGGGGTCCGTCCTGGTCTTCCATTTCCATGTTGCCCCCTTTCTCTTCACTTTCCACCCTCTGGTTCCTGTGTTGGGGCAAAGCCTTCAGCTCCTCTCGCCTCTCTCCCCCCCCCCCCCAGGTTCCCAGGCTTCAAGGAAGTGCGTCTGGTTCCCGGGCGCCACGACATCGCCTTTGTGGAGTTTGACAACGAGGTTCAGGCTGGAGCCGCCCGTGACGCTCTCCAGGGATTCAAGATCACGCAGAACAACGCCATGAAGATCTCCTTTGCTAAGAAGTGATGTCTCCGCTGTCCCTGGGCAACTCTCCCCCTGCCCTTTCTAGTTAGTGCCTGTGAAATGGTTTTGGGGGGGGCGGGGCTGTTGTTCTGTTCTGTTCTGCGAGGTAAGTGGTGTGTGTGCACGAGAGAGAGAGAGGGAGCCCAGCAGCACAAAAGGGCAGCCAGATCTTGCTGTTCCTGAGCCAAGAGACCCAGACAAGCTGTCCTCTGGCTACTCTTGGGGACTTGGAAGTGTGTGTGTGTGTGTGTGTGTGTGCGTGCGTGCGCACAGGCAGCTGGGGATAGTAGCCGACTCCTTGCAAAAGCATTGTACCCAGGGTCTGACGGCCAGACATTGCACCTGGAGCTTTTCTGTTTTGCAATAAAACACTGGTTTATTTTTCACCTTGGACTTTGGCTCTTATTAACTGGAGACTCCCGGGTCGCCTTCTTTAGAGGGGGCTGCACACCGTATTTCCACACACAATCCGCCTTGCAAAGAGCACACTGACTGTTACTGGCCTGTCCTCCAAAACGGACCAAAGTTAGTCACGGAAACTTAGAGGAGATTCTTAACACGTCGGGGGCAAGTAGCTACGTGGGTGTTTTAAAACCTACTGGCGCATCCTCACCTGTATCTTTGTAGGCATAAGAACTCTTCTCCAGCAGTCAGGATGGGGCTACTGTCTTATTTATTGCAATCACAACCCACTTTTTTCTCCGTGGAGCAAAGGTGGCATATACATCATTCTCCCTCCCTCCACATTCAGCCCCCACAACAGCCCTGCGAGGGAGGGGAGTCCGAGAGTGGCCTGAGGTCGTCCAGTGAATTTCCTGGCCAAGTGAGGCATTTGAGCCCTGATCTTCCAGGTCGTGGTCCCACACCCTAACCCAACACACCAGCTTCCTTTTGCTCTTGCGAGTGCCATACAGAAGCATTGGGGGTCTCACACTTTAGCTCCAGGGAGCTGAGGCTGATGGATTTTCGAACTATGCACTGGAGGAGGCCAAGAAACTGGTGTGAGTTTTGATAGCCAGCTGTGGGCATCCGTGGGAAGATGGGTGCACACTGGGGTAGGGGGGCTTAATCTTGGGGTTCCCTGTCTACGCCAGGCATGTGGTTCCTCAGCAAGCATAGCCCTGCCTTGCTCTGCATCAAGGGCTCCTTATGCCCCGGGGGAGAGAACGCATTTTGTTTGGGGGACTTGGGACAAGTTCAGCAGAAACTCATAGTGAATAAGTTTCCTTCTGAAGTTGGGTGTGTGTGACAGACAGGGGGCCTTGCTTGGTCGACCTGAGCAGCTATGCTTTCTGTAATTTCAGTGGATAAAATAAATCTGGGGTAACTCTTGCTGCACCCTTCCGGACAGAGACTCCGTAGCCAACTGATCCCCTGCCTTGTCTTGTTAAAAGCTGTTGTGTAGTCCTCTGTCCTGGGCGGCTGAAGCCCAGCTTCCTGGCTCCCTTCCAGGCCCTGTTTTGCTCCTTTTCCTGCCCTTCTGAGAGAGGAGAGCAGCACAAAAGGTACTCTGTGTGTGGACAGGGAGCCCTTTTCTTCCAGGGCTGGCCTGTTCTGCCGTCTGCTTCCTGTTTAGCCAGGCAGCAGACCCAGATTGGATCCATTTGCTCCCCCACTTGCTGTGTTTATTTGAAGCCTTACAAAGTTGTGCAGCTGGCAGAAAATTAGATTCAGAGTTCTTGGCCCGCTGTGTCAGGCTTGTGAAATCCGGGAGAAGGGGAAGGCAGTGTGAAGGTCTGAGTTATGTAGGTATTCCTGCAACACTATCCCCTTCCATCTTGGGGGGCTGGATCCTTACTCCCGAGAAACTGGAACGTTGGTGGAAGTTCCATGACATCAGGGCAGCTCAGCCAGCAGGGGAGAGGGTGGGGCTGGCAGGCTTCGGCCAACGATGCCGCCTGGGCAAACCTAGACAGGCTACAAACAGCACCTCGTCCCCGTCTGGGAGGCTGAACAGTTTCTCCACCAGAGAAGCCTTTGCGGCTGTGTGTCTGGCCAGTGTGCAGAGATGGGGGGTCCTGCTTGGGGCATCCTCGGTTCCTCCCTTTTACTCCTCGGGGCCTTTTGGGGACTCGTGTGGGGCAGGCAGCAGATGGGCAAGCTTGCAGACAAGAAGCTGTGTGCCGACGCTGAATGCGACCGTGAGTCCCTTCGCCTCTTTTGTTGTGGAAGATTGGGGAGTGGGGAGGAAGCTCAGCAAGATGGGGGAAAGGGTGCCCCACAATTTGTTCCCAGCAGCCAGAAGTTTGGAACAGGAAAACCCAGGAGGGGAGAGGATTCGAATCCTGCTTGCTGTTTCTCCACAAGCATCTGGTTGGCCACTAGGGAAGCCCCTTTTGTCTTGACCCAGCAGGTATTGAAGAGCTGGGAAAAGGGTAAACCATTGGGGTCCAGAATACCTTCTCTGGGAGCAGATAGTGTGTTGGGCTTTATAAAAGTGCATGGGGTACAGTAATAATTTTTGCTCCTCTCCCCTAATACAAAGGCTGCCTCTTGCATAGCAGTCGTTGGGGGGCAGCAATGAGGAAAGGAGTGCTGTTGTCCTCCTGTCCTCTATGTTTCCATTAAAAGAAATGTTACTTGAAGGTATCTTTTTATAAGGCACTGAAATAAGACAGATATTTAATTGGGAAAGAACAGAGGCAGAAAGAAAAAAAGAAAGCAAAAGAAGAGAAAAATAATAAAGAGAAAAAGGTGTCTGGTTCTCTGTTCTGCAGCAAAATATAGTCTTCATTAACATTCAACCATTCTATCTTCTATAAACCCAATATTTTTTCAATCTTCAAATGCAGTTGTTACAAGTTCATTGTCTCTTTCATGCAAAAAGTCCATAAGAGGTATCCAGTCCTTAAGAAATGTCAGAAATTATTTTTCTCTAATGCGTCCTGCATGTTTCCTACGAAGCACCAGGGGGGACTTTCTGAGAGTAAGCTGTTCAAGAGCAGAACGGACAACCTCGCAAGGCGGTCGACTCTCCTTTGTTGGGGCTTTTCAAGCAGAGGCCAGAGGATGGTTTTATGATCCTTTCTCCCCAAAGGGAGCAGTGTAACAAGATTACATAAAGACAACTTTAAACGGCACTTTGGAGGCTGGGTTTAAAACCAGCTGTGTTGAAAACTTCCATTGGCCAAAAAGCCTGGACAAATCACTCCATTTCTATCCCACCTTTTTCTCCAAGGCGTCCATAGTGGCTTACAATATTTCTCCACTTTTTATCCTCACAACGACCCTGTAGGGTAGGTTCGGCTGCAAGACACAAGCATCCCAAGGTCACCCAGGGAGCTTGACCCTGGCTGAATGTGGATTCAAACTCTCGACTCCCTACGAAGAGTGAGGATGCTTCACTTCCCTTGGGGCAGAGAGCTTTCCAAAGCCATGGGGGAAGAGACTTGCAACTTCCCGCTTCCTCCAGTTGCAAAGGATTCCGTCCTTCGGTTTTACATTCCAACTTTAAAAAATAGCTCCTGAGCTTTGGTTTTCCTCTTCCCTCACGGTTCTTATTTCCTTGCGTGCCGTGGTGTTTTTTTATATACATTGTAAGCCCGTGGGGCAGAGACTGTCTTTTTGTGATTGTGGGCAAGCTGCCGCCATGGGAGCCTCTTTGCCTGAAGTCATAGCTGTCAAAGATTTGAAAATAAGGGATCAGCAGCCAAAATAAGGGATATTGCTATTGTGAAGAGTTACATACATTGGTAGGATTGACAGATGCTGTCAATCTGGCATGAGGCGGTTGTGGTGGCGCGGCGGCTGCTGAAGCACCGCCCTTCAGCACCCCTCCCCATCCCCTCCTCTTCCTCCTCCCTCAGGCCGTCTCCTCAGCTGCCACCACGGCTGCCGCCTCCGGCCTTGCGGGCGGTGTGGGCGAGAGTTTCTTTCCCTCCGTCCCCCCATCAGGCGGGGAAGTGCCTCTAGAACTCCTCGCGCCAGGACGACAGCGCCAATGCGCGCTCTCTCGCGCGGCAGAGGACCCCGAGCCGCTGCTTCCCTCCCGAGCCGGGCGAGCACGAAACCCGGGAAATTTAAGGGACAGCAATAAGGGACAGCAGCGGGACACGGCGCTGGGATAAGGGAGTTTCCCGCCAAATAAGGGACGGTTGACAGCTATGCCTAAAGAGAAGGGTACAGATGCTCCGATGTGGGCATGGCTTTCTGGGGGGGAGGAGAGGACAACCCTCCCCCAGACGCATCACGTGGATGCCATGTTCCTTTGGGATGTCAGGATCTCAGGCGGCCCCCTGTGCTTCTCCCCCCCCATTGCAGATCCCATCTCCATCGCGGTTGCTCTCCACGACTACATCGCGCCCGACTGCCGCTTCATCCACATCCAGAGGGGCCAAGTGGTCTATGTCTTCTCCAAGCTGAAGGGCCGTGGGCGACTCTTCTGGGGAGGCAGTGTGAGTAGCTGCCAGGGGGCGCCAGTTGGCCGTCAAATCGCGGCGTGTCAGGGGGTTGGGCTAGATGGCCACCGGGAACCCTGAAAACTGGGAATCAGTGAGCATGACCTGCGTTGTCCCAGCTCCTGGGTCCCCATAGCCGTTGCCCTGGGTTCGGATCCTGCTCCTGCCCCTGGCTGTATCCTTCCTGGTCCTTCTCCATGTGATGGGGCTGTGGAAACAGGGGCAATAAATAGTAGAGGATGATCTCAGAGAAAGCGGTTAAATTGTAAGGTAAAGGTGTTTTAAGCATGGTGTGCACCATATGGCTTGAACCTGCCTTACACGTACCACATAATACCCGTTCCAAACTTTTAGTGGCCTTTGGAACTCCCTGCCTATTGAACTTTTTGGGTCGCCTGCTAATAACATCATTTTGTTTAGACAGGCCTGTCCAGATGGTTTAGAAAGCAGTTGCAAGTTTAAATCTGCTATTAAGCCTATTGTTGGGATGCGGGTGACGCTGTGGGTTAAACCACTGAGCCTAGGGCTTGCCGATCAGAAGGTCGGCAGTTCGAATCCCCGCAACGGGGTGAGCTCCCGTTGCTCGGTCCCTGCTCCTGCCAACCTAGCGGTTTGAAAGCATGTCAAAGTGCAAGTAGATAAGTAGGTACCACTCCAGCGGGAAGGTAAACGGCGTTTCCGTGTGCTGCTCTGGTTCGCCACATGCTGGCCACATGACCCAGAAGCTGTACGCCGGCTCCCTCGGCCAGTAAAGCGAAGTGAGCGCCGCAACCCCAGAGTCAGTCACAACTGGACCTAATGGTCAGGGATCCCTTTACCTTTACAAAGCCTATTGTTATTCTTTAATCGGTTCAGAAGCCTAAGGAAAATCAACAACAATAATCTTATTGTTTTGTAAGCCGATTTCTGGTGTTGTTGTTTAATCAAGTGTTGTATAAATTTGATGAAAAAGCAAATAATTAAATCGCATGAAGGTGGCACTTCCCACAATAGCCAGCAGAGGGAGCCCCTTCTATGGGGAAAACGGACCCAGGTGTGTCCTGCTCCACCCCCTTTTTTTTTGGCACAGGTGCAAGGAGACTATTATGGGGAGCAGCCAGCCCGCCTGGGCTACTTCCCCAGCTCCGTCGTCCAGGAGAACCAGTACCTGAAGCCAGGCAAGGTGGAAGTGAAGACTGACGTAAGTTTGGGGTGACTTGGGGGGTGGGGTGGGAGGGGCACGGTGGGGAGAGTTCCCCCTTTTCCATGAAGGACCAGGTGCGCAGCCTGGGAGTCATTTTGGACTCACAGCTGTCCATAGAGGCGCAGGTCAATTCTGTGTCCAGGGCAGCTGTCAACCAGCTCCACCTGGTACGCAGGATGAGACCCTATCTGCCTGCGGACTGTCTCGCCAGAGTGGTGCATGCTCTAGTTATCTCCCGCTTGGACTACTGCAATGTGCTCTACATGGGGCTACCTTTGAAGGTGACCCGGAAACTACAATTAATCCAGAATTTGGCAGCTAGACTGGTGACTGGGGGCGGCTGCCGAGACCACGTAACACCGATCTTGAAAGACCTACATTGGCTCCCAGCACGTTTCTGAGCACAATTCAAAGTGTTGGTGCTGACCTTTCAAGCCCTAAACGGCCTCGGTCCTGTATACCTGAAGGAGCGTCTCCACCCCCATCGTTCAGCCTGGACGCTGAGATCCAGTGCCGAGGGCCTTCTGGCGGTTCCCTCACTGCGAGAAGCCAAGTTACAGGGAACTAGGCAGAGGGCCTTCTCGGTAGTGGCGCCCGCCCTGTGGAACACCCTCCCTTCAGATGTGAAGGAAATAAACAGCTATCCTATTTTTAAAAGACATCTGAAGGCAGCCCTGTTTAGGGAAGTTTTTAATATTTAATGCTGTATTCTTTTTAACACTTGATTGGGAGCCACCCAGAGTGGCTGGGGAAACTCAGCCAGATGGGTGGGGTATAAATAAAATATTATTATTATTATTATTATTATTATTATTATTATTATTATTATTCCATCCCTGAACCCTTTCCCTGCCTCCTCTCCTTGTCCACTGGGCCATGAGATGTGAAAAGCATGTGCCATGGGGCGGGGAGAGCAGCCCCCTACCAAGTGGGGCAGGTTGGAAGATTTGCATTTTGGGGTTCCCTGCCTAGGACGAATAATCTTCCTTTCTTTCAGAAATGGGACTTCTACTGCCAGTGACTCAAGGAGTGACACCCCAGCTCTCGTTCCCGGAGACCGCGCTAGCCTTGCAGGGTCGGCCGCCCGGGAGTCTCAAGTCTTCTCTGCCTAGTTCTGTCTAGATGCTGCTGTTTTATCCTACGTGGGCTTTGCAAGGAGGTGGGGGCTGCATCCTGCAGCCGCCCCTCAGTTGTAGATGAAGATGGGAGCTTCAATTGACACAACTGACCACTTCCGTCCCTGAAATAAAGTGCTTTCTGAGCAAAAACCGTACTAATATTTATTATTATTTATTAAACTTTTTATTAGATTTTCCATAGTGATAACACAAACCACAAAGCAAAATGATACACAAAAACAGAAAAAAGAAGAAAGAAAGAAAAAGGGGGGAACAATAAACAGATAAACAATAACAACAAACTTAATTCTTCACAAATCCAACCTTTTAAACATCTTGGTTGACTTCCTAAAATCCCTCCCTTCTGAGTTTCCTTGTAAGTAAAAGTAACAGCTTTCCAATATCATAATTAAACTAAAACAATTTCCAATTATAGTCCATCTTATTCACTTTTCTTAACATTCTAAATCCCATTTATTTAATTATAACTTCATTTAATCCTAGGCCTATTTTTGATCTCGAGAACAGAAGAGCACAAGAAAGGCCTGCTGGGTCTGGCCATTGGTCCTTCTAAGCCAGCATCCTATTGTGGGAAACCAGCAGTCAGGATTCGAACACAGGACCAATATTCTCACCTCTTGCCTTTTCCAGCAACGGGGGTTCAGAAGCATGGCTGCCTCCGAAGAATAGCGATCCTGGCTAGTCGCCATACCTAGCCCTCTCGTCCTCTGTGGATTTGTCCCATCCTCTTCTAAAGCCATCCGTGTTGGTGGCCCTTTGCTGCCTCCTGGGGGAGGGAGTTCCACAGGTTAACATAGCAGCAAGGATGGCTGCCAACATGGAGAGCTCCTGAACCCCACTTGCTCCCGTGCTCAGATCCTGATTGCTGCTTTCCCAAAACAAAACAACAACAAACCTCTGGTTACGTGAAACATATTCAGTAAACACACAAGACGTAACCGGCTGTACGTTTGAAAAAATAATATACAGTGGTACCTCGGGTTACATACGCTTCAGGTTACAGATGCTTCAGGTTACAGACTCTGCTAACCCAGAAATAGTACCTCGGGTTGAGAACTTTCCTTCAGGATGAGAACAGAAATCGTGCTCCGGCGACGTGGCAGCAGCAGGAGGCCCCATTAGCTAAAGTGGTGCTTCAGGTTAAGAACAGTTTCAGGTTAAGAACAGACTTCTGGAACGAATTAAGTACGTAACCAGAGGTACCACTGTATACTATTAATTGTATTGAATTGTCGATTTCAACAGAAAAAAGTAGACGATCCAGTGGATCAGTTCATTCTCTAATCAGTTTATCCATAAGATCCATATATGTGAAAGTGTCTATTCCACCTGTCTGTTCATAAAGTCCAACAATTCACACGAAAGGTTGTTGTAGTTCCACAGTTTACGCAAAAACTGATTGGAGAATGAGTGGATCTACTGGGTCTTCTACTTTTTTTGTTGAACTTTGAGTTTGTTGTTGTTGTTGTTTAGTCGTTTAGTGGTGTCCGCCTCTTCGTGACCCCCTGGACCAGAGCACACCAGGCCCTCCTGTCTTCCACTGCCTCCTGCAGTTTGGTCAAACTCATGCTGGTAGCTTCAAGAACACTGTCCCACCATCTCGTCCTCCGTCGTCCCCTTCTCCTTGTGCCCTCCATCTTTCCCAACATCAGGGTCTTTTCCAGGGAGTCTTCTCTTCTCCTGAGGTGGCCAAAGTCTTGGAGTCTCAGCTTTAGGATCTGTCCTTCCAGTGAGCACTCAGGGCTGATTTCCTTCAGAATGGAGAGGTTTGATCTTGCAGTCCATGGGACTCTCAAGAGTCTCCTCCAGCACTACAATTCAAAAGCATCCATTCTTCGGCGATCAGCCTTCTTTATGGTCCAGCTCTCACTTCCATACATCACTACTGGGAAAACCATGGCTTTAACTATATGGACCTTTGTTGGCAAGGTGATGTCTCTGCTTTTTAAGATGCTGTCTAGGTTTGTCATTGCTTTTCTCCCAAGAAGCAGGCGTCTTTTAATTTCGTGGCTGCTGTCACTCACAAGAACTTTGAGTTACTTCTGTTGAAATCTACAATTCAATACAATGAACAGTATATATTATTTTTTCAAATGTTCAGCTGGTTACATCTTGTGTGTTTATTGAACAGCTTTCCCAAAACAGGCGTCAGGTTGGCTTTTCTGATGTGCTTGGGAGTCCGACAACGGTCATTGCCCTTTGCTCATGCTCAGAGGCGCTCTTCCACCCGGAGTGCTGCATGCTGCGCCGTCACATCGGGGGACAGGCTGTGGGGCTGAGTCTCCAAAGTGAGCTGCGGTCTGCTGCCCTCGCCGAACAATTGCCTCGGGGGAGAGAACACAGAGCTGGGCATGGGCAGGTGCCAGCTGAGCCCTTTCTGCCTAGGAATGTAGGTCAACTCTCTTTCCCTGCTTGGCAGCAATTTGCTTCCCCTCCGCAGCCTGGCAGAGCCCCCCCCCCCGGGCTCCAGCCGCCGCCTTGACCCAGTTCCTGGGCCTTGGCAGAAGGCCTGGGTCACACCTGATGCCCCAATGCCCCCATGATGCCAGCACAATCGGCCAGTTTCTCAGGTGGTTGTGTCATGGCCCCATCAGGCTGGCATTGCCCCTGCCCCCTGGCTGGGATGCCCCCTCACCCCACTGCCTGTGGGGTGAGGGGGTCCAGAGGCTTCCTTCTCCTCCCTGCCCCCCCCGCTCCAGCCCCACCACTGCTCAGCTTTCCAAAGATCGCTATCTGCTCCACAAGCTGACGCACGTGAGCAAAGTCCGTGGCGCCACGGGATTAACAGAAGCAGGAGGCTGGCGCTTAGCCTTTGAACCAGAGGGGGACCCGGTGTAGTAGGGGGGGGCTGGTCATGTGCCAGAGGGACAAAAGCATTGGGGCGGGGGCGGGCAGACGATGCCAAGGTAGACAGCTCTCTGATTTCTCTGTCCTGGCACAGGGACGCAGAGCAGAGAGCGTCGTGCATTTATTGAGTGGGGGAAAAGCAGAAACACAGAGGAAACAAGAACAAGAGAAAAGGCCGCTGATAAAATAACAATAGACTTAAAATAGATCGGAACTCATGTCGGCTTTCTAAACCTCAGGGCAGAGGCAGAGGTCCTGAATGGGGTGACTGTGCCCCTGAAGAACCAGGAGCGCAGCCTGGGAAGTCATTCTGGACTCACAGCTGTCCATGGAGGCGCAGGTCCATTCTGTGTCCAGGGCAGCTGTCTACCAGCTCCATCTGGTACGCAGGCTGAGACCCTCCCTGCCCGCAGACTGTCCTGCCAGAGTGGCGCATGCTCTGGTTATCTCTTGCTTGGACTACTGCAATGCGCTCAACGTGGGGCTGCCTTTGAAGGTGACCCAGAAACTACAACTAATCCAGAATGCGGCAGCTAGATTTGGGACTGGGAGCGGCCGCCGAGACCATATAACACCGGTCCTGAAAAACCTACATTGGCTCCCAGTACGTTTCCGAGCACAATTCAAAGTGTTGGTGCTGACTTTTCAAGCCCTAAACGGCCTCAGTCCAGTATACCTGAAGGAGCGTCTCCACCCCCATCGTTCTGCCCGGACAATGAGGTCCAGCTCTGAGGGCCTTCTGGCGGTTCCCTCATTGTGAGAAGTGAGGTTATAGGGAACCAGGCAGAGGGCCTTCTCGGTGGTGGCACCTGCCCTGTGGAATGCCCTCCCTTCAGATGTGAGTTTTCATTAAAAGACATCTGAAGGCAGCCCTGTTTTAGGGAAGTTTATAATATTTAACGCTGTGTTATTTTTAACACTCGAATGGGAGCCACCCAGAGTGGCTGGGGAAACTCAGCCAGATGGGTGGGGTATAAATAAATTATTTTATTTTATTTTATTTTAGCAGGGGCCAGAAAAAGTGCAGTGAAAGCGTTTGTCAAGAGGCAGGGAGTTCCAAAATGAACAAATGTTGAAGGGGCATTGTGTGGCACCTGTGCCAGCTTTGCAGATTGGAGCAGTTGAGGGCCACACATGGAAGAAGGGGGTCTCTGAGGGAAACTGGTTTGCACTCAACTGGGCAGAAAAACCTTATCCATGCTCAGAGGCCGACAAGACCTGCGTCGTCTTCAAAGTGGCTTGCCAACGTCTCTGTTGACTATTTTAGCTAGCCATCCCCTGCACCCACGGCCACCTCGAATAGAGGTGCCCCCCCCTTTTCGGTGCCAGGAGCACAGACACGGGTGGCGCACAATACCCATTTCACAGAAAGAAGTGGCGAGGCTCAGACTCCCCCTGAAAAAAATAAACCGAGATAAAACGCAGACACACACACCAGCAGGTGGCAACTCCAGCCAGTTCCCCCCTTCCCACATGCCAATCCTGTGATTCCTGCATTGCAGGGAGGGTTGGACTAGATGACCCTGGGTGTCCCTTCCAACGCTGCAGTTCTGCGATTCTCTAACCCACTCTCATTTTAAAATAAAAGAGGAGGGTCAGGGGTTGTTGGCTGTTGCCAGGGGTCTGTGGGTCTCCCTCATCCTCCCACTGCCCTCCTGGGGGGCAGGGCTTGGGGGGGGTCTTCCCAGGGAGAGGAGATGTGGGTCAGCTGAAGGCGGCTTGGGTCTCGAGTGCGGTTTCCGGTAGCCGGCAGGAGGGAGTTCTCCTTTCGCTCAGAGCATTGCGCTCTCTGAGTGTCTGATTTACCTAGGCAGTTCTGGGTCGGGCCGGGAGGAGCTGTGGGAAACGGTGAGGACTAGGAAGCTGGAGCTGTTCTGAGCCTGTTTGCCCTGGACTGCACAACCCAGCTGCTCCCAGTTCTCCAGCGCATGGAAAACACACACCTTTCGCCGTGTCCATGACCTGACTGCCTTCAGAGAAGGAACCTGGAGCCAAACGCTTTAGGGAAGCTTTTAATGTTTGATGCATTACTGTATTTTAATAATAATAATAATAATAATAATAATAATAATAATAATAATAATAATATTTAAATCCCGCCCATCTGGCTGGGTTTCCTGAGCCACTCTGGGCGGCTTCCAACAGAATATTAAAATACAATAACCTATTAAACATTAAAAGCTTCCCTAAACGGGGCTGCCTTCAGATGTCTTCTAAAAGTTTGGTAGTTATTTTTCTCTTTGACATCTGGCGGGAGGGCGTTCCACAGGGCGGGTGCCACCACCGAGAAGGCCCTCTGCCTGGTTCCCTGTAGCTTTGCTTCTCGCAGCAAGGGAAGCGCCAGAAGGCCCTCGGAGCTGGACCTCCGTGTTTGGGCAGAACGATGGGGGTGGAGATGCTCCTTTGGGTATACTGGGCCTTTGAGGCCGTTTAGGGCTTTAAAGGTCAGCGCCAACACTTTGAATTGTGCTCGGAAACGTCCTGGGAGCCAGTGTAGGTATTTTTGTTGAAAGCCGCCCAGATGGGTGGGTATAAATAATAAATTATAATTATAATTATAATTATTATTATTATTATTTTGAATGTGCCTTAGCTGGCTCCTCACAACACCCCTGAAAGGCAGGCCCCCACCTCTCCTCCTTCAACTGGCGGAGGCGAGATCCAAACCCGGAGCCTTCCTGCTGAGGGAGGCTGCCCCAGGCCATAGAGCAGAATCATAGGACGGCAGAGTCGGAAGTGACCCCCAAGGCTCATCTAGTCCAACCCCAAGCAGACGCCCTCCCACTGAGCTAGGAATGCAGGATGTCCAAAAACCTGGCTGAGGGAACAGAGGGCCCTGGTGGAAGGGGCGGGGGCCAAGCAGCCTTGAGCCCCAGCGCCTTTCGGGTGGTGCTGTGGGTTAAACCACAGAGCCTAGGACTTGCCGATCAGAAGGTCGGCGGTTCGAATCCCCGTGACGGGGTGAGCTCCCATTGCTCGGTCCCTGCTCCTGCCAACCTAGCAGTTCGAAAGCACGTCAAAGTGCAAGTAGATAAATAGGTACTGCTCCGGCGGGAAGGTAAACGGCGTTTCCGTGCGCTTCTCTGGTTCGCCAGAAGCGGCTTAGTCATGCTGGCCACATGACCCGGAAGCTGTACGCCGGCTCCCTCGGCCAATAAAGTGGGATGAGTGTGCAACCCCAGAGTCGGCCACGACTGGACCTAATGGTCAGGGGTCCCTTTATCTTTACTTAGTTAGGATTCGCTGACCCCACAGCTCACGGTACTCCTCCGGCTGCCTGGGACTCAGAGACGGAAGACCCCAAATGAGCTGGCGCCTATTGCCCCCGCCCCCTGGACAGACAGAGTTTGGCTCATCTGTGTTCTCGGTGGGGCCAAGGTGGGCAGCTGTGATGGAGGCACCTTCTCGTTCGGTGGCCAAGGAGCAGCTGGAAGAGGAGAAGGTGGTGTTGGCACCCCTCTTTGGAAGAGAACCCCCCCCCTGGGCTGTCTGCCACCTGCCTCCCTCGACGGGGCACATGCGAGGGATAGGACGGAGGTCTCGTCTGCCTCGGCATCTGGATCAGACCCGCTTTCAGGGCCCAGGTGCCAATGTCCTAGGCTGGCCGGCTGGGTCCACCCTCCTTTCTACTCTTCCTGCCGGCCAAACCGGTTTGGCAGGATCCGGGAGCGCAGGCGGCGCCAGGGCCAGGCGAGTGCCCACCCCACACGGAAGAAGGCGCCTGGGCTAAGAACAGGAGCCTGCCGGATCAGGACAGTGTTCCCCCCCCCCGCCCCGGTCCAAGCTCCTGTTCTCACAGGGGCCCCAAGAAGGAGAGCCAGTGCTGGATCCAAGCGCAATAATGCGTCAGGGGAAGCCCAGGGTCAAGAAATAAGCTGGGGAGGCAAAGCCGAGTCCTTCTGACTCTTCCTCCATGAATTTGCACTTTCCTCTTTCAAAGCCATCAAAGTCCCCCCCCCCGGCCTCTTGTGGGAGGGAGTTCCGCCGTTTAACTCTGCGCTGCGTAAAGAAGCCCGTCCTTCAATTTATCCCGAACCTTCCAATCTTACCAAATAAGATTGTTAACCCGGTTTGGCCAAGGCCGGTGTGAACTCTGGGGGAAAGGGACCACGTCCAGACTTGCAGGGGGGGCGTTGGCGCCAGGGGGTCGTGCACAAAGTGTTTTGGACCGGAGGACCTCCTGCCCCCCGCCCCCCAGCTTCCCAATTTCCAGTAACGCCTCGGGTGTGTTTCCTGTTTTCGCTGGGATGCGCCGTCCAGGGCGCGCGCGCGGGGGGGGTGCTTTTCCCGGCTACTGCCTGATGCGCAAAGCAGGAAGACGCCCCCTCCAGAAAGAAACACATTGTCAGGAAGGGCATGTTTTCCATTTCAGAGAGACAAAGCAGGGAATGGGGGGGGGGGTTTGCAGGAGGTGGCAGGGAGCCTGGCTTCAGCCCACAGTGTCGCCCTTTACGCACGGCAGGGAGGGTGGGACTGGATGACCTCGGGGGTCCCCGCCCCCTCGACGATCCTGTGATTTCCTGAGGAATCCCTTCCCTCGAGCCACCTGAAGCGTGTTCATAGAATCGAGGAGTCGTGGGAAGGGGACCCCCGACGGTCATCTAGTCCCACCCTTGTTCCATGCTGGATCTAGGCTGGGGAGGGGGCTCGCCGCCCTCCCCGTCGAGGGCGGAGGCTGCCGCGAGGTGAGGGGGCAGGTACAGACCCCGCCCCCGCAAAGGGGCGTGTCCTCCTGGGCGGGGAGGCGTGGCCCCGACGAGGCGCTCCCCTCCCTGCCTGCCTGCCTGCCTGCGCCCGGGCGCACAGCCTGGAAGGAGCGTCCGCTGCCGCCGCCGCCTCTCCGCCCGCCCGCCCGCGCGCTTTCTGCGAGGGGACCCCGCGATGCCTCCGCAGGGCGAGTCTCTCCCGCCGGTGCCCCCGCGCCGCCCCCGCGAGCAGCGGCGCCTGCGGGGCCTCGAGTGCGTCCTGCTGGGCGACGGCGCCGTCGGGAAAACCAGCCTGGCGCTCAGCTACAGCACCAACGGCTTCCCCGCCCGATACGTCCCCACCGCCCTCGACCGCTTCTCCGGTACGCGTGCGATGCGCGGGGGTGGGTTGGGATGGATGACCTTTGGGGGTACCCTTCCCGCTCTGCGGGGACGAGCAAGAGCAGCGACGACACTGGTTCCCGGGAGGTTTTGGTTTTTTATCCGAGGAGGTCATTCTTCAGCTGCCATTGCAGGGGGTTGGGATGGATGACCTTTGGGGGTCCCCTAACCAACCGTGCAGGTCTGTGATTCCACATGGGGCGTGGCTAGTGCTCAGTGCGATGCCTGCTCAACAGCCAGAGGGCACCGCCAACGTTGCAGGTTTACCTGCTCCCCAAAGAGAGGCCCTGCCCGGAGCCCGGTTTGCAGGGGCTCCTGCAAAGCCTTTTTCGCGGGAGACCCCGGCAAGAGCCTCTTCCTGCTTGCCTCGTTTCGCCAGGAAAGATTTGCAGGCCTGGAATCGACCGCATCCAAGTTTTCCTTTCCTAGTTCCTACCTGGCGAAACACAAACTTTCATTTCACCAGAGTAGCCTCAGTCTGTGCGAACGCTGCCGGAGGAGATCTACGGATGACGCGGGGAATGCAAACTAAACAAATGACCTCAGAATAATAATATTAAATAAGTATAAAAGTGGATGGGGGTTGGCCTATATGATCGCTGGGGTGCCTCCCAAACTGCGACGCAGTGAATAACAAGAGGTTTTGCAACGGAGCATGGGTCGGGGATTGTTGAGTTGTGCTCCCCGCACTGCAGGAGTTGGGCTAGAATTTTATGATTATTATAAGTATTTTATTAGAATAACTTCATTCGTAAAGAGATGACCGGGGGTGGGGGATTAAAGAGTGAGTGGGAATGAAAAAGAAGAAGAAAATACTGTCACCATCCATTAATATGCAGGTGTGTATATTACAAATAATTACCAGTAAGCTAATATATTCTGCATAAACTCATTCCAGATACAGTAGAATTCTATTTATCCAAAGACCCTCTGCTTCTCCAGCCATGTATTAAGGGGAATTGTCTCTCTCCTTCCCATTCATCAATATCAGCCTCTGTTCCGGGTTCGAGTCCCGGTGGAGTCACCCAAAAAATCAATAAATCAATATCAGCCTCTAGGCTAGATGACCCTGGGGGGAGTCTTCAGAGGAGTCTGTTAAGAACCACAATTCTCCTTCTTCTGCCAGGGATCCTTGAGCTGCAACCCTTGTGTTCCATGGGGTTGGGCTGGATGACCTTTGGAGGTCCCTTCCGCCTCCAGTGCCAGGGAGACTGAGCAGGAAGGCGCTGGGCTCTGACTTCCACCTCTGGGCGAGGGAAAGCCCTGACGCTGTGTCTTGATCTGGGGCGGCTGGGTCTGTCTGCCTCCCCAACTCTGACCCCCCCATTTTTCTGTTTTGCCCCCCAGCTGTGGTGCAGGTCGACGGAGACCCCATCCGGCTGCAGCTGTGCGACACCGCAGGGCAGGTAAGGAGGCCGGACGGGATGGGCTGGAGACTGACCTGGACTTGGCACTTTGACCTGGCCCTTCCTAACGGTCCCTTGGGCCTTCTTGAGGTCTAGCAACTTGCTTTCTCGAATCTATTCCCGAGGGTTGCAAGCCTGCCGCTGAACCGCTTTCCCCTCCGTAAACGGCACAGCTGGCTTCCCCTCCCCGCAACCTGTAAGGGCAAAGGTGTCCCGGAGGCGAGAGGCGCAGGTGGGCTTTGCGGGGCCACATTTATTTGGGGCCCTTCTTTGCGCCTCCCGAATCTCTTTGCGCCTCCCGAATCTGGCTTGTGGGGAAACTGAGGAGGGTCGGCTCTGGTGTCCAGGGTCCTAATACAGACACGTAGATATTGATCCATTCTGGTTGTGATTGCAATTTGCCTTTGAAATAGACATATTGCTTAATTTTTACTTCTACAAAAAATAACAAACCTTTGTCAACACAAGAAATATAAGACAAGCTAGAAGACACCCAAATGCCCTGGTTAACACATCACCAATTACATGCCTTCTTAAACAATCCAGCAGTAAAATCAGCAGCAACTAGGCCCCTAACAACCTTCGAAAACTACCTCCTAACAACAAAGGGACACGGTAGAGGAATGGTATTCGCAGTATACAAAATACTACTACAAAATGCCACAAACTCCCTAGACGCAATCAAAAAACAATGGGAGGATGACATAGGCTATGAGATTAACCCCACTCAATGGACCAAAATGTGGTTTAGGTAAAGGTAAAGGGACCCCTGACCATTAGGTCCAGTCGTGGCCGACTCAGGGGTTGCGGCGCTCCTCTTGCTTTACTGGCCGAGGGAGCCGGCGTACAGCTTCCGGGTCATGTGGCCAGCATGACTAAGCCGCTTCTGGTGAACCAGAGCAGTGCATGGAAACGCTGTTTACCTTCCCGCCGGAGCGGTACCTATTTATCTACTTGCACTTTGACCTGCTTTCGAAGTGCTAGGTTGGCAGGAACAGGGACAGGGCAACGGGAGCTCACCCCATCACGGGGATTCGAACCACTGACCTTCTTTTCGGCAAGTCCTAGGCTCTGTGGTTTAACCCACAGCGCCACCCGCATCCCAAAATGTGGTCTAAACCCCCCTTTAAATCCATATCAACAAAGAGAGAAGAACTCACTCTGAAACTCACCTACAGGTGGTACCTAACACCAAGAAAACTAGCGCTAATACGCCCAGGAACCTCACCAAAATGCTGGAGAGGGTGCACCTCCACAGGCACATACGTCCACATGTGGTGGGAGTGCCCCAAAATCTAACTATTCTGGACAACAGCCATACGAGAAATAAGTAAAATAACCAAACAAGTATTAGAAACCACCCCAGAACTGGCATTACTAAACATCTTCCAAGACAATAATGCCCACTTACACCACAAAGAACTCATAACCCACCTACTTTCAGCAGCCAGAAACACCATAACCAGACACTGGAGAGACCTGTCAGGGGTAAGCATGGACCAATGGTACCAAATAGTATGGGAAACAGCCCTACTAGAAAAATTAACCAATAAACTGAAACTGACACGGGGACAAATAGAAGAAGACACCTTCACCCCGGTATGGCTCCCCTTTATCACATAGACAGCCCAACAAGACAACGATAAAAACCCACCAACAGCATACAGATCAATATGGTAAAGGTAAAGGGACCCCTGATCATTAGGTCCAGTCGTGGCCGACTCTGGGGTTACGGCGCTCATCTCGCTTTATCGGCCAAGGGAGCCGGCGTACAGCTTCCGGGTCATGTGGCCAACATGACTAAGCCGCTTCTGGCAAACTGATGGGGATGTGGGTGGCGCTGTGGGTTAAACCACAGAGCCTAGGACTTGCCGATCAGAAGGTCGGCGGTTCGAATCCCCACGACGGGGTGAGCTGCCGTTGCTCGGTCCCTGCTCCTGCCAACCTAGCAGTTCGAAAGCACGTCAAAGTGCAAGTAGATAAATATTTACCACTCCGGCGGGAAGGTAAACGGTGTTTCCATGCCCTGCTCTGGTTCGCCAGAAGTGGTTTAGTCCTGCTGGCCACATGACCCGGAAGCTGTACGCCGGCTCCCTCGGCCAGTAAAGCGAGATGAGCGCCGCAACCCCAGAGTCGGTCACAACTGGACCTAATGGCCAGGCGTCCCTTTACCTTTACCTATGTTTGCATATATGTTGGAAGCTGCCCTTCCTCCCTAGAAGGGAGTTGGCCTAGATGCCCGCCAGGGCACCCCCTCCCAGCCCTGCGGTTAGAATCAACGAGGGTCATCGTTTTCTGATTCACCGGCGCGCTTTAAACAGAGGTTGCCTGGCTGCCTGCCACGGATTCTCGAGCGGCGATTCCTGCCGTGTTGTGGGGGCTGGTCTAGATGACCCCTGGAGGGCCCCTCCCAGCTCTGCGGTTCCCTGGTTCGGTGCCCGCAGGGGTGCCAGCTTGCAGGGCGCCTCTCTCTCTCTCCTCACGGCTGCCCCTCTTTGCCCCCCCAGGACGAATTCGACAGCCTACGGCGGCTCTGCTACCCGAAGGCAGACGTGGTCCTGCTCTGCTTCAGCGTCGTGTCTCCCACCTCGTTCCAGAACATCTCTGAGAAGTGGCTCCCCGAATTGCGCCGCCACTGCCCCGCCACGCCCGTCCTGCTGGTGGGCACCCAGTCGGACCTGCGCCAGGACGTCAAGGTCCTCATCGCCCTGTCCCGGCGCCGGGAGAAGCCCGTGTCCCCCTCGGCCGCCCGCACCCTCTCCGCCAAGGCCGGCTTGCTGGGCTATGTGGAGTGCTCGGCCCTCACCCAGCACAACCTAAAGGAGGTCTTTGACACGGCCATCACCGCAGGGCTGCGCTGCGCCCGCGGCCCCCCGCCCAAGCCGCAGCGACGCAGCACTGCCAGCCGCATCCGGACCCTCTCCAAGGCCTGGTGGAGGAAGCACATCTGCCTGTCCTAGCGCCGGGTGCAATTCCCGCATGGCCTGACCCCTTCCAATGTGTTCGCCTGCAGACTGGACCAACTGAGGGGTGTAGGCTTTTGAGAGGGGCCAGGCTGGGCCAGCCTTCTTCGCAGGGACATCGGGCGGAATCTCGGCAGGGCCAAACAGATCTCGAAACGGATCCCAAAGACGTTTCCTCGTCTCCTAGAGGGACGTGGCCGGGTTTTCATTTAGCGACGCTCTGTTGGCTGGAGAGAGCGGATGCTTCTGAACGGCTGCGTTTGGTGTCCTGGTTGCTGGTCTCACTTTGGGGCATGTGGTTGGCAGCTGTGAGAACAGGAGGCTGGACCATTGACCTGATCTTCTCATGCTCTTGTGGAACCTCCAGCCCCAGAGGCAGTCTATCCGGATTCTTAAGTTCTGTGGGGGTATTTTTTGGCTACCGTGAGAACTGGACTTTATGGGCCACTGGCCTGATGCAGCAGCCAAGCTTCTTAAACGTTTTCATGGGACCTCCAGCTCCGGATGCAGTCTATCTGAAGAATTCTTAGGTTTTATGGGGTATTTGGCCCCTGTGTGGCTGGACTAGATGGGTCCCCTTTGGGCCTGATCCAGCAGCTGGGCTCTTCTAATGTTCTTGCGCTTCCCCCCCCCCTTGGGATTTGGGACCTTTAGCTCCCAGCCCCACTGAGAAGGGCCATATATTTGTAGACCCTGATATCTCTGGGGAGATGGGACGAGGTTGGGGGCAGATGCTTTGGGGAGGCTGTGGCTGGAGGCTTTGCCTCCCCACCCCCAAAAATAAAACTTCTGCACCTGGTTTAGCTGAGAGCGCGATGGAGCAGCCCCTTGCCCAGAGTGGGGGTGAGATGGGGTGACATTTTTTAAACCACTTGAATCTGAAAATTTTTTACAGTGGGAAAACTTTGTACAGTGGGAAGAGAACCCCCGCCCCCCCAGGGCCACCTAGTCCCAAGCCCCTGCAATGCAGCAATCACAGCAAACTTTGGTTCTTGGTTTCGGAAGGAGAATATTTCGGGTGGGGGGAAAGTTTCTGAAAACGAAAAGTTGTAGAGTGATTTTTTTACGCAATTTGTGCCTTTTCTCCTGAGTCGAAACCCAGGCCTTGAAACTGCAGTGTGTGTGTGTGTAGTGGACGCTCGGGTTGCGAATGTGATCCGTGCGGGATGCACGTTCGCAACCTGCAGCGTTCACAACCCTTCAGCGATTCTGCACATGCGCAAAGTGCGATTTAGCGCTTCTGCGCATGCGCGGCCGCTAAAATCTGGAAGTAACCCATTCCGGCACTTCTGGGAGGTTGTGGTGGTCCGTAACCTGAAAAAACGCAACCTGAAGCGTCTGTAACCCGAGGTATGACTGTATTTGGTCTGACCCAGGCATCACGGTCTGACTAGGACCAGGGTTCGAATCCTCGCTCGGCCACGAAGCTCCCCGGGTGTGACGTTGGGGGGTCAGCCACCTCCTCTCTCAGCCTGACCTACCTCACAGGGTTGCTGTTGCAGGGATTAAATGAGGATCGGGAGAACCAAGTATCCTGGGATAGAGGGGGATGGAGAGGCAAGAAAAGAATTAATAATAAAACCCCAAGTTGCGCCCCCAATAAAATCCTGTGAGACAACCTGACGTCTGAGCCCTGTTGCGCCCCCCTTGCAAGGAGGCAGGTGGAAATGTGCTTTTGGGGGGGGGGGAATTCCCCCACCTGCCCATTTTCTCTTTCCAGGTCCTCGTTTTTCCAGCAAAACTTTCCCTCCTTCCCCTTCATTTCTCTTTCCATGGGGAAAAAATAAAATAAAATCCTGGGAATTGGGAACTGCTTTCTCTTTTTTTCCATTTCCTGTTTCTCCTGCTCCCCCCTCCACCTGTGTCCTTCCTGAAAAGCAGTTTTTTTTTTGCAAGCTTGAATTCTCCAGCCTCCTGGCTGCAAAGGGGGAGGGGGAAGTCTGCTTTGTAGTTCTCAGTGCAATCGCCTCCCCCTCCCCAAAAAATACCACCCCACACACATACAGGAATTTGGAAAATTACAGAAGGTGACGGGTTTTCAATTTTGCTGCAACGCAGAGATGAAATGCGCGCTGCTGCTTTTCTTTCTGGGGGGGGGGTCAGAGAACAGCCTCCCCCCTTGCAACAAAAATCTCTAGGTTGCATTTGCACAGGAGGATTTCTGACTTTTTTGTGGGCGGTGGGGGGGGGGAGATCCCTTTGAAGTATTTTCCCTCGATTAAAAATAAGCTGTTTACTTTCTTCTCCTGTGTGAATGCCTGCTTTGCGTCTGGTCCCCCCCCCCCCCGGGGGTCAGAGGCGGAAGGGAGGAAAGGGACTTGGGGTTTCACCCCCCAAAAAAGGGGGGGGCAGGAAGAGAATCACATGCTCCACCTGAAGCCCCTTGGAGAAAACCTTGGGGCAGAAATGCAATAAATGAACAATGAGTAAAGATGTATTTTTGTTTCTCCCTCATTCAGCTAGAAGCAGCATGACTTGGGCCAGAGTTGGCTGGGACCCCATGAGCCATCTAGTCTGACCCCCTTCAATGTCTCTATGTGATACAGAGATGGATTTTGTGTGTATGTCCTGGGCCCAGTTTCTGTCTCTGTGATTCCCCAATAGCCCCCACTCCCCCCCCCAATGTTTTGTCATGGTTCCCCTTTCAATATGACCCCCTTCCAGACAGAGCGCCCCCTTTTGCCCCTCTCTCCAAATCCCAGAGACAGAGGCGATGGTTCTAACCCAGAGGTTTCCAACGTTGTGCCCTCCGGATATGCCTGGACCACAAGTCCCATCATCCTTGACCACTGGGGCTGATGGGAGCTGGAGTCCCAAAAACCTCCGGAGAGGGGGGGGGCTGCTGTCCCCGCCACCTCGGCTGCCCTCTGCTCCAGCTAATTTGGTGAGTAGGGAAAATGTACTCTGCACGTGCTCAGAGGCACCCGAGCTTTAAAAGAGCGGCTTCATGTCCCTGGGCTGCACTTTGGCCTTCGTGGCAAGCCTGGGCCTGTTAATATTAACAGGAAGGCAGCGGACATGTCAGCCTCGCTTGCGCCCTGTTCTCCGCTGGGGCTCCTCTGAGAAGTTGCTTTTCCTGCCCCCAGAGGCAGAATCTTCGGCTGGGAGACGCTGCCTCAGGCCAGGCGATTGGGGGAAGCAGCCAGAAAAGGGGTAAGAAGGGAACAGAAACCTGGGAGGCTGGCAGGCCTGCCTGCTTTCTCCTCCCTCCTGGCTTAGGCGCCTTCTTTTGATAGACACTCATGGAATCGTAGAGTTGGAAGGGGCACCCAGGGGTCATCCAGCCCAACCCCCTGCAATGCAGGAATCTCAGCTGAAGAATCCCTGACCGATGGCCATCCAACCTCTGCTTAAAAACCTCCAAGGAAGGAGATTGCACCACCTTCCGAGGGAGCTGGAAGCCAGAGCTATTCCTTCCTTCCTTCCTTCCTTCCTTCCTTCCTTCCCCTTCCTTCCTTCCCTCTTCCTCCCTCCCCCTTCCTTCCTTCCCTCTTCCTTCCTTCCTTCCTTCCTTCCTTCCTTCCTTCCCTTCTTTCTTTCTTTCTTTCTTTCTTTCTTTCTTTCTTTCTTTTCTCTCTCTCTCTCTCCACCTCCTGCTTCCCTCCTGCCTGCCTCCCTCGCCTCTTCCTGGGGGTTTTCCGGAGCCTGGGCTCCAGGCCCACAACCTGGCAGCCGCCCCACCCTGCTCTGTGGGGCAGAGGGAGGCTGAGAGCCTGCAGGCCTCCTCCTCTTTGGCGAGGGCAGCCAGTGCTTCTTGGGTGCCCGCCTGCCTCTTGCCCACCACCCCTGGCACCTTCCCTTCCCTGCTGCAACCTGCCCAGCTGCCGCCATCTTATCGGGGCATCAAAGGCGGCCTGCTGGCACACAGCCCGGCCTGCCAGCAGGCGCTGGATGAGGCCCAGGAGTCCTTGGGACTTTGCCCTAAGGGGTGTGCCCAGCTGTTCCACCGGATGGGGTGAAAGGGGCAGACCTCTTCCCCCTGAGCATGTGCAGAGTGCATCTCTTGATGACGAGGCAGGGCAAGCTGCAGGCGGGCCCGGATCTCCTTCCTCGTCCCATTATTAAAGAGGGCAACATTGGCATTAGAGTTTAGACTCGTTGGATGGTAGAGTCAGGAGCGGACCTCCAAGGGCCATCTAGTCCAGCCCCTCCAAATGCAGCAATCGCATTTCAACTGGAAGCGGGGCTCAGCGACGCCAGGCTTCACTTTGCCATCTTTTGTCCCGTGGGTTACAAACCGGTCGGACAGTATAACGCGGCACGGAAAGAAAAAGTGAGTGCCTCTGAGCGCGTGCGGAGTGCACTTGCCTCGCCACTCAAACCGCAGCCAGTTGGAGGCAAGCAGACACCTGCCCTGGGGGTGCTACAACCTGGTCAGAGCCTGCAAAGAGAGGGGGGCCAGTCTAGGCGATGATCAGCCATGTTGGGGGGGGCAACCAGCCTGGGTCCCCTGGAGCGCCCCCCTTTCCTCAGCCCCACATTCTCCGGGATGGGGGAAGCTCTTGGCCTGAGGCCTCCTTCCTGCCAGGCGGGGGTTCGACTAGATTCCAATTCCTGGGTTCTGGAGCGGCTGTGGCTGCAGGACTCCTGGGTCCTCTCCCGGACTCCTGGGTCCTCTCCCTGCCCTCATTCTCCAGGGCTGGCGGGCTCCTTAACTGGCCCCACCCTGCTGCAGGATCTAACTTGATATGGGGGGGGGCAGGAGGAGGAGGAAGGGCCCAAGTTGCACCCTCCCTGCCCATCAGCACCCGCAGGGGGCGGCTGCCGGCTTGGCAAGGACAGACTGTTCCTGCTGGAGCTGGCGCTCAGCTTGGCCTCGCCCACCCCCCCACCTGTGGGCCTCGCAGGGAAGGCGTGTAGGGGCTTGCATGGCGGGGGGGGGAAGGGAGAGAGATGGAGGAGAGAGGAAAAACTTGGGGTGGGGGGAGCAGTTGGGTTGCCTTTCAACTGGGCACGGAAAAGGGTTTGCCAAGTTGTGCCAGCAGGGGTGCCCTGGACGCACCTTGGGCTCTTCGAAAGCTAAGATCCTGGAGCCACAGACTTGCAGGCTTGGAAGGGACCCCCAGGGGACATCTAGTCTAAGCCCCCGCAAGGCAGAAATGCATCCAGGACAGATGGAGAGGTCGGCCGCATGGGTGGGGGCTGTGAAGAAAAAAAAGGCAAATTCCATGCTGGGGATGCTTGGAAAGGAATTGGGAATAAAACGGATGCATCTCTGCCGCGACGTCATTGGCAGTCCTGTGCTTGGTTCTGGGTGCCTCGTCTCAAAACGGAGATCGAAGAGCTGGAAAAGGTTTCGAACATGATCAAGGAAGGGAGGGAGTTGCTGTGGCATCATTTGGGACTTTGTAGTTTGGAGAAGAGCTAAAAGGCAAAAGGTTTTTCAGAATATGCCTGGGGGGAGGGCATTGTTGTTTTTTAGTTGTGTCCGACTCTTCGTGACCCCCTGGACCAGAGCACGCCAGGCACTCCTGTCTTCCACTGCCACCCGCAGTTTGGTCAAACTCATGCTGGTAGCTTCGAGAACACTGTCCCACCATCTCGTCCTCTGTCGTCCCCTTCTCCTTGTGCCCTCCATCTTTCCCAACATCAGGGTCTTTTCCAGGGAGTCTTCTCTTCTCATGAGGTGGCCAAAGTCTTGGAGCCTCAGCTTCAGGATCTGTCCTTCCAGTGAGCACTCAGGGCTGATTTCCTTCAGAACGGAGAGGTCTGATCTTCTTGCAGTCCATGGGACTCTCAAGAGTCTCCTCCAGCACCAGAATTCAAAAGCATCAATTCTTCGGCAATCAGCCTTCTTGATGGTCCAGCTCTCACTTCCATACACCACTACTGGGAAAACCAGAGCTTTAACTATACGGACCTTTGTTGGCAAGGTGACGTCTCTGCTTCACCTTGCAGAGGGGAGGAGGGCATAGAGAACAGTTTTTCTTGAAACCCAAAACTCGTGGGCACGCAGTGAAGATTCAGGACAGATAAAAGTCTTTCTTCGAGCAGCCCAGGGTTAATCTGTGAAACTCCTTTCCACAGGAGGCAGGGATGAGAACCAACTTGGATGTCTTTAGAAGAGGACTGGACAAATTCACAGGGGAGGAGGTAGAACCAGGTGGGCCCTTGGCCTGACCCAGCAAGCAGGCTCTTGGGATGCCCTTACGCCACAGGGGCATCAGCGCCAGAACAGCTCCAAGCATGAATCAGCCGTGAATTTCACAGGGCACCAGAGCTCCAGGCTGCCCTCTCCTCCAGCTTCAAGGGCCTTTCCCTGCCTGCAGGGAGGGCGTCAGAGGAGCCAGCCATCCCAGTCTCCCTGTGGGTCCTTTCCCTCCCAGGTCGGGTGAGAGGGATTAGCTGTTCCTCCTCCCGGTGCCAGGCTTTGGCTGGGTGAACCCGCTTCCTTGTGATCAAGTTGGCAAGAACAGCCGAGCCAGTTCTTTGTCCGCCGGTCTCTGGAGGAGCCTCTGCCTGTTTGCCCGTCTTTGGGAAGAGGCTCTGGATCGGGGCCGGCGACTCGTTTGCGCTCCAGGGTGTGATCCTGGTCAGGTTGGAACCCCCAGGGAGATGGGCAGGACCCCCAGGGAGACAGAGGGAAGGGTGTGCGCTTTTGCAGGCTGGCTTCTCCTGGTGGCACATGGTGGATCAGCGCTGTGCCACCAGGCCTGGCATGCTTCTGTCTGGTCAGCTGCCCAGATGCATTGTGGATTGGCCGTTATGGGGGGGGGGGAGCAGGATGAGTGCCGGGCCTGACCAAGGGAGAAGAGAGCAGGACTAGGACGTCCCTTGATCTGGACACTCGATTCTGCGGATGTAGCCGAGAATAGCCTTCGCTTGTTTTGCTGTTGCATCACAATTTTTGCCAACCAGGACAGCAAAGCAGTCTTGCTAGGTTCATAAGCACATGTGTTTCACCCATTCATCCCCAAAGGGTCTGGGTAGAATTCAGACCTGCTAAAACTTTCCCCTTTATCATGTACATGAAATTTATTACGGTCAGAGACCAGCTTGAGAAACACAAATGGAACTACAATCCCAACAGCAAAACAAACATTTAAAACAATATACAACAATGGATTTTAAGTTTAGAAGTGCGAAAGGCATATAAACACATAAAAACATTAAAATAGAGAAAGGACCCAAAGTCGCCCGTGGATCCGGGTTTGGGAATTTTCTTAACAAACTAGATTGAATCGTGGGGTGGTCTGTGCCTACAGATCTGTGCGCAGAATCTGGCGACAATCCGGATTGTCTTGTGGTTTCTCTGTCTGTACAGTCCTTGTACCCCCCCATGCCAGCAGCTTTGTGGGCATCTGGGAAAGGTGACGAGGGTGCTATTGGACCCATGGGCGCCCTGTTGGCTACCCCTGCTGGAAAAGAAGCTGGAATAATAATGAAGGAAGGGCCTCTGATGACCTGGAGAACTCTGTCACTGAATCCCAGGTGTGTGCGGATTGCTTGGAAGGATGAAGGGGAAAGGCACTCTGCAACAGCTCAGAGGCACTCTTGGTATGTTCTGGACAGGGCTTGATTTCCTCAAGAGAGAGACGGGATCTGAGGCAGTTAACAAGTCCAGCTTTGCTCCTTTGCTTGGAAGGATGAAAGGGAAAGGCACTCTGCAGCAGCTCAGAGGCCCTCTTGGTATGTTCTGGACAGGGCTTGATTTCCTCAAGAGAGAGACGGGATCTGAGGCAGTTAACAAGTCCAGCTTTGCTCCTTTGCTTGGAAGGATGAAAGGGAAAGGCACTCTGCAGCAGCTCAGAGGCACTCTTGGTGTGTTCTGGACAGGGCTTGATTTCCTCAAGAGAGAGACGGGATCTGAGGCAGTTAGCAAGTCCAGCTTTGCTCCTTTGCTTGGAAAGATGAAAGGGAAAGGCACTCTGCAACAGCTCAGAGGCACTCTTGGTATGTTCTGGACAGGGCTTGATTTCCTCAAGACAGAGGCAGGATCTGAGGCAGTTAGCAAGTCCGGTTCTGCTCTTTGAGGCTCTGAATTCCAGGCCCAGGTGAGGGGCTTGCGTTTGCATGGTGCTGATGGATCTCTGCCCATGCTCAGGGGTCCTTTCTTCGTTTTTTACTTTGCATTTCACCGCACTCATATTGGGCACTGAAAACATTTTCCTGGACAGGTGCTGGTTCTTGTAGGCCAGTTCTGGACCTATAACCAAGAACCGCGGAATCGGGAGGGAGCCCAAGGGCCTTGCAACGCAGGGATTTGCAGAGCTGGGAGAGAAGTTGGGAAAGAGCCTTTCTGGGAGAAGGAAGGAGGAGAAGGAAGTGGGGAAGGGTGCAGCAGGCCCCAGAAGAACCCCCACGCTCTGCAAGCTCAGAGAAGTTCCTGCCCTGGTGTTACAAAAAGAGAAAAACAGTCTGTTTTTGGCTCCAGGCCTCTTCGGCTTTTGCAACAGGGGATGGAGCAACTAGTGGCTGTTTCTTCCTGGGACCTCCAGGCAAGTTCCTGACCCAATTTATTACGCAAAGCTAACTCAAGGCTACCACCTCCTGCAGGAAGAGGGCACTGCAAGCCGGCGAGTTTTCCCCATAGAATCATGAAACTGGAAGGGACCCTGCGGGTCGTCTAGCCCAACCCGCTGCGATGCGCCTGCTACCGGGGGCACATTCCTTGCCGAAAAAGTACTCCTTGACTTGGAAGCACGCAGAGGGAGGGATGTGTTGAATCCAATATGGTGGAAAGCCGCTTTGCGTACGCTCAGAGGCAGCTTCCTTCTCCAGATTCCCGGAGAATAAGGCCATTGAAGGCGATACACAACCTCTGGGATAATAATAATAATAACAACATTAATAATAATTGCCAGTTCTGTCTAGTCCATCAATTTTTCGTGCCATGATCCTTTAGCTGGGGTTTTACGTGGGTGTTTTTTCAAGAGTCCTTTTATTTATACCCCGCCCTCCCCAGCCAAAACCGGGCTCAGACATCAACATCAGATATATAACATATTACCATAAAATCAAGCAATCAATTTAATCACATCCTCAGGCCCAGACGGGGGGGGGGGCATATGGGCCACTTGTCCCGGGCCTCCGATTCCAAACGGGGGCCTCGGTCAGAATATTTATATTTTCCATTTTGTCTTTATATGCAGATACGGTTCAAGCCTTGAAATAAAATTATTCGTCAGCATAACTTTTGTGAAAATTATTTACATAATTATTTATAAGACTTCAGTTACCCCCAGGGTAAAAAAAGGGGGGCACTTTATCCACCTGGCCTGGGCCTCTGCCTGCCCCTGCACATCATAAAGTCAAAAATGCCGTCATGTGTATGCATGGAAGCAGCAAAGCGCGACCCACGCATGCACAGTCGCGTCTTACGCTCGCTTCAGGATGCGAACGGGGCTCCAGAACGGATCCCGTTCGCATCCAGAGGTACCACTGTATTCTTTTATTTGGACTTTGTTACTTGAACCAACCTGAAGATGCGCTCATTTTATTTTATAGGTTTTGTTTTCCATCCGTAACAGTTTTACACACACACACACACATTTCTGTTTTACAATTTAAAATATTCATTTAAGCAACCTTAAAATATCAATTGCTTCCCTTCTTTTCTTTCCATGGTTCATTTTGCATAACATAAATCCCCTCATATTATATATAAACCAAACCATTCAGTATTCCATTATTACACCCATCACAACTTATTCACGCTGCTGAATTTATCTTAATGCTGCCGACGTTTTCAAACGTACACAATCCCCCCCATATATTCAATAAACGTTTTCCAATCTTCTTTAAACATACGTTCTTCTTGTTTTCCACATTTTAAACTTTGTCCGTCGTCATACACTGCAATGTAACACATTGCAAAATGAAACGGTGATAATAAAAGCCGAAAACGGAAAGAGCCCGCGCCAGCCATTCATTCATCCATCCACCCAGGGCTGCACTTCGACCGCCGCGTCGCCAGGGGGCGCTCTCGCTCCAGCCGCGCGCGGGAAAGGGGAGAGGAGGGGCGTGGCTCGAACGGGGCTCGCTTGCGCCGTCGACGCCCGCGATGGCCGCTTGACGCTATAAAGCTCCGCCGGAGGAGGAAGACGCCATAAGAGCGCGACAACCCGGAAGCGGCTGGGCGCCGCCATATTGCGCGAAGCGCTTTCCAGGCTCCGGGCAGGAAGAAGGAGAGGAAGAAGAAGAAGAGGAGGAAGAAGAAGGCGGTGGAAGAGGAGAGGAAGGAGGAGAGGAGGGGCCGCCTCCCCCTCAGCTCCCCGCCGGCCCAGCCATGTCCGAGACCTACGGTAAAGAGGCGAGGGAGAGAGGAAAGAGGGTCGGGGGGGGTCTTTCCTGAATAGGTGAGAGGGTTCAAAGGAGGGGGCTTGAGGGGGGGCAGCCGGACTAGGGGGGGCCTGGAGGGGGGGAGAAGTTGGGAGTGGGGGGGGAGTAAGGCGGATGTTGTCCCCATTGTCATTTCCCTAAATAAGTATGTTTAAATCATCACTTAGATTGTGATGGGTTTTTGGGGGTGGGGGGTCTTGTGGTGAGGATGGTGTGTGTGTGTGTGTGGAGAAGCCCCCACTCGTGTGCTACCCCAAAGGGGCTTTTTATGGAGGGGAGGGCGCCGCTTGGGCGTGTTTTTAATGGGGGGGTCTTGGATTCAGCAGGGGCGGAGGATAGGGGTTTTTTGGGGAGGGTGTCTTGGCCTCCCTTCTGCGGAAGGGAGCTATTTCTGTGAGGCAGGCAAGGCCAAGGGGCGTGGGGGGGGCCTCCTTCTGAGCTTAGGGATAAGGCGAGGTTTGTGTGGAGGGTGTCCCTGGTTTAGTTTTGTCTCTTTCGCGGTGTGTTTTGTGTTCCCGTTCTGCGTTCCTGCGCTCAGAACCGCCCCGTGGTTAAAGGGAGGCACCTAATAAATTATTATTATTATTATTGCCGGAGCAGCTGCTGGGATCTCTACTAGGACAGAGGGGTGGGTGGGTCCATGAGGGGAATATTGGGTTTTTTAATAATAAAATGAATGTTACACATTTTGCATTTTCATAGTCTAAAATGCTCTGTAGGCTTTGGCTGGAGGGCGGTATTTGAATTCAATAAATAATAATATTTGGGGGGTGGGTGGGCTTATCTTGGGCATGTTGGGGGTTAAAGCAGGCCGTTGGCAGTGCTGGGCTTTGGTCTTCTGGGGGAGGCTATTCAAGGGGGCAGGAGGAACAAGGGCCAAGGACAGCCTTGCATGGCCCAGCTGCCCGCCAGATGTTGTGGGTGCCAACAGCTGTTGTGCCCTGAGCTGACGGGAGTTATAGGGCGAAGCACCAAGGGGGGTGCCAGGTTGAGGTAGGCGATGAGGGGCGGTAGCTCAGTGGTACAGAGCAACTGCTTTGCGTGCAGAAGGTCCTGGGTTCAATCCCTAGCAGGGCTGAGAGGGACTCCCTGCCTGAAATGCTGGAGAGCCACTGCTGCCAGTCAGTGTAGACAATAGAAAGCCAGTGTGGTGCAGTGGTTAAGAGTGGTGGACTCGTAATCTGGTGAACCGGGTTCGATTCCCCGCTCCTCCACATGCAGCTGCTGGGTGACCTTGGGCTAGTCACACTTCTCTGAAGTCTCTCAGCCCAACTCACCTCACAGAGTGTTTGTTGTGGGGGAGGAAGGGAAAGGAGAATGTTAGCCGCTTTGAGACTCCTTAGGGTAGTGATAAAGCGGGATATCAAATCCAAACTCAAACTCATACTGAGCTCCATGGACCAATGAGCCTGACTCGGTTCAAGGCAGTTTCCTGTGTTTTCCTAAGGCTGGCTTAGAGATTCTTGCATCTGAGTCCCTTGTCAACCTGGCAGAGTAACTGCATTTTTCATACCTGCCACCCCAAAGTGATTCCCTTTGCACCTCCCTCCCACCCTCTTCCAAGAAGGTCGCCCAGTGTCTTGCCCAGGCCCCCAGAAGAGGGGCTGGGTCACAGCCAAGAAACAAACCTGAGCAAGACTCCCTTTGCGTGGAAGAAGGAGCAAGCTTCGAAGGAAGGATCCGAACCAATGGATTCGAGTTACAAGAAAGAAGATTGCGGCTCAACATTAGGAAGAGAGTGAGAGCCTTTAAATGGAGGAATGGACACCCTTGGGAGCTGGTGGACTTGCCTTCCTTGGAGATTTTTAAGCAGAGGTTGGACCTGCATTGTAGGGGGTTGGAATGGATGACCTTTGGGTGCTTCTTCTGACTCTACGGCTCCCTTTCCCCCACCTTTAAAAAAGCAAACGTTTTTGGTTTTTTTTTGCATTGCAGCTCAGCAGAATCACTGCCTGCCTTTGTTTTCCTGTTCTCAGAACATGACTCTGTTGTGAACAGAACTCCAAGTGACGCCGGCTGGGCGGGTCGGAGCACATTTGTCTCTCCTCGCCTCCCCGCGCTCCTAAATTGAGGGAAGCGGGAAGAGGTGGCTGAGGGTGTAATTATGCCCTTTTCCTATTTGAAATGCTTCACCTCCCCAGTAATGACCTTCATTATGTTCCATTAAGGAGGCTTAGGTGCCTTTTCTTCCCTGCGTGTTTTCGTGTAAAATTAGCCCACAGAAGTCGCACATCCTGGAAAAAACAACAACCATGTTGAGGAAAGAAGCAGTGGCAGCCCACATCACAGCCCTAATTATGATACCCTTACTACCTGCATGGCAGGTGAGCAAGATCCAGCAGCAGCATAAATGCCCCATGACAGACAATAGGGTTATCTGCCCACCTGGCTCTTCAAAGTAAATGGTATTGGAGTGGGAATGTCTTTTATTTTATTGTTTGCAAAAGTGGTCAGTGCATGGCTGAAACTGGGAATGCTGCAGGAATGTATGGCCTGGCCAAGAACTGGGGATTATGTGTCGTTTAAACACTAACGCATGACAGTTTCTAACCTGGCTAATTCAGTGTTTGACGGCAGGAGAGTGGAACAGTCTCCCTCGGAAGGTGGCGGTGGTGGAGTCCCCTTCATTGGAAGTTTCTAAATGGCCATCTGTTGGGGATTCTTTAGCTGCGATTCCTGCATTGCAGGGGGTAGGACTAGATGGCCCTTGGGGTCCCTTCCAACTGTACAGCTCTACAATTCTAGGGCTCCACCTGTCTAGAGTTGAGAAATCGATTGGGTATCTGGTTAACATTTTATTTGGGAACAGGTCCCCTTACACCCCTGAAAATGTGACCTGTTTTGCCTTTGGAATGGAAATTTTAAAGAGAAAGGTTTGTGGGAATTATAAGTTAAATTCTTCAAGGGAGCAGACTCTGATCTGACCAAATGTGTGCTTTTAATAATTATTTTACCTGTATAATGTATTTTATTCTGTTTTATGCATTTTGTTTTGTGATGGCTTTGGCTACACAGATAAATAATAGCTGTAATTCATAACTGTCTGTGAGGTTCCAAACCCTTCCTTGGGAAGCCAGTGCTAAAAATACCTCTTAGTGCTGTAACCCTTAAGCGAACAAATAAAACCCAGCTGAGGGCTGTACAAAACAGTCCCTTTAAATGTGTGGGAGGGGTCCCTCCTTTCCTATACATGGGGGTATTGGCCCTGACTAATGCAGTACCCGAAGAGGTTCTATCGACAGGCACAGCTGTGAAAATGCTGTTTGCTGTGTTTGCCTTTTCAGACCTGATCCTCCTTGCCTGGTGTCTGGGTGGGAAACAGTGGGTGTGCCATCTATAAGTGTGCACAAATGTTCATAATCGCTGCCTCTGCATGATGTGGGGCAGGGTGTTCGAATTGCGCAGGTGCCGGAACGACAAATAACTTAATTGCTGCTTGCGAAAGCTGCCCCAGAGCGCCGCTACTGAATCCTTCAGGGACTGGTGCGCAAATGGATATACGATGTAGTTGATGGGAGCTTGAGAAACTGGGCCTGTCTTGACGTGGAACGAGAATTCTGAGCCCCTTCAGATTGCAGAGCTGTAGCTGTGTCAGTTCTCCCACAGCAAAAACAGGGCAAGAGTTCTTCGGTGCTTCCCAGTTTGCCCTGCTTTTTTCAGCAAGAACACCCCGAGTCCCAGCTGCTGGGGGGCACAAGTGGGAGAGGACTGTAGTGCTCATGGTGCAAGAAGGAGGTTGGATGCAGAGGAGGGGCTTATAAAGACATTGGCTGAGGACCATTGAAAGGAAAAATGTAATTCCCTCTCTGCAAGGCAGAGAGAAGTGTTGAGTTCTGCCACTTTCTCTCAGTCATGCCTGTCAGATGGAGCTGAATGTTCTTTGCAGCCCAGCTGGAGAGGACAACGTTTTCTTCTGTTCTGGCCGCTGCCTCACCTCCGACAGCTGTGCAACATCAGCTCCCAAAATATTTTCCTAGTAAACAGAGGAGACAAAAGGGGAGAGTTAATCTTGGGCTGGGGCTAGCAGCTCTTATCTTAAGCAGTGATGGTGTTGATTTTTCCTGGGAGTGCCTGTGAAGTCAAGTGGTTGCAGAGTGAGACAAAATAGACTCCTGACCTCACAAATGGGGTCTGTGAATTCCTGACTGCTTTTGTGGCTACCATGCGATGCTGCAATTGTCTGTGTATCACTGGACATGAGATGCTTCTGCTGTTGTCTGAGAGAAGGAGGGTTGGTGTCCTGCCATTTTGTCTGCCAGCTACCTTGGTCTTCTTTGCTAGTACAGGGACACCACTAGTCTCCTAAGCCTCCTGGCCAGGTCTCTCCCAACCTACGTTCATTTTTGAGCCTGTTATTGCCAGGGCACTCTCACTCTCTCTTGTTCTCCTTCCAGATTTCCTCTTCAAATTCCTGGTGATCGGAAGTGCCGGAACAGGGAAGTCTTGCCTCCTCCACCAGTTCATAGAGAACAAATGTAAGTTTATTATGTGTGTCGCCACCTTTGCATTCCACCTTTCTGGGCATGCGCCAGTTTGCAAGGAGTTGGAAACAGAAAGCCGGTATAACAAAAACAACTTTGAAAGCCAAATTAAAATGACAGAAACAAGAAAGCCAGCTCTCTAGATCGGGTTAGAAATGCACACTGGAAGAGCACATGAGAACATAAAAAGAACTTGCAGGGTCAGGTTAATGGCTCATCTTGTCCAGCCTCCTCTTCTCACAGGGACCAACCAGATGACACTTTTGGGAACCAGCAGGCAGGATCCGAGCAGGACAAGAGCAGCCCTCTCCCCTCCTGCCGTTTCTAGCAACCGGTAATGAGATTTTTAAAGGATATGATAGAAAGTGCCTGAATAACAGGAGATGGTGGCTGTAAATCTTCTCAGAAAAATGCCACTCTCTTTTTTTATTATTGCCCTGCATTTTATCGGAGCACAAGGCAGATTGATGGAAAGGGCGCGTCTTTTCCCTGCGCCACGCAGAGAGATGAAAAACGTCCTGTTGACAAGGCTGTTTGTAGCTGCCGAGCACTTAAGGCTGGCTAAAAGATGTGAAGAGAGTGAGTCAGAGATGGAAGGTAAAGATCCCCGCCATTTCCTTCCTGTGTTGCAAAAGGCTGCAGAGGAGCAGCCTAGAGGCCTCTTTCCTTCCATCGCCAGCCTTGTGCCCTGCACCTGAATCTGACATCTCTCTTTTCCTTCACCCTGACCACTTGAGCCGCCTTTTCTGCTGTCCCCTCTGCCCCAAATCTGTTCAGCTGAAAGAGGAGAGGCAGGCACCGTTCTCTCCAGGGTCTGGGGACAGGTAACATCTGAATTGCAGTGTTTTACGTGACATGCTAGACGTTTTATGAGGTTCTTAGGTCTTCCTGTGGCTGCGCCTTCCTGCCTGTTCCTCATTCCGCACCCCCTTCTCTCTGCACTTTTACAGTCAAGCAGGATTCCAACCACACAATAGGGGTGGAATTTGGATCAAAGGTTGTGAATGTTGGTGGCAAAACGGTCAAGCTCCAGATCTGGGACACGGCTGGGCAAGAGCGCTTTAGGTAAGGAGCAGGATCCTCCGTGTCCATATTTCTTGGAATTTATTTGAAATACCCAAGTGTGCATCGCAGGGTTTTCACCCCCATTGCTCATGAAGCTGCATGATCACCAATCTGCCAAAGACTGGTGCTATTGCTCTCTTTGCCACACCACTAATATTAATAGTAATCATTTTATTATTTATATGCCACCCATCTGACTGGGTTGCTCCAGCCACTCTGGGCAGCTTCCAACAAAATATTAAAACACAAAAAACATCTGCCCGTTGCATTTTGGACCTGCTGAAGTTTTGCAGTCTTCAAGGGCAGCCCCATATAGAGTGCTCTGCAGTGATCCAGCCTGCAAGTTGCCACAGCATGGTGTCCAGGGGTCAAGCCACCTTCATCAAAAGGGGCTGCAGCTGGTGAACCCTGAGTGCAGGATACGAAGCCCACCCACTTTGAATAGAAGCTCAAGACCTGTATGGATGAGCAGCGGTTGGGGGTGGGCAGGGGGAGCCCCTGTTTCTTAAGAGGCGGCTTCTGTGGGCTTCTATCGGCATAGCCCTGTGCGTTTTTGCTCAGAAGCAAGCGTCTCCCTGTCCCCCTGGAAGTCCCTACAGCATCACTGCCTAAAAAGTGCGTGTCTGCATCCTGTCGCTTTTCAGCCCCATCTGAGACCTTCAACTGCTTTCTCTCTAGGTCAGTAACGAGAAGTTATTACCGGGGCGCAGCCGGGGCGCTCTTGGTCTACGACATCACCAGGTATGTCTCTGCAGTGGCCTTCCTTCCTGACTGTCCCCCACCCTCCACAGCCGTTCAGGGAGTTTCACAGCCGAGTGGGGATTCGAACCCTGGTCTCTCCCAGCTCCTAGGTAAAGGGACCCCTGACCATTAGGTCCAGTCGTGGCTGACTCTGGGGTTGCGGCGCTCATCTCGCTTTATTGGTTGAGGGAGCCGGCGTACAGCTTCCGGATCATGTGGCCAGCAGGACTAAGCCACTTCTGGCGAACCAGAGCAGCGCACGGAAACGCCGTTTACCTTTCCACTGGAGTGGTACCTATTTATCTACTTGCACTTTGAAGTGCTTTTGAACTGCTAGGTTGGCAGGAGCAGGGACCGGTAGCAACGGGAGCTCACCCCAATGCGGGGATTCGAACTGCTGACTTTCTGATTGGCAAGCCCTAGGCTCTGTGGTTTAACCCACAGCGCCACCCGTGTCCCTCTCCTAGGTCCTAGTCCTCATTTAATCCCCAGAGCAACCCTATGCATTGGTAGGAGATGCTGAGAGCGGCAGTGGCTGGCCCACCGTCTCCCCCCGTACAACAACAACAACAACAACAACTTTTTATTTATACCCCGCCCTTCCCAGTTCAGAAAACCTGGCTCAGGGCGGCTAACAACAAATTTAAAACACTTAATTGATGCAACAAAAAAACCCAAACATAAAATGCAGTATAAAACGTGAATAAAAATAAATTCAGAATTCAAAAATCAATTTAGGGGGGAAATCCATCCAATAAACATTAGATGACCACCAGGGCTAGCTAGCTGAATTAGTCCTACTTGGGCCAGTGAGGAGACAGGGGAGAATTAGCTGTGGGATCCCAGAGCGGGTAATCTTCATAAAAAGGGGAGAGGGAGGGACGGAAGGGGAATAAAAGATGAGGCTAAGTTCAGATTGGAAGCCAGGTAGAATAGCTCTGCCAGGCCCTAGTCTGACACACGAACCACTCGGTGCTCTCTTTCTCCTCCTGCCTGCCTGATGGGTGCACTTCTCTCTCTGCCCACCCCCCAATTTTGGTCCCGCACTGCAGCAGAGAGACGTACAATGCCTTGACCAACTGGCTGACGGACGCCCGGACTCTGGCCAGCCCCAACATAGTCATTATTCTCTGCGGCAACAAGAAGGACCTGGATGCCGACCGGGAAGTCACTTTTCTGGAAGCATCTCGTTTTGCTCAGGAGAATGGTAACATATGCCGGGGGGGGGGTTGCTGGGGAGGGGCATAATCAACACACCCATGGAGGGAGAAGCCTGTCGATGCCTCTGCTCTGTCCTCCGTGGGCAGAGGCAGCCATGCTTCTGAATCCCAGTTTCTGGAAACCGCAGGAGAGGGCTTGTGTTCGAATCCTGATTGCGGGCTTCCCATTGGAACAGTCTCTCAAAGGACCTGCTAATGGCATTTTCCAATTGTACTGTTGAGAGTGTATTAACCTATGGTGTATGTGTGTGGTTTGGGGGCTGCACGGTCAGGGAAAAAACAACGCTGTCCAGGGTTGTAAAGACTGCGGAGTGAATAATTGGGTGCACTCTTCCCACCTTGGATCAAATCTATGCTTCCACGTGTCATAAGAAAGCTGCAGAGATAGCGCAGGATAGTGCGCACCCCGGAAATGATCTTTCAGCTTCTGCCTTCTGGAAGAAGGTCCAGGGTTATAAAGACTAGGACTAGCCGCCTGAGAAACAGTTTCTACCCAAATGCGATTTTGGTTTTAAACGCAGTGTAAGCAGTCTCTATGGGAGTATATTGTATTTTTAAAATGGGGTATCAGATTTTTTAGGGTGCTAACCACGTTGGGATAGCAGGCTTGTTGGTTTTGAATGTCTCATGTAGATTTCTTTTTTCAATTTTGTTGTTCTGTATGGGACAATGACAGTAAAGATTATTGTATCGTATTATTACATCAGTGCGAGAAAAGGATGCCGAACTAGACAAGCTCTTGTTCGGTTCTTATGGAACCTCCAGGTCCAGAGGCAGTCTATCTGGATTCTTTAGGGATATTTGGCCACCGTGAGAGCAGGGTGCCAGACCAGCCGAGCCATTGGCCTGATTCAGCGGACTCTTCTCTTGCTCTTAGCTCGCAAGTGGCTCCTTCCCTCCCTCCCCTCCTCACCTGCAGTTGGCTGTTGCAGCTGCTTATTCAGGGCGTACCTTGCTGAGGTGCTGCTGCTGCGCTTCCTTCCTGTGCCGCCTTTGTGGTGGCACCACCAAGAACAAAGGTTGGGACGACCGGCTGAGCTGTGCCTGGCAGGGGGCTGCCACAGGGTGCCTTTGGGGCTGCCCCTCTCTTGGCTTGCAGAAGGCAGCTCAGCTGCTAGATTCCTGCGCCCTTTCAGCTTGTTAATGAGTAACGGCATTTTGTGACTCCTTCTGCAGTGGCTAACTCTTGAGACATGGAGGCAGAGGGTGGGGGAAGACTTGAGTCTGGGAGACCTGGAGTTTTTAATGCAGTTTTTTTTTAAAGCCCTGTTTTTTTGCTCTCATTCTCCCTGGGAAATGCCCCCCTCCCCCCAGATTTGGGAGGAGGAGGGGCTGCCTCCTCACACCCTCTTTTGCTTCATCTTCCAAGGCTGGGCCAAATTTATCATCTTTATCCCGTGTCTGTTTTCCTTTAACCTGGCAGAGTTAATGTTTCTCGAGACCAGCGCTTTGACCGGGGAGAATGTGGAGGAAGCTTTCTTGAAATGTGCAAGGACCATACTGAACAAAATTGAATCAGGTACCTGGGTTGATTTCCTTTCCCCACCCGACTCCAAATGAACGTTGGGCGAAAATGGCTGTGACTTCCAAGGGGTTCATTTTCTCTCTCTCCCTTCGGTTATTTTTAAAATTATTATTAGCGTGTATTTTATTTATAACATAACAAAGTATGATAGCAAATGTCACATAAAAGAAAAATAGAAAGTGTTACGCAAAAATTCTAGGGTGAGAGCCTACTCAACAGGCCTGCTCATCGAGGTGCAAGTACCCCGCAGGTCTTACGTGGTTAGTAAAAGGACGTTCCAGTCAAGTACCGTATTTTTCGCTCTATAACACGCACGTAGTTTTTAGAGGAGGAAAATCCGTAGGCATGCCACCCGTAGGCATTTCCTCCATAACACGCACAGACATTTCCCCTTACTTTCTAGGAGGAAAAAAGTGAGTGTTATGGTGCAAAAAATACGGTAATTTGAAGCAAAACAGCAGTCAGTAGACCACGATCTTTATTGTTGTGCAACAGGTTCCCACGTGGAGTAAGAACACCGAACATAGGTTACAAGCTCTTTTAAGACCTTCCCCCACTTCCTATACAGTCAAACCTCGGGTTGAATATGCTTCATGTTGAGTGCATTCGAGTTGAGCTCCGCGGCTACCCGGACACCTGGCTTGAGAGCAGTACATGTGAAAAGGATCTAGGAGTCTTGGTTGACCACAAACTTGACATGAGCCAACAGTGTGACGCGGCAGCTAAAAAAGCCAATGCAATTCTGGGCTGCATCAATAGGAGTATAGCATCTAGATCAAGGGAAGTAATAGTGCCACTGTATTCTGCTCTGGTCAGACCTCACCTGGAGTACTGTGTCCAGTTCTGGGCACCACAGTTCAAGAAGGACACTGACAAACTGGAACGTGTCCAGAGGAGGGCAACCAAAATGGTCAAAGGCCTGGAAACGATGCCTTATGAGGAACGGCTAAGGGAGCTGGGCATGTTTAGCCTGGAGAAGAGGAGGTTAAGGGGTGATATGATAGCCATGTTCAAATATATAAAAGGATGTCACATAGAGGAGGGAGAAAGGTTGTCTTCTGCTGCTCCAGAGAAGCGGACACGGAGCAATGGATCCAAACTACAAGAAAGAAGATTCCACCTAAACATTAGGAAGAACTTCCTGACAGTAAGAGCTGTTTGACAGTGGAATTTGCTGCCAAGGAGTGTGGTGGAGTCTCCTTCTTTGGAGGTCTTTAAGCAGAGGCTTGACAACCATATGTCAGGAGTGTTCTGATGGTGTTTCCTGCTTGGCAGGGGGTTGGACTCGATGGCCCTTGTGGTCTCTTCCAACTCTATGATTCTATGATTCTAAGTTACAGAGCGCGTTGCTTCCGGGTTTCGCCGCTCACGCATGTGCAGACACTCAAAATGACGTCATGTGCATGCGCAGAAGCAGCGAAAAGCGACGCGTGCGTGTGCAGACGTGCCATCGCTAGTTACGTTTGCTTCTGGATGCAAACGGGGCTCCGAAACGGATCCCCTTCGCATCCCGAGGTCACACTGTAATACCTTTCCAGAAGCATCATTGATACATCACAGATACATCATCAACATGTCGCAAAGAAGGAGGGTGATATTGAGGTTACCCAAGTTCATCAACTTGCTCTGCTTATCAGATTTAGTCCCAGGCACCGTAAGGGACGTGGGTGGTACTGTGGTCTAAACCACAGAGCCTAGGGCTTGCCAAGCAGAAGGTCAGCAGTTCGAATCCCCGCGACGGGGTGAGCTCCCGTTGCTCAGTCCCTGCTCCTGCCAACCTAGCAGTTCGAAAGCATGCCAGTGCAAGTAGATAAATAGGTACCGCTCCGGCGGGAAGGTAAACGGTGTTTCCGTGCGCTGCCCTGGTTTGCCAGAAGCGGCTTAGTCATGGAGGCCACATGACCCAGAAGCTGAATGCCAGCTCCCTCGGCCAATAAAGCAAGATGAGCGCTGCCACCCTAGAGTCGGCCACGACTGGACCTAATGGTCAGGGGTCCCTTTACCTTTAAGTTTTACTCTTAAGTACCCGCCACCCAAAGAACAATAAAACTATGCATACCCTTGCCCTTCACCCTTCCTGAGGATGGGTTTTGGGAACACCTGGCCTCAGCAAACTATGTCTGTGTCAATGGTCATTGTCCTGGCCTTAGTTAGAGGCTGTGGTGGGGACTTGGGGTTTTGAGGACGTTGTTTAACTGCCCCCCCCCCCCCCCGTTCCTGGCTTTAACAGAAAGGCATATCTATCTAGAGCTAAACATATAGGAACAGAATTCCCCTACCAAAATTGAACACAATAAATTAATATTGCAAGGTTCTAAGAAACACAAATTCTTCAGTGCATCATGAAAAGGCTCTATTTCTTAATTAAGAAATCATCTTTTTTCCTGCCCTCTCTGCTTCTCACCATCTGTGTGAGCTTCACAGTGCATGCTGTGTTCCAGATTTTAGTTCCCTTGTTCTCTCATGACTGGTGTTGACATATCCTCCCCAATTCTGTCAAATAATAATTCTGACAGACCTTGCATTAGTTCCCTGTCCTCTTCCTGCACAGTTCCTTTAATATACTGAAATAGGAAAATTCAAGCATCCATGTAGATCATAGCCAGTTATTGCTTCCATTTCCACTGCTACATCTTCCCAGAATTTCCTGATTTTGGGGATCCAGAATGTACGTTGTATCTCAGAATTTGCCACTTTACACCTCCGGCAAGGCTTTACTGTTTCATATATCCAGCTAAGACATTTAGGCACCATGTTAGGCTCCAAATTTTATTTTAGGGTTGTACTAGCTGTTTGTTTGCAGAACTGCATGCCAAATTCAATTCCAGCTATCTGACGGAATGTCCAAAATCCCTTTCCCTGTTACGCTGGTACTAATTTATTGCAAGATCTGCCATAGATGCAAAAGAATTTCACTGGGGTTCACCTTGGATGGGACATCAAGGGTGGCGTTAGAGCACCACTGTAGCTTGTATTCATAAGGCCTTTGGGGCACCTGGAGATGGGGCTGGGGGCCCGATGGAGGCTTTTGGGCTGCCTTTCAGGTTCCCCACAGAAGCATAGTTGGGGATTCCTTCAAGAGGAAGGGCAGGAGGACCGCTTGGTCGCTCTCAACAGATCTTCTCCTGCAGCTGCAGGGAGTGTTGGGTGCCAGAAGGCACACAGAAGGTGGCCTCTCTGCCTGTGCTGCCAAAGAAGAGGAGGAGTTTGGATTTGATATCCCGCTTTATCACTCCCCTTCAGGAGTCTCAAAGCGGCTAACAATCTCCTTTCCCTTCCTCCCCCACAACAAACACTCTGTGAGGTGAGTGGGGCTGAGAGACTTCAGAGAAGTGTGACTGGCCCAAGGTCACCCAGCAGCTGCAAGTGGAGGAGCGGGAAAGCGAACCCGGTTCACCAGATTACGAGTCCACCGCTCTTAACCACCACACCATGCTGGCTCTCTGGCTGAGTGTGCAGGGATTCTGCCCAACACAGACATGGAAAGTGCTTCCTTGAGGCATGCAGAGCCGAGAACCGGTGATGCCGTAGGAGGAGTTTTACCAGGACCGAACTCCGTCAGACTGGAATCAAAGCAGCTCCGCTGCAGGGCTTCTAGGCTGCGGAGAATGGGAGGGTTGGAAGGGATCCCAGGGGTCATCTAGTCCAGCCCCTTGGATTGCAGGAATCGCAGCTTTACTAATGCAGACTTCGTTGGCATGCAACCAAGGAAATGGGGGCAATTGGCAGGCCCCCAGCTGACTCCAGCCCACCGGCCGGTGTGCCAGGCAAACTCCAGTCCTTGGTGCAGCATGAATCTGCGACCTGAGCTTCAGAAGCCAGGGCATGCTACTCAGAGTAAACTCTGTGCAAACGAAAGTGGCAGGAGAGGCTGTGTGAGCATATTTACAAGCAGTTTATTCAGCGTACATCGGGACAAAGGGAAACATGTCTGATCTCCTTCGTGTCCAAAGCATAAAGGCTAAAGCAAAAGCTATACACAAATGGAAGTTCCCTGCAAGCTGTGCTGGAGTGTAAACAGGCATGTGGCACACAACAATTGTGCCTGTTCCTTAAGGTGGAACGGAATATCCCAACAGACTTTGGGGGTTCTTTTGAGCTTCCACAGTTCAAGAAGGACACTGACAAACTGGAACGTGTCCAGAGGAGGGCAACCAAAATGGTCAAAGGCCTGGAAACAATGCCTTATGAGGAACGGCTAAGGGAGCTGGGCATGTTTAGCCTGGAGAAGAGGAGGCTAAGGGGTGATATGATAGCCATGTTCAAATATATAAAAGGATGTCACATAGAGGAGGGAGAAAGGTTGTTTTCTGCTGCTCCAGAGAAGCGGACACGGAGCAATGGATCCAAACTACAAGAAAGAAGATTCCACCTAAACATTAGGAAGAACTTCCTGACAGTAAGAGCTGTTTGACAGTGGAATTTGCTGCCAAGGAGTGTGGTGGAGTCTCCTTCTTTGGAGGTCTTTAAGCAGAGGCTTGACAACCATATGTCAGGAGTGCTCTGATGGTGTTTCCTGCTTGGCAGGGGGTTGGACTCGATGGCCCTTGTGGTCTATTCCAACTCTATGATTCTATGATTCAGATAGGAGTGGCCCTGCAGAGCCAGGGTTTGGATTCCGTTTGCCAGCCATGGCACAGACAGGCCGTGCCTGGCTTTCCTTTGTCCCGTCTCTGCCAGGCAACCAGGGCCTTTGGTGGGCAGCCTTTCAGTTCGGAGAGAAGCCCGTCCTTTGGCTTCCTGCCTGCTTTGGACGTGCAAAAAAACATTGTCTGGGGAGGTCTGGGGGCTGGGGAGAAGCGCTTGGGAATCAGGAATGGTCTGGCTGCGGAAGGGCAGTTGCTACAACCTGTCCCCGAATCACCCCGGTGACTCTGCCTTTTTCTCCCCCCTGCCCCCCCCGCCAGGTGAACTTGACCCGGAGAGGATGGGCTCCGGCATCCAGTACGGGGACGCCTCCCTGCGACAGCTGCGGCAACCGCGAGGGACCCAAACACAGACCCGGCAGCAATGCAACTGTTAGACCCGGCGCCAGAGCATGCCTGGAAACTGCCTTGCAAGGTCAGCTGTGGGGGGGGGGGAGGCTGTGGAGGAAGCCCCACTGCAGAGGCTCCTGTCCAGCGGGGGGGGGAGTGCTCTGGAGCTGAGCGCAAGGGTGGCAGAATTGGGCCTGGACCCTTAATGTTGGGGTAGGATGTGGGGAGTCCCTCTGACGTCCCTGCTTCTCCGCAATTGCGCATGGCATGGGGAAATCAGAGACAGAAAAGCCTTTCTCCCTGCCACTCGCGGACATCAGGTGAAGGCGAATGTGGGAAGATTCAGGACGGATAAAAGTTGTCATTCACGCGGTTCATCGTTGAACTGTGGAACTCACTCCCACAGGAGGAAATAAAGGTCAGCTTACCTCAATGGCTTGAAAAGAGGAGGAGAAAAGTTCCTGGAGGAGAGAGGGCTGTTGATGGCTCTGCTGTTCCTCCATAGTTGGACGTAGCTATGCTTCTGGATGCCAGTAGCTGGAAACCGCAAGAGAAGGGAGAGGGCGCTTGTGCTCGGATCCTGCTTGTGGGATTCCCGTTGGGAGCACCTGGTTAGCCTCTCTGAGAACTGGATGCCGGACTAGACGGGCCACTGGCCTGATCTTGCATTCCGACTCTTGTTCGGTCCTTGTGGAACCTCCAGGCCCAGAGGCAGTCTATCGCCATTCCTAGGCTCTTGGGGGTATTTGGCCACAGTGAGAGCAGGACGCTAGACTACGTGGCACCCCTTTGGCCTGATCCAGCGGGGCTCTTCTCATGTCCCTATATAATAATAATAATTAATAGTAATAATTTATTATTTATACCCTGCCCATCTGGCTGGGTTTCCCCAGCCACTCTGGGCGGCTTCCAACAAAACACTAAAATACAATAACCTATTAAACATTAAAAGCTTCCCTAAAGAGGGCTACCTTCAGATATCTTCTAAAAGTTTGGTAGTTGTTTTTCTCTTTGACATCTGGTGGGAAGGCGTTCCACAGGGTGGGCGCCACCACCGAGAAGGCCCTCTGCCTGGTTCCCTGTAACTTGGCTTCTCGCAGCAAGGGAACCACTAGAAGGTCCTCGGAGCTGGACCTCAGTGTCCGGGCAGAATGATGGGGGTGGAGACGCTCCTCCAGGTATTAACTATGTTAATGAGGCACCTGTTACCTGCAGAGAGGAAACTGAGGCAGGCGACTTAGCAGCCAGGCCCTGGAGTGAATCACGGGAAGAGGCGATGCCTTCCTAGCGCTGCCGTTCGCTGAGCTGCTTCTTCTTCCCTCCCCTCCTTTCTTGTCTCTCAGTGCTGGGACTCTGCCTGCTTTGGACCCAGGGCCGTATGAAGCACTGCCGCCGCCACCGCCGCCTCCTCTTCTCCCCGGGACAACCTGCCCCATTGGCCTCCTCGCTCTCCTAAGCCTTCGCCCTCCATCTCTGCGCTGCTGCTGCCTCCTTCCTCCTCGTCTCCCCCCCCCCCGGAAAGAAGCTTTGCAGGAGCGTTGCTACCAGGCGGGCAACGTACAGGAGACTCCGGTGCCGGTCGGTTGCTTTTCCCTGGCACAGGCCGAGAGCCCCTCACTCCTCCTGGCCACCCTGTGACTCTTGGTGGCTTTGAGGTCAGTGGGCTCTGTGCTGACAGCGACGGCAGGAGAAGGAGGAGATCCACAAAAGAGTCCGAGAAGGGGGGTGTTGGTGTCACTATGGAGATATTTAACTTGCCTTTCCCCCAATCACCTCCCTTCAAGTGAATATTAACCCCCCCCTTCACCCTTTTGAGGAGAATATGGCCCGGTTGGAGGTGTTTTGACGGGGCAGAGCGGGGGCCGCCCTCTCTGCGGTTCCCTCATAGGAATATTCTGCCTGGGGAGCCAACCCAGACAGACCCTCTTCCTGAGCAGCCTCTATGGGGCTTCCCTTGCGAGGTGGGACCCAGCTAGAATTTGCACGTCTGTGGGTGGGTGTTCCTCTCGCTGCTCTGTGCCCATTGGAAAGGGGTGCCTTCTGTTTCTCCCAAAGCCATGGATCGCTTTGCAGGCCCTCCCCATGCCCGCTCTCCTCCCTCCGGGGCAAGGGGGGGCAGGCTTGACTGCACAGCCCCCATGTCCCCATCACTTTGCGTGTGAGAAATGTCCTTCCTTGGCGATGTGTGTTTGTGTGTGTGTGTTTTGCACAAGCGTCGCTCTCTCCGCCGGACGCCCTCCGTCGGTCTGAGCGAAGAGTCCACATCTGCAGAGAATGAGCCATAGCTTATGTGTTCAGGATCACCCCCCCACCCCGTTGCGATGGGAGGCCAGCCGTCTGTCTGTCTGTGTGCCCCTTCCCCTCGCTGCTCTTATGACCCTCCCTTTGGGTTGTCGCCTGTGAGGGTCGCCAGAGGCTCCCATGCTTCAAAACCGGTGACCAGGCACCGCTGCGAAATGCTTGCGAGATTTTCTGGCCCGGGAGCTTAAGGCAAGCCCCTTTCCTCTCCAGGTGCCCTCCCTGCTTTGACTCTTGAGTTATTTGGGTCACCCCTCCAGCAGAACCCCCTTCTTGCGGCTTCAGAAATAAACCCACTTTCCAAGCTCTCGTCCTCTAAACACAGCAGAACTTCCCATCCGAGTCTCAAGTGGGATTTACTCTGGAAAAGTCCTTTGGGGTGGGCGGGTGTCTGTCGTTGTTTGCAAGAAGGTCTAGGAGCCGGGTATCTCCGCCCCCCACCCCAATCCTCTCTCCTTTGTAGTGTCTTGTCTTCAAGGGGGATCCCTTTTCGAAAGAGCTTTTCTTATGACTTCCCACCTCTCCTCTGCTCCAGAGAGTCTTTCTCTGGATTTCTCTGGGGTGTTCCGAGTGTCATGGCAGCCCCCAGGCACCAGCGCGGCTGGCTTTCAACCAAACCAAGCCCAAACCCAGCATGAGAACAGGGGAGCTGGGGCCTGTGCACAGGCCTTGCCTCTGAGCATGGCTGGAGTTCCGTCCCCCCTCCCTCTGCCTTGCCTTGCTTTACAGATACCTGACATGGGTTGGGGAGCCGTTGCTGGAGTATCAGAGGCGCTTTGAGAGACACCCCCCCTTCCACATCCCCTCCATCAGCTGAGCGACTCCTTCAAAAAAGTCCCAAGAGGAGAGAAGGCTGGCAGGGGGGAGGGCGTGCCAGTGAGAGAGAACTAGTTAGAATTTTCTTTTGCCTTTTTTAAATACCCGCCCCCAAAAGGTATAATGCTTAACTCTGTTATTTATTACTTCTGTGTCGGGGGGGGGGAGGGGAGCCCTCGTTGCCTCCTGGGGGTTTCCGTCCTCTTTCTGGCCCCATCCCCAAATGCTTCCACACAAACAAATCTCTCTCTCTGTCTCAGATTCCAGGTAGCCCTCCCTGGCGATTTGCCCCGAGGTGGGCAGGGAAGGGGGTGTTTCTGGGAGTGGAGGGGCTCCTTTTATCAATCAACGGTTACGAAAAAGAGTTAATGGCCCAGATGTGCTGGTTGATTTCTCTCTCTCCAGTTGCAAACATTCCCTCCAGTTTTAAGGCTGTGAAACTTGATTTCTCCTACATAAAATGTTCTTTCGTTTTGTTTTCTTTTTCCAAAGTTGGAGACTGGTGGTGCCTTTCATTCATTCATTCATGAATGCGTGTGTTTGTTTGTGTGTGCGTTTGCTAGCCAAGCGGCAAAAGAGCCAGACAGAGTTAAGGAGCAAAGAATTTCCACGATGTACAAAGTAAAAGCAGGAAATGTGGGTGGCCAGGCAAAAACCTAAGAACCCAGCCAGATGGGTAGGGCATAAATATATTATTATGATTATTACTGAGAACTGCACTGTTACGGCTAAAATCTGGGTGCGGGGCTACTCTGCCACCCAGCTCGTCGGACTAAGTCCGCGGGTCCCTGCGGAAGAAAATGAGCTCAGCCGGGCACAGGAGCAAACTGCAGAAGATCCAAGTTTATTGCGCAACAAGTTCAAGACGAGATTGAACCCCAAGAAAGGGGTGACATGAACTTTTGAAACTCCCTCCATGTCCCAGAATACAGTGCAAAATACATCCCAGTTACATCATGAATACATTAAGGAGAGGTTGGGTTACACCGGATTAACATATGGAGGAGGGAGGGGGGAATATGCAGAGCTGGAGATATGCGCAGATAAGCACTTCCTGAGTACCGGTGATGAGAAGACAATGGTCCATGTATGCATAGTCTGCCACCTGGCATTGCCCGGAGGAAAGGCTTGGCAGAGTGATTTGACAGGATTAGGGTCTTGACACCTTACTTGAGGGATTATGGAGGACAGGGGAGGTGTCATGGAGTCCTAGAGAAATTGAGCAAATTGGCACGTTGATTTTCTATGGATTTTATAGATTTTAGTCCCTTTCGACATTGACAATTGGGAATAAATGGATATATTGTAGCGAAGAAGAAGGTGAAGAAGACATGCCCCCCCCTTCCGTAACAGCACCTATCCAAGGCTGCATCTTAGGAGACAAGGTTGTCTGGGAGGGATTACGCTCCCAGTTACATCCCTCCAGCCCTTTCTAGGCTCACACACTCCCCACCCCAGATCATCGTGATATTTGCACAGAGGTTTTCCTGCCACGGCTCTAAGCTCTTTGCGTAGGCTGGTGGCAAAAGGCCAACGGAGCCGGCCATCAAGTCGATACAGCCCAAAGTTAAAGCTTGAAGAATAAGAGAGCATCTTCAATTTGGGAACGCTCTTCTGCCTCCCTCCTAAAACCTCCAGGAAGGAGTGGGCAAGACTTTCCCTGACTTAAATGACTTGGTTTTCTCTAAGCCCCAGCAGTTCCTGGGAAGCTTTGTTTGTTTGTTTGGGGGGAGGGAGGGGAGAAGAGAATGAAGTGGTTTCCATGGTGACGGGATGCAGGCACCACTGAGAGGAGCATCCTGCCCCCCCAATAGCAGCCGTGCCTCCCCAGTCCAGTCTGATTAGACACCAGTCTGCCATTGCATTCCTTCCTATCGGAGAGGAAATGTGAGAGATTTAGTTACATTCTGAAGATTATATATAATAATAATTTTTATTTACCGTATACCCCGCCCTCCCCAGCCAAGGCCGGGCTCAGGGCGGCTAACAAGCAATAATAAAAACAAGTTGAATGAATACAACTTAAAATACAACATTAAAATATTAAAATGCAGCCTCATCACAGGAGGAGAAAGGAAAAAGAAAGAGGGGGAGGGGATCAAGTGGATTCCAAGCCAAAGGCCAGGCGGAACAACTCTGTCTTACAGGCCCTGTGGAAAGAAATCAGATCCTGCAGGGCCCTGGTCTCAGGAGACAGAGCGTTCCACCAGGCCGGAGCCATCACTGAAAAGGCCCTGGCTCTGGTTGAGGCCAATTTAACTTCCTTAGGGCCTGGGACCTCTAGGGTGTTACTATTTATGGACCTTAAGGCCCTCCGCGGGGCATACCGGGAGAGGCGGTCCCATAGGTACGAGGGTCCTAGGCTGTCCTACATATACAATCTATATATGTAGATTGTAATTGCATCTCTGCGTGTGATATTATAAAGCTTGGCAGCTTGGAAATCATCAGAACCGTAGAACCGGCAGAGTTGGGAGGGGTCCCTGAGGGTCATCCAGTCCAGCCCCTGGCAATGCAGCAGTCACAGCAAAAGGATCATTGAGAGACGGCCACCCAACCTCTGCTTAGAAACCTCCAGCGAAGGACTGTCTGCCACCTTCTGAGGGAGTCTGTTCATCTGTGCCACGGATGGGGGTCCTGTGACTCTCCATGTGTTGCCCCATTGAATTCCAGTGTTCATGGCTGCAGGTTCTTGCAACCCCACTGCCATTGGCCTGGTTTCTGACTGGTTATATGTGTGTGTGTGCGCATTAGACACTGGAATCTCGGGGGGGGGGATGTGGGCAATAAACCAACCGTATTCACAATGTTTTTGTAAATTCAGGGATTATGTGGGGAAAGACTGCTGTCCCCCCCCCCGATGTTGCTGGAGTCTGATGCCAGTCAGCTCAGCCAGAGGTCTGGGAAGGGGTGTGTGTGTGCAGTCCAGCAACACCCCCAGGGCAGCTTATGTTGCCCACCCTGCGCTCACGGTCTGGCTTCAGCTGTGAGAGGGATGGACTGAATTGGGGGGGGGGGCATGCAGGTGCGTAACCGAGATGATGCCCCCTCGATGTTCTTGGGCTCCTGACTTTCATCAGCCCTAAAGATCCGGCCTCGTGGGAGTGGGAAAGGTAAAGGTCCAGTCGTGGACGACTCTGGGGTTGCGGCGCTCATCTCGCTTTATTGGCCGAGGGAGCCGGCGTCCAGCTTCCGGGTCATGTGGCCAGCATAGAATCATAGAATCATAGAGTTGGAAGAGACCACAAGGGCCATCGAGTCCAACCCCCTGCCAAGCAGGAAACACCATCAGAGCACTCCTGACATATGGTTGTCAAGCCTCTGCTTAAAGACCTCCAAAGAAGGAGACTCCACCACACTCCTTGGCAGCAAATTCCACTGTCGAACAGCTCTTACTGTCAGGAAGTTCTTCCTAATGTTTAGGTGGAATCTTCTTTCTTGTAGTTTGGAACCATTGCTCCGTGTCCGCTTCTCTGGAGCAGCAGAAAACAACATTTCTCCCTCCTCTATGTGACATCCTTTTATATATTTGAACATGGCTATCATATCACCCCTTAACCTCCTCTTCTCCAGGCTAAACCTGCCCAGCTCCCTTAGCCGTTCCTCATAAGGCATCATTTCCAGGTCTTTGACCATTTTGGTTGCCCTCCTCTGGACATGATTAAGCCGCTTCTGGCGAACCAGAGCAGCACACGGAAACGCCGTTTACCTTCCCGCCGGAGTGGTACCTATTTATCTACTTGCACTTTGACGTGCTTTCGAACTGCTAGGTTGACAGGAGCAGGGACAGAGCAACGGGAGCTCAGGATTCGAACCGCCGACCTTCTGATTGGCAAGCCCTAGGCTCTGTGGTTTAGACCACAGCGCCACCCGCGTCCCTTCATGGTAGTTGTAGCCTGCCACAAACAAACTCTTCCCTGCTTCATCCTAACCCGGGGATGAGACGTCTCGCGATGCCGTTTTACAAATCTCTGCTGCGGCCGCATTTGGAAGACTGTGTCCAGTTCTGGTCGCCTTGTCTGAAAAAGGATATTGCAGAGTGGGAAATGCTCAGAAAAGCTTGCCAGGCACCTTTTGCTCAGCTTGGTGGGGTGTGAGAGACAAAAGAAACCGAGAGAATGAGCGCCAATTTAGAGAGTCACACAGAGCCACTGGCTTCATCTTGGCTCAGTGGTGAGTAACAGGAGTCGCAGCCCAGCCCCACTCGGCTTAGGCCCCTTTCAGATACTGCCTTTTCCTTCCCTTGCTGCATGAGGTGGAGCGGCTGACAGAGTGGTGCAGAGCTAACAACTTGCTCATAAATACAAGGAAGACAAAGGAGCTTGTGGTGGACTTCAGGAGACAGAAGAGCAATATCCAGCCACTTTTGATTGATGGGGTCTGTGTGGAGAGGGTAACAACGTTCAGATTTTTGGGCATTGAATTACAAGAGGATCTGTCCTGGAGTGTCAACACAAGGGGGCTTGTGAAGAAGGCGCAGCAGAGACTGTACTTTTTGAGAATTCTAAGGAAAAACCATCTTCCGCAGAAACTGCTGCTTGCCTTCTATCATTGTGCCATTGAGAGCGCGCTCACTTATGGCTTATGTGTGTGGTACGGAAGCTGTACTACCCAGGACAGGATGGGGTTGTGCAGAGTTGTTAAGGCAGCAGAGAGCATTGTTGGCTGCCCACTCTCCACCTTAGAGCAGATTTATGCCACAAGGTGCCATAGGAAGGCACTGGACATAGTAAAAGATCCATCGCATCCTGGTCACTGTCTCTTCGAGCTCCTGCCGTCGGGACGGAGATACAGGACGATGAAGACAAGAACGAGCCGTCTTAAGAACAGCTTCTTCTCCAGAGCGATCTCGGCCCTGAATGGGAAGCCTGGACTTTGAAAGTCATCTAATCTTCCTTGCTGTACTATACTGTATTGTTTTAATTAGTGTTTTTATGGAGCAGTCAAGTAATTTCGTTGTCCCTAAGAGGGGGCAATGACAATAAAAATATTATTATTATTATTATTATTATTATTATTTATATCCCCCATGTTCTGCCAAGGAGCTGGAGGCAGTGGCATGGCTTCCCTCCTCCCCATTTAATCAACAACAGCCCTGTGAGGCAGGTTTGTCTGAGACAGGCAGTGACTGGCCCACGGCTGAGTGAGGATTCGAACCCAGGTCTCTCCCAGGTCCTAGTCCCGCACACTAACTGCTGTGCCACACTGGCCTTCCTATTCAGACAGTAAGCTCTAGATTACAAGGGTCAGCAAACTTTTTCAGCAGGGGCTGGTCCACTGTTCCTCAGATCTTGTGGGGGGCCAGACTTTCTATCTATCTAGCTATATTGGGGGGGGGGGGGATGAACGAATTCCTATGGCCCACAAATAACCCAGAGATGCATTTAAAATAAAATCGCACGTTCTACTCATGTCAAAACAGGCAGGCCCCACAAATAACCCAGAGATGCATTTTAAATAAAAGCACACATTCTACTCATGTAAAAACACCAGGCAGGCCCCACAAATAACCCAGAAATGCATTTTAAATAAAAGCACACATTCTACTCATGTTAAAACACGCTGATTCCCGGACCGTCTGCGGGTCGGATTGAGAAGGCGATTGGGCCGGATCCAGGCCCCGGGCCTTAGTTTGCCTACCCATGATCAAGAAACTTGCTTTAATAAAATAAAAATAAAATCTGCAGCTGCCAAGACGCTGTACCCTGGTACTGACCACCAAGGCTGCTTGAACGCCCAGCAACAGCCTGCCTCTTCTCCTCCTCCTTCCCACCGCAATGACACCGTGCAGAGGACAGCAGACCCCCTGCATTGCAGCGGGTTGCGCTAGATGACCCGGTGGGGTCCCTTCCAACGCCGCGATCCTATGGCCAGGCGCTGCCGCCCTGCTCCGAAAAGGTGTAAAGAGAAGAAAGGTAGAAGGAACTCAAGGTTGCCCCCCGAGGGATGGGGAGAGCTGGCGAACTACAACGCCCATCCTCCTGGGATTTGTAGTCCGGGAGCCCCCCATCCCTCCTCCCATAGGCGCTCTTCTTCGGCCCGCCTCGCAGGGCCGGCGGCGGCGGGTCTCCGCGCGCGCCGCGCTCTGCACATGTTCAGAGAAGCGCCGCCACGCCTCCCCGGCCGAGCCTTTGGTCGGCGGCCGAGGCTCCTCCTCCCCGCGCAGCCGGGCTCGGGCTCGTCGGGCCGGCGAACAAAAGCGGAGGGCGGCGGAGGAGGAGGAGCGACGGAAGAAGGAGAAGGAGGAGAGGAGGAAGAAGAAGAGGCCTCGCGGCGGCCGGGGGCGCATTGAGGACTAGCCGCTTGCGACAACAGATCCCTCCCGGCGAGCCGAGGTACGAGGGACGGAATGGGGGCGTCACCAGGGGGCGCAGGCTGGACCCCCTAAATCCCTGGACCGACCCCTCTTCCCGGGGGAGGGGTTACCGCAATGGCTCCCCTGATCCCCCCCGCAGTCCTGGATCCCTCCTCCCGGGGAGCCCTCCCGCAATGGGCGCCCCCCCAACCGAGCCCCCCCCCAAAACAATCGCGCCGGTTCTCCGGCCAACTTGGGAAACTCGCCTTTTCCTTGCGCGCGCGCGCAGGGGGTGCATTTTGGGTGGCTGCTCTGGGTGTTTTTTTTGGGGGGGGGTCCAATCGCTCTCTGCCTCTCCCGGTCGCCCCCCCCTTTCCCTCTTTTTATTTCATCTCTGCCATTCCCACCCCATCCCTTTCCCCAAGGAGCTGGGGGGGGGGACGCCGTCCTGGTTCTCCCTTTCCTCCTTTAACCCCCCCCCCCCGCAAGGTGGGCAGCGGCTGGCCCTCCAGGTGAAGTCCGGGAGGGGGGTGGGTGGGATTTGAACCCATGTCCCCCAGCTTTGATCTCCACCGCAACCCTGCGAGGTAGAGATCCGTGAAAGGCGGCAAACTGAACCAAGTGGGATGATTTGAACCCGTGCCCAGAGCAGCTTGGGTGGGGAGGGGGATGTTTGCCTAGTGCAGATCTTTGCCTTGACCTTACCTGCCTTCCCCCCCCCTTATTAGGCAAGGGGGCTGAGCACCCCCCAACGGCAACATGGCACCCCCAAGAGTTTCTTCTCCGTGACCTGCCTTCCTGCCCCCACCTGAATCCGCCCCGGCCGCAAGATGGCGCCGGCCCCCGCCTGCTCCCGGGACATGCCATGGAGGAGTCGCGCCCACCGGACGCCGCGCTAGGGTTCCCCCCCTGCCAGAGGATGGGTCGGGGCAGCCAGGGCAGAGAGGCCTGCCCCCTGGAGGGCGAAGGGGCAGCCGTGGGGAGCCTCCTCCTGTTGGCACTCAACGGGCACCCTAAACGCCGCAGAGCAGAGCACGGCAGCGACGACGACCCTGTGGGCGAGGGGGCAGCCAAACGTCACCGAGAAGCCCCCCCGGACCCCCGGACACCCCCCTCGGGGCACCTGGCGCTGGACTACGTGGTGCCCTGCATGAACTTTTACGGGATCTGCGTCAAGGACTCGTTCCTCGGGGAGGTTCTGGGCGCCCGGATTCTGGCGGAGGTGGAGGGTCTCCACCGCAGCGGCAAGTTCCGCGACGGGCAGCTGGTCAGCCAGAGGGCGGTGCCCCCCCACACCATCCGGGGGGACCAGATCGCCTGGGTGGAGGGCTGGGAGCCCGGGTGCTGCGCCATCGGAGAACTCATGGCGCACGTCGACCGGCTCATGCTTCAGTGCGCCGGCAAGCTGGGCACCTACGACATCCGCGGACGGACCAAGGTGAGTTCCGGAGGCGTCCCCAGGGCTCATCTAGTCCAACCCCGGCAATGCAGGACTCCCGGCTCTCTCTGTGCATGTGGAGAGTGCATTTCCCTCTCTGCGTAAAGTAGGTTTCTACAAAATGCTTTGCTTTCTTGTCCCTGCGCTGGCCTAGAGGGGGCACATCCTGCTTCCGGTGGGTGGGTGGATGTCTGCATTGGCCTTTTGGAACTCTGCACGGGAGCAGAGGACTCTTTTTTTTTCTGCTTCGTCCATGTGCGAGGTGGCAGCGTGGGAGGGGGTTTGGGTTGTGTTGCGCCCGTGCTTCTGAATGCGCAGTGGGTGCAGACGTTTAGGTTGGGAAAGCCATCCTATCGCCCTGGAATTGTGTTTTTGGAAGGGACCCCCAGAGGTTATCCATTCCAACCCGCTGCAACGCAGCGATTGCGGCTGAAGAATCCCTGAGAGACGGCCGTCTGACTTCTGCTTAGAAACCTCTGCGGCTCCACCACTGAGCGACTCCTTGGCAAGCCCTTCCTCATAATAATATTGATCTTACCCCCTGAAACAGCAGAAAACAAGCTTGTGCCATCTTTATTCCTGCCTGGCAGTGGGTTGGACTGGATGACCTTGGGGTGTCCCTTATAGGTGTACGATTCTAGAATCACAGAACTGCAGCGTTGGAAGGGACCCTAAGGGTCATCCAGTCCAACCCGCTGCAAGGCAGGAATATTTTGCCCCTTTTGAACCCACAACCCTCAGATTAATTGTCTCAAGCTTTACCGACAGGCCTTCTACCCCTGCAGCCTGCGATGCAGGAACCACAGCAGGATCTGGGGGTCTTCCTGGTGCCCCCGCTTTGCCGTGCGCCTGAAATGTTGGGGGCTTTTCCCTGCTCTGTGCGCCCCCCCAGCAACAGCTGGACCTTTGGTGGAAACGCTCTGCTGTTGCGGACGCTGGCGACCTCTGGGCCAGGCAGGGCAGGTCCTGGGCCCTCCTGCATTTGGGGTGGGGGTCTGGGGAGGAGGAGGAGGGGGCTCCCAGGACCCCTGGAGGTGTTGCATTGCAAGGGCACCCTTCCACAACCCGTGTTGCCTCTTTGGGGTGCCCGTTAGGGGTTACTAACTTATCCCACCTGCCAGAGGGAGGTGGGACCCTTTTCTTGTCTCTGGGGGGTGGCTGGGGGTGTCTTTTTCCGCTTTCCTGGAAAGACAGAAGAAGGCAGAGGGAGTGTCGGCCGGACAAGAACTGTGTCTGTTGTGTAACTAGCGCACAGATAGTTGTGGGGTCCCTGGAGAAGGTGGATTTTGGAATCACTGTGGAATGCACAGCAGGGAAAGAGTGTCTCTGAGGACGTCTAGGGTGCATTTCTAAGAAACAGCAGCCAACTCACCCTCCTGCGTTCCTGGAACTGGGGGAGGAGCTGAGCCGCTTGGTGTTTGTGTGCTCTGTGGGGCAGGGAAGGGGGCTAGACAGTCTTGTGGTTTTGCACATATCATTTCCGCAAAGAACTTTGCCCCTGCTCTCTCTCCTGTCGCAACCGGCGCCGTCGTTCTGACCTTCTCCCAGCCCGCCTTTCCCTAAATCGTAGGATCGTTGAGTCGAAGGGCACCCCCAGCGGTCATCTAGCCCAACCCGCTTCAAGGCAGGAATCCCAGCTGAAGGGTCCCTGACAGGAGGCCCTTCAAATTCTGCCTCTTACTCTGATTCAAACAGCCCTTCTTACTGTCAGAAAGTTGTTCGGTGTATTGAATCGGAATCTGCTTTCTTGCAAGTTGAAGCCATGGGTTCAGATCCTTCCTTCCGGAGCAATCTAGGGACTGGCTTGGTTGTTCTATTGAAAGGGAAAAGGGCTCTGCGTATGCTCAGAGGGCCCCTCACTTGCAAGTTATTTTTATTCTCATTTTATTTATTAAATTTATATACCACCATTTTATCTGAAGATCACAGGGCAGTTGACAACATAAAAACACAAACAAACAAACAAACAAACAAACAAACAAACAAACAAACAAACAAACAAACACATTTAAAAGGCCATGGATAGTTTAACAGTCCAAGGCCTGGTTAAATGGGAATGTTTTTGCCTGGTGCCAGAAGATGCTCAGTGAAGTCCCTAGGCAAACCTCCCCGTGGAGAGCATTCCACGAACGGGGAGCCACCCCAGGAAAGGCCCTGCTCTCGTGCTGCCAGACCTCTCCTTCAGACGGGCACCGGATGATAACCAGAGGATCTGGGTGGGTTCATATGGGGAGAGTCGGCCCTTGAGATATTGCGGTTCCTCGGCAAAACCGGCACTTTGGAGGGGGCCCAGAGACCGATTGACAGCCGGTGCAGTCAGACTCCGTCCGTCTCGGCCCGGTGAGCAGCCTGACGGCCCAATTCTGCTCCCGCTGGAGTTTCTGAGCCGTCCTTGGCGGAAGCTCCATGCAGAAGACCTTGCAGTAATCCAGAATAAATGCTGACAGCCGTTTCCCTGCTGGGACCCTCTGCCTCAAACGAGTGCTGGGGCTTAGCTGCGAAGACTGCTTGGCTCAGAGCCATCCCAGAGAGCTCTTTGCGCCCGGATCGGTGTCAGGAGCCACCCAGGCTGACCCTGCGGCTTTTTTGGCAACCCCGGCTGCCCCCTTTTGTCAAGGTCCCCGGCTGACCCCCGGCTGCCTCCCTCCCAGTGGGCAAAATTGCTGATGGAAGCCGATTTGCCGGACCAGCGCAGAGCTCTTCCCCTCTCGCCTCTTCCCTCTGTTTTTGCTTTTTCCTGCAATGTTGGCAGGATCTTTTATTTTTAGGGGGTGGGGGTGGGTTGCAGGGGTCTGAGACGGGGGATGCAGCATTCGCCCCTGGAGGCAGCCCTGACTCCCTGTTTCCCAGTAGGGAGAGGAATTTGTGAATTCTAGGAAAGGCCCTGGCTGCCTCCATCTCTTTCTTGGAATCAGAGAGAAATTTGCAGTCCTCCAGCTGTGACTGATCTGCAATGCCTGCCATTCCCCCTGCCTTCTGGGAGTTGGAATTTGATCATATCTGGGGGGGTTTGCTGCGGGCGGCATAATATTTTTTGGGGGGGGGCGAAGGTGGGGTAGGGCCAGTGTTAGAAACTCAGATTTATAAGCGAATCGGAATGCCTGGCTGCCATTTATTGGAATTTATTGTGATTTATTTATTATTCATTTCATTCTACGCCACTTCATATTTTAAAAGGGAAAAAACCACCTCAAAGTGGTTTACAACACATTAAAACATCAAATAAAACAATCCGGAATAAAGTAGATTCAAGCTTCAAGGAAAATATTTCAGATCCTTCTCTAAGTGACGTTTGGCTTTCTCTGTATTTATTCACCTACTTAATTTCCTGAGCTGCCCCATAGCAGAAGTGCCTGAGGAAGCCATTGCGGCCGCCGAGACCATGTAACACTGGTCTTGAAATACCTACATTGGCTCCCAGGACGTTTCCGAGCACAATTAAAAGTGTTGGTGCTGATCTTGAAAGCCCTAAATGGCCTCAAAGGCCCAGTATACCTGAAGGAGCGTCTCCACTCCCATCGTTCTGCCCGGACGCTGAGGTCCAGCTCCGAGGGCCTTCTGGCAGTTCCCTCCCTGCGAGAAGCCAATTTACAGGGAACCAGGCAGAGGGCCTTCTTGGTGGTGGCTCCCGGCCTGTGGAATGCCCTCCCACCAGATATCAAAGACTACCTGGCATTGAGAAGACATCCGAAGGCAGCCCTGTTCAGGGAAGTTTTTAATGTGTGACATTTTAATGTATTTTTAATCTTTGTTGGAAGCCGCCCAGAGTGGCTGGGGAAGTACAAATTAATAATAATAATAATAATAATAATAATAATAATAATAATAATAATACAGTGGTACCTCGGGTTAAGAACTTAATTCGTTCCGGAGGTCTGTTATTAACCTGAAACTGTTCTTAACTTGAAGCACCACTTTAGCTAATGGGGCCTCCCGCTGCTGCCGCACAGCCACCGGACCATTTCTGTTCTCATCCTGAAGCAAAGTTCTTAACCTGAAGCACTATTTCTGGGTTAGCGGAGTCTGTAACCTAAAGCGTATGTAACCCGAGGTACCACTATAATAATAATAATAATTAATAATAATAAACAGAGGAGTGGGTGAGCCATGTGCCAAGCTGGCGCACAGAGATCTCCACTGGGTTGCAATTGGACCCAGGGCAGTTGCAAAACGTGCCTGGCGAATTTCGAACTCTGGACCGAGCGACCCTGAAGCGGGCCTGTGCTCTGGGAGCTGCACCGATGTGGGGCTGGCTTGAGGGAGGCATGTTCTCTCCTCCGCCCCTGGGGGGCTGCTGGGGTGGGGGTGCCTGGGAGGTGACCCTAGAGGAACCGCAGTTGCAGGCAAGATGGATAAAGCTGCTGTGGAGAGCAGGACTTGAACCAGTGGGTGCCAGTGACAAGAAGAAAGGAAGGGGCTAGATTCCTGCATTGCGGGGGGTTGGACTAGATGGCCTCTGGGGGTACCTTCCTTGTGGCAACTGAAAGGCAAGCCTATTAATTGAGGTGGGCCCCCAGTGCCGTCCTCTCGAACGATCCCCTAATGCGGACTCCGCAATAAAATCCACAGGGGCCTCTGTTTTTACTGCAGAAGCTGCAATGGCGAGGCCTCCCCTCCTGCCCCACCAGCTTCCATGGGGCTCAGCTGCGTTGGCCCCCTTCTCACTCTTTGGAAAGTGCTCCTGCACAGACACCCTGGTGCAGGAGACTTGCCTTGGGCGTGTCCCCCCGGGGACGGCAGCCTCAGGCCAAAGGGAGGTTCTTGCTGCCCAGGACACCTGGGTCCTCTTCTTTGACCGTGGGGAGGGCCTGAGAGTCCAAAGTTTTTCCTTACTGGGTTGTTGCCAGGATTTTAAAGGAGGTGCAGAAAGGGGGCAGGGGGAGGAAGCCCAAATTCCTGGATTCCAACCCCCCTCCCCAAAAAAGCCTGGCGAGCCGGTCCGACTTTATATTTTTATTCTGCTTTCCAGCAAACCCTGAGCTCCCTGTGACTCACAACAGCGTTTCGAAAAGCCAGAGAGATCAAACGCAGCTGCAGATTCGCCGCAGCAATTAATGCCGTTCGGTCTAGTTGCAGCCGCTCCACGCGTTGCCAGGATACTTCCTCCAGAACGGTGGAAAATGGTCCAGCGGCTGCTTATCGCATCCTTTGTTCCCCTGCACCCCCACTGCGGTGGGTGCACAAAATTGGGGCCCTGCCAGCCTGCTGATTCTTGGCTTGACTCAGTGTGGGTTTGTGTGGGGTCTCCCTCCATGTCCTGGCACGACCCCTGCAGGCGCCTAGCGAAGGGGAAACCGAGGCACAGCAGGCCACCCCCCCTTCCCACCGCCTCCTGGAGCGCGAAGGGGCTCATTATCTCAAGGCGTCTGAGGGCAGAGCTGAGCCATGTCCTCGGCTGACCCCGCCGGCAGCCTTCCACACTTTGGTCCGAGAGCAGATCCTGCGTCACGGGGACTTCATGTCCTTGGTGCTACCGGGAATGCGAGGGAACAGGACGCACCAGCCTTTTGCCCCCTGCGGGGGGAGAGAGATTACAGCCTCTCTCGCCTCCTTCTCTGCCCCCCCTTCTGCCGTGGACTTTCTTGCAGGGTTGAGAAGCGGTGAGATTTTGGCCACTGGCTTTGCTTGCAAGCCCACTTTATTTTTGTTTGTTTGTTGGGGGGCAGAGATCTGTTGGAAAATCATTTGCCCCCCCCCCCGCCCAGCGTCTCCTTCCTGGCCAGGCAGCAAACGGTGACCCTTTCTTATCTCTCTCTCTCCACCCCCCCCGTCCAAAATCTCAGGTGTCAGCGCTTTAATAATAATAATAATAATAATAATAATAATAATGCCCATTCATAGCCCAACGCCCCTCCAATCTTCACCTCCTTCTTCTTCTTCTTCTTCATAATAATAATAATAATAATAATAATAAATTTTATTTATATCCCGCTCTCCCCAGCCGAAGCCAGGCTCAGAGCGGCTAACAATAGTAAAATGATAAAACATTATAAAATCATTTCATTATAAAATTAATTCCAATCAGATTTCATTTCTCAAGCTTTCTCCCCTCCAGAATTTCCTCTCCAGGGCTTTGACTTTTGAAGTAGTTTTGCTGTTCCCCCGCTTTCCGTTTTAGCAGTGGAGAGGGGCCCCTGGGCATATGCAGAATTCTTTTTGCTCAGGGTTGAGGGACCCTAAAAAGGTGTCGCGTGTTTTGGATTAGCACGTGGGGCGTTTGTGGGAGCGCATCCCGCCTTTGTCTTGCAGAGATGAGGGGCTCGCAGTGCGGGGAACAAGTACCCCAAGGAAGCTGTGGGGGGAGGGAGCAAACTCTTGGGGTCAGGAGCCCCCTGGCGGCCTTGGGGACCCCTCCTCAAACTGTTCTCAGGATGGAGGCTTGGCTTCTGCTGTGCTCAAAGGCAGGGGAGTTTTGTTCTCATTTTTCATAAATTACAGTCACACCTTGGGTTGAAGTTGCTTCAGGTTGAGCGCTTCCGGGTTGCGCTCTGCGGCGACCCGGAAGTAATGGAGTGCGTTACTTCCGGGTTTTGCCGCTTGCACATGCGCGGATGGTAAAAATGACGTCACGCGCATGCGCGGAGGCGCATAATCGCGATATGCGCAGACGCAGGTTGCGTTTACTTCAGGATGTGAACAGGGTTCCGGAACGGATCCTGTTCATATCACTGTATATTGAATTGTTTTTAATGTTGTGTTTTAATGTAGTAACCTACCCGGGGTCCCTTATGAGGGCGGGTTATCAATATATAATCAATTATCATTTTTAACTATAGTTACCCTTGCTAGCTATTTTAATTACTTTCAATTATTTTTATTACCAATTGTTAATCGTGGTTAATTATTTTTAAAATTATATTCTAATGAATAATAATAATAATAATAATAAACTGAATCCTGAAAAGGCAGAGATGTGCTGTATCCCAGGTTCTCAAGTCTAGGCTGGGGGGCTGTGCTCCCCTGCACTTTGGGGGAGGGCTCCTGGATTCCCCCCTTTTCCTGGGGGGGTCTCAGGTGGCCTCAGTATTGGGGACACGCACACTTTTATCTCCATCTACAGCTCCTTTTGGACAGAGACAACTTGGCCGCTACAACTCCACGCTCTGGCAATTTTCAGGCTGGATTACTACAATGTGCTCCTCCTGGGGCTGCCCTTGAAGACTGCTGGGAAACTTTGGTCGGTCCCAAACATGGCAGCCCGATTCCTGTCTAGGATTCTCTTTAGATCTCCTATGAGCCCCAATTTAAAGCAGCTGGTTGCCGGTTCTTTTCTGGACCTAATTCAAGGTCCTCTGTCCTCTCCCCCATGCTTTTCAACATCTACATGCAACCGCTGGGAGAGATCATCAGGGGGTTTGGGCTGGGTGTTAATCAGTATGCAGATGGCACCCAGCTCTACCTCTCTTTCAAATCAGAACCAGTGAAGGCAGTGAAGGTCCTGTGTGAGTGTCTGGAGGCGGTTGGAGGATGGATGGCGGCTAACAGATTGAGTCCTGACAAGACAGAAGTACTGTTTTGGGGGAATAGGA